>NC_051310.1:150139695-150451195 GCF_015220235.1 Choloepus didactylus | reverse complement strand
AACAATGTTTATGTTCTGCTCATGGATAAAAGCATATATTCTATCCAACTATTGAGTGAAACAAATCTTGGCTTGTCCCTTTCCAAAGAAGGAATTTTAGGTAAGTGCTTAGGAATGTAATCTTGGATTTACAGGAATGACTCAGATGCAACACATGCCCACTCAGCACTCATCCTGTGACTGGCCAGGAACACCTACACTATCCATGTCCCTTAATACTTACCACATCTTCTGGGGACTGTCCTGCCATTAAGACCTGGGAGGGTTTACCTAATTATGTGGGTCTTGATTTTCCATTTATTAAATAAAGTGTGGAGAATAAATGATTACGGAATTCCATTCTAGCTCTAATGCATTAGTCTTCTACCTCTAATTTCCTGCAGAATACATCATACATTGTTGGGTAAAAGTAATTGAAAGGCGCAATTGATAATTTCAAGAGGAAGAAAATTTTCCTCAATAATAGGATTTTGTCTAAATTTTATATAATTTATTTCCTTTCATTTGTATGGACTCTCTACTTTCATAATATTAAAACATGTTTTAAGAATAATAATAATGAAATATTTTCAGAAAGTTTATTTGAGAAAGGGAGGGGAGAAATGAATGGAACAAATGCTGGGAAAGCCACCAACATAATTGAATGGCAACTTTCTCTCTGAAATAATAATACAAGGCCAAAATACAGCTTTCTTAAACATTTTATTGTATTAATTGTATTAATTTCATATGCCATCATTTTTGTTGCATCACAGGGTATAAATTCCATGTGGAAAAGGTTTTCATTCCCAAATAATAGCTAGCATATTCATTCAATCTAATAATTAGCAACCCTTGTCATTTACCCAAAGTGTATCTAATTAATGCGATTACTGTCACAAGTCTCAAAAGCAAAATTCCTGCTCACTCTCGTGGTAAGCACATAACACAGCACTTGATGTGCTGGCTGGCCTTTGTGTGCTCCTGCAGGCTCACATGGCCCATCATTCAACATCTATTCCATGTTCTCCTGGAGGTTAACCCACATGGACTACATCATTTTCATTTTTTGTTTTCCTAATTTGTAGGCATTAACCATTTATTTAAATCTATGTATATGGTAGTAAAACAATTGAAGGAATTAACAGTAGACAAAGGATAATGGTGATAGAGTTTTTGACAGAGGTGTGAGTACAAAGGGAAACAAGGAAACAATTACAGGGCACTGGAGAAAATAAAAATACATACTTTTATGCATTTTGATATTTTTCTTTAATTCTGTCCCTTTTTTAAATACACTATTCTTCTCATTCATTTCTTTTATTTTTTCCTCATCATAAATCCTCATACTCTAAGCCTCATCCTCTTTGTTTACTGGTCATGCAGATTGTTGTATTTATTTTTAAAGCATTTTGGAGATAATTAACAACTGAGTCTAAAGATGTATCTTTAAGTATCATTTGATAGTTGTCTCCATTCCTTTAAAATTCTTACATTTTGCATACACGCTGTACTAAATTAAATGTTCTCATATGGTTTATTGCTATTTTTATTTGATAATCATTTCTTTAGAATGTAAACTCTCTAGATATAGGACATTGATTAATTCTGTATACGAGAAATAGTATTAATTGTAACATAGAGGAATCTCAACATACTTGCTGAATCATATCCCTGATAGTGACTAGTTGAATACACAACATGAATTTGGTCAATATTTAACAAATAACTTGACTATAAATACATATTCCTTTAATTTTAGATGGAACACAAGGTATTTGTTTGAGTATAGATTGGTTCCAGGGTTTCAAGCTAACTAAACTTGAATACCAGCTTTGCTCCTTGTTATCTGTGTAATCATGGTAAGTCATTAAACACTTCTGCGCCACAGTTTCCAAATATGCGAAATGAGGATAATCTTAACTCGTGGGATTGTTATGAGCGTTAAATGAGTAAATGTATGTGAAGCGTGGCATATATTAAAACAGAGCCTAGTACATAGTAATCACTTAATTGTTTGTTATTTGATCGCTCTAGATTATATGAACAATGTCTAGAAAGTAAAGTCATTTAGTATGATTCATGCAAGCCAAACAAAACATATGTCAGTTAGGATTGAATCATCTCACTATTTACTTCTAAACCATTACATACATACACACACTTGACATACAAATTCCTCGCTCTGAACAATGGCAATACAAGGATTTGAGAAAACAAGCTCATAAAGAACTTAGCCTGAGTCCAAGTTTCCTAAAATCCTCAGTATACTTCACAGCAGAAATTAAAAAGCAAAATTATTTGTAATGAATTAAAAAACTTTCTTCCATGTATAAGTTAGCCCCTGAGTTGTGTGTGTGTGCATGTGTCTGCATACCCATGTATGTGTGTGCACAAACACATGCCCACTCAGCAC
This sequence comes from Choloepus didactylus, assembly GCF_015220235.1. Classification (NCBI taxonomy): domain Eukaryota; kingdom Metazoa; phylum Chordata; class Mammalia; order Pilosa; family Megalonychidae; genus Choloepus; species Choloepus didactylus. The sequence goes on along the minus strand of NC_051310.1, from coordinate 150,448,800 downwards.
TCACACTGTGACTGGCCAGGAGCTTCTACACTATCCATGTCCCTTAACACTTACCACATCTTCTGGGGGCAGTCCTGCCATTAAGACCTGGGAGGGTTTACTGAATTATGTTATTGTTTTAGAGGCACAGGATTACCTTACTAAACTGAATCAGAGATATAGGACATGCATTCATCTTCTAAGTCCTACGTTCCTTATATTAGGATAACTAAAACTCAAGTATTGGCAGGTACTATATATCGTAATATTAAAAGGCAAATTAAATAGTAATTTAATTACTATCTAATCTTTCCATATGAACAAATTAGTGGCAAAGTCAAGGATAATTGATTAAAAAGTATCACTTACAGAAAAAAAACAATAGAGAATGACATTTACACTCCTTTCACTCCTTCAAATGCTTTTTCATACTGATTAATTGTAAGAATATCATTTCAAAATGATGTGACCCATAAAATAATCTCTTAATATGAACATTGATATGCCAGTTTACTTCAGATTATGTGCTCTCATTTCACCAATAATTATTTACCAAACAGAAATAAGAAAATATCAGTGCTAACTGTGGCTTTGTAAAAAATTCTTTTTGTATTTAAAGAACTTCTGGAACTTTTTTGAGTTGACCAAATGGATCTTAGCAATGGATCTGTAGTGACTAAGTTTGTTTTACGAAGTTTTCCTGGATCATGGAAGCTTCAGATTTTCTTCTTGGTGTTATTTTCCTTGCTCTATACTGCTACCGTGGTGGGGAACATTCTCATTATGGCCATAGTGACATTTAATTCCACCTTTCATTCTCCCATGTATTTCCTCCTTGGAAATCTGTCTTTTCTGGACATGTGTCTCTCCACTGTCACCACACCCAAGATGATTGCAGACTTGCTCACTGAACACAAGACCATCTCCAAAAGGGATTGCATGGCCCAAATGTTCTTTATGCACTTCTTTGGGGGTGCTGAAATGACTCTTCTGATAGCCATGGCCTTTGATAGGTATGTAGCCATATGTAAACCCTTGCACTACAGGACAATCATGAGCCACAGGGTGCTGAAAGGGTTTGTGATGCTTTCATGGATAATTGGTTTTGTACACACCGTGAGCCAGATGGTATTGACAGTGAATTTGCCTTTCTGTGGCCATAATGTTATAGACAACATATTTTGTGACCTTCCCCTGGTGATCAAGCTTGCTTGTATTGAAACTTATTCCCTGGAATTATTTGTCATTGCTGAAAGTGGGCTGCTCTCATTTATCTGTTTCATCCTCCTGCTTATCTCCTACACTGTCATCCTGGTCACTGTACGACAAAGATCACCTGAAGGACTCTCCAAGGCTCTGTCCACATTGTCTGCCCACATCATTGTGGTCTCTCTGTTCTTTGGACCTTGTATCTTAATCTATGCCTGGCCATTTAGTAGTTTTGCAGGAAATAAAGTCCTTTCTGTATTTTACACTGTTATCACACCCTTACTGAATCCTATTATTTATACCCTGAGAAATAAGAAAATGCAAGAGGCTATGAGAAAATTACAGCCCCAACATGTTTAGCTCCACATAGGACTTCTAGACCTCAACACCATATAATTAACATACCCTCCAAATACCATGATAAGAAAGTTCAAACATAATCTATATATTACTAGTTTTACTCTTCTTATGCTAGAAACATAAACAAAGAAGAAAAAATAAAGTATTTTAATTCCTATTTAATGCTGTTAGAACATATGATGATAATCAGTGATCTGCAACAAAACAGACATATGAAATCATTGATATGACACAAGTAAATATTAGAGATAATTTTAATATATATGGGTTATTAATGACATTCATAAACTTATATTGTCATTAAGTGAAATGCCATGAACAAATCATGATAACAATAATGTTAAAAATAATGGGAAAAACAGGTTTCTAATCTCTTGAATCAATAAGGTAAAAAAAGAATAAATTGGTAAATTTGACTGTATAGTGAATATAAGAAGATGCCTAAGGGAAAAGCCAATGGAAGGACAATTCCAACTGAAATACAAAAAGTGGCCTTGAAACCAAAGACTTCAAGTGATATGTAAGTATGCACAGCTGACTTTCAAATTCAATAACGAAAAGTAAAAGCAGAAGCACAAACTTTGATTTTATATAATATAACATGTAAATTTATTTTTAAGTACTTTCCACAAAACTACAGCTAAATTTGCCTTTCTTAAGTATGTAATCCTTGTCACAAATATAAACTAAATATGATTTGTTTGTATATTTGGTTGTGGTGGTGGGAGTGGTGCCTACTAAGTTTGGAATTGCATGACCAATTGATGGTTAATCTTAAATATTTTCTCCCAATTCAAGATGCCAATATTTCTTCTCAGACTGTACAATAGTTTTGTAACTGATCATAAATCACTGCATAAATTCTTTCCACCATTCAATGTATTTTCTACAAGTATTCAGAGTGATGGCATTAAATGCAATTCTTAACGTCACCTCCTAGACTAAAACTGTTTCATGACATTATGAATAAGGTTCAATTCCTTACTAGCCTTCAAAGCCTTACATAGCATCGACCTACCTCTGGAATTTTGTTGTAATCTATTTTTTTTTCCTAATGTTCCAGCCATGTTGACCTACTTTGATGTTCTCCAAAACACTAGTCATTTTAATTCAGGATTCTTTCCAGGCCATTCCCTTCCCCTGGAATGATCTTCTATCACTTCTTCACCCAAGTAACTCCCTCTCAGAGTATTGGACCCAGAAGAAATATTACATTTCAGAGCACCTGTCCTAGTTTGCTAATGCTGCCAGGATGCAAAACACCAGAGATGGATTGGCTTTTATAAAAGGGGGTTTATTTGGTTACACAGTTACAGTCATAAGGCCATAAAGTGTCCAAGGTAATGCATCAGCAATTGGGCACCTTCACTGGAGGATGGCCAATGGTGTCCAGAAAACCTCTGTCACCTGGGAAGGCACATGTCTGCCATCTGCTCCAAAGTTCTGGTTTCAAAATGGCTTTCTCTGAGGACGTTCCTCTCTAGGCCACAGTTTCTCAGAAATGTCACTCTTAGTTGCACTTGGGGTATTTGTCCTCTTTTAGCTTCTTCAGAGCAAGTCTGCTTCCAACAGCTGTCTTCAAATGTCTCTCATCTGCAGCTCCTGTGCTTTCTTCAAAGTGTCCCTCTTGGCTGTACCTCCTCTTCAAAATGTCACTCTCAGCTGCACTGACTTCCTTCTGTCTGTCAGCTCATTTATATGACTCCACTGATCAAGGCCCACCATGAATGGGTGGGGCCATGCCTCCATGGAAATTATCTAATCAGAGTTATCACCTACATTTGGGTGGGGCACATTTCCATGCAAACAACCTGATCCAAACTTTCCAACTTAATCCCCACTAATATGTCTGCCCCACAAGATTGCATCAAAGAATATGGCTTTTGGGTGGACATAATACATTCAAACTGGCAGAGCACCTTTCCTATATGTCTTTAAATAATTTAGATTTCTTTATTTTACTCATTTATAGTATGCAGAAATTTCCATTCTTTGTGCATATATAGTAATAATTATATGTGTAATTATGGGTGAAAGTCTGACTTGTCCTTAGGCTATAAGTTCCTTGTGTCTCCAGCATCTAGCACAAAGCTTGGCACACAGTAGTTAATCCATACTTAAGGAATGAATAAGGAAAAAATGAAACAACTGTATTCTAGCAGAATATTATTCACTTTTGACCTGCTACAAAAAAGTACATGCACTTCTACTGCAAGATGACGACCATTGAAAAGATTAGAAGTATGCAAGGGCTCATGGTGTTCATGTATTTCAGCAATTTAGTTACAGGGATTGCTGTTAGAAATTACTATTTCTCCATAGTAAACAAAAAATCTCAGTCTTATAAGGCATCCCATATTAAATACACATTTATATTGGAGAATATGTATCCATTGGTGGATGAAGTTATACTCCAGTTGATAATAAAAGCATTATATAAGATTTTTGTCTTTGCACAAAATAGCAAGGTCCTAAAACCTTCTGGTTATAAAACATCAAAAGTTGTAGAGTCTTTTTAAATGATATTTTAATTCAATTAACACTGAAAGGAAATGAGAGAAAATCACACCTGAGATCCAATATGAAGCTTGAATTCCATTCCGAGAAGGTGAGCCAGCACTGAACCACTGCCCACTGTGAGAACATTTACAATAGTCTATGTCCTAGAGCTCCTAAAAATAGAAGTTTGAATGGGTACTGTGGACTGTGCTTTGAGCATGAACAGAGAGAGAGAGACCATTGAGGATGAGGTGAGAACTCAGACCCTGGGAAAAAGAAATAATCAGAAGCAAGCATATATAGTAGAAGTAGAGAGCAAGAAAACTTTTTTGTTTCAAATTTGATTCTTGGTGGAAATGAAAATGCATGTTTCCCTAAGAAGAGTTCTAGCTGGCCATCACATTTTTTGTATGATTCAATACATCAGAGTGAAAATTTTCTTTTAACGTGTTACTTAGGTTTGTAAGCTCAGGGACCTGGAAGAAGTAAATACAAATTTCTTTAAAACATACTCCTTCATAGAGGTCACACTGAACTCTCATTTCTAAAACTAAGAATTTACAATTAAAAAATATCACAATACACAAATAAAAAAGCCAGCATAAATGAGAGTAAGCAGAAAACAGCAGTTACAAATATTACATATTTTGGAATTATTGAATAGAGACTATACAACTCTTACTTTAACATGTTAAAAGAAATAAAAGCATGAATCAAAAAGTGATAAAGTACCAGACACTATAAAATGAAGTAATATTTGGAAAAAACACAAACTTTTAGAAAAGAAATAATTGTAAAAAACTCAATGGAAAAGATAAAATAGTATTTACATCTCTGAAGAGGGAATTAGTGAACAGAAAGTTAGAACTGAATATATTATTAAAATGCAACATCGAGAGCCAATGAAAATGTAAAAAGGAAACTGAAACATGGAGTATAGATTGAAGATGCAAAACTCAAGTATAAATGATTCTAGAAGAGAAAAGAATAAATAAAACGGGGAGAGATTATATTCAAGGAGATCACGATTAAGAATTTTCCAAGTTCTGGAAAAATAAATAAATCCTCATGTTGCAGAAGCCCAAAGAAATAGAGGCAGAACAAATAAAAAGAAATCCATCTTTGATTATAGTCAAACAACAGATCACCAAATGAAAAATATCTTAAAAAGCAGCTAGAGAGAAAAGCCAGATTATTTAGAAAGAAAGAAAATTATGCATACTGTCAAACTTTTAAATAACAGCAATGCAAATCAGAAAACGGTGAAGTAATTAATATCTTGAAAATGGGTGAGACAAAGTAACTGCCAATCTAGATTTTGAACCAAGGGAAATTTTTTTGCAATATTTTCAGATATTCATGTATGCATAAACTGGAAATGTTTACCTCTAACAGACTCTATCAAATGAACTTTAATTTATAGCAAAAAATAATCCCAGGGAAAAAAGAATAACATAAGTAAATCTACTGGAATACATGCAAGACAAATTCTCTGAAATCTATAAAATAAAATTAAAGAAAACCTAAATAAATGGAGGGATATATGTACATGAATTGGAAGACTCAAAATTGTTAACATGCTATTTATTCTCAATATTATATAAAATTGCTTCAATTCCATCAAATTCTCAACAGGGCTTTGAAGAAATTGACTTGTGACTATCACAATTTTTATGAAAATTCAAATACATAGAATAGTTTAGATGATCTTAACCAGCTACTTATACACATGCAGTTATTAAGATACTATGATATTGATGTAAAGATGGGAAAGAGATCAACAGAATAAAATAAAAAGTCCATGGCATCAAACCTGCATATAAATGGTCACTTGATTTTCAAAAAAAAGAACAAAAGCAATCCAAAGGGGGTTATAGGGTCTTTTCAATAAATGGTACTGGAGTAATTAAATATTTGTATAAAAAACGAATGTTGGCCCTTTCTTTCTCCACACCATACAGAAAACTAGTTTGACATAGATGATAAAACTAAATGTGAGTGCTACAACTCTAAATCTTCCAGAGTAGAAGATAGATTAATATTTTCATGACCACGGGATAAACAAATATTTGTAAAACAGTACACAAATATTCTAATCAGTAAAATATACTATATCAAATTGCATCAAAATTAAAATTTTGTGCTCATCAAATGATACCACAGGAAGTGTAACTGTAAGCCATAATCTGGGAGATTTTTTTTTCCGTATGCATATGTGAGAAAGGGATTTATATCCAGAATATACAAAAAATTCCTCCAAAATTTCAAAAAACCATAAAAACAAAACAATTTTAAAAATTATAAAAGGATAGGCAGCTTTACAGAAAGAGAGAATGAATCCAAATAGTCAGTATGTATATGAAACTTTCTATGGATCCTTTCAATCTGACCCTCCTTCCTTGTTCTATCACACAGGGGTCTGAACTGCATCATATTCTGAAGACTCCTTTGGCTCCTCTGACTTTTATTATATAAATAATATAAATATATGGTATTAATATAGTATATATATGTGTGTGTGTATATATATATATGTATATATATATGTTATACTTATTCCTAGGTAGTGCCCATTGTTGCAGTTCTGGGGTGGCAAATGACAAAGACTAGCTAATGTCAACCATCTGAGTCATTATGTCTACTTGGTTGTTCAGAACAACTTCAGTGGGGGTGTTTTGGACATTCAGTTATAATAAAACAATTTTATCATGCTCTCTTCCACATATCCATCCACATGCTTCTCTCCCAGACCTTCATGTTTCCAATATCCCAGTCTGTTTCTGAGCATCTGACTAATGGGCCAGGTCATTAGCTGCCGCCTGGGAATCTATATATATTCTCAGCTTGGGCTACTTCTTCCACACAAAGTGGGTGACCAGGTTTGCTTGTAGCTCCACATATAAGGAAGATTTTTTCTCTCCACTGTCTTTCTAAGCCATCCCTGGATGTGATTGTAGTGCAGCTATGGTCCATTTTTGATCTACACCAACATGCCAAGTCAATCTCTCTGTAAATCAAGCTTGGATTTTTTTTCTTCTTTCTTCAGTGAGAATACAGGATTCCCATACAGTGTAATATGAAGGGAAGGGTGTTTTGTTCAACTGTGGTGAGTGACATGAGGTTCTAGACTACCTGCTTCTATGCTCTCATGCAACATACTTGTGCCCTCTTGACCCTGCTTGATTTGCTCCTAGATGTAGTATTTTCAATTAATGATGAACTACTGCTGGGGCTTTTTCAACTTATGACATAACACGGTCAATAAAATCCAAATCATAATGGGCCATTCCAAAAGCATGACCACTTGGTGCCATGTGGTCAAGCATTCCATCTCTACTAGAGCATCAAAAGGTCTGAGAGATTGTAGAGCCCAAGTGGCAAGACTGCTTGCATCACATCATAGACCTGGCACAGATCTCACTCAAAGCTGTCAATATTCCAGACCTTAGGTGTGGGATTATAGCAAGGTGAGAGATGTGTTGCCTACAGAACTCAGGCCAACCAGATATAGTCCTTCAGTCTTTGTGGGAGGGAATGGAAGATGTACAAATCAGTTTTCGACAAGAAGATCACACATTGCATGATTACATTTATATGACATGTCCAGAGTAGGCCAATCTATAGAGTCACAAAATAAATTAGTGGTTATCTAGTAGTGGATGGGGTGGGAAATAGAGATGTGGTTTTGGTGCTTGGCTTCTTTTACTTAGCCTAGTATTTTCAAGTTTCATCCATGTTGCAGCATGTATCAGTGCTTGATTCACTTTTATTGCCAAGTTTTATCCCATTGTATGGATACATCACAGGAATAGTATCTGCTAATGGGTACATGGTTTCTTTTGAGGGATGATGAATATATTATAATATTAGGTTGTCATAATTGTCACACAACTCTGTTAATATACTAAATATGTAATCATATACTTAAAATGGGTGAATTTTATGGTATGTTAATTCTATATAAGGGTGGTAAAAAGATCAAATTCCAAGAGTACTCCCATGGCTGCTGCCAGTAATTGAAAACCAATTTTTGCAACTGCTTCACTGTATGGCCACTTTGTACTTCATGGGGCCCAGAATGCCCCAGTGGATTATGCTGGGACTTACTACATTTATCACTCTGGAAAGGAAAATGAGCCAAGCCCTAACGAGTTACCTGTCTTTGTGGCAGAGAAGCTCCTGCAGGGTTTTTGTGCAGGAGGAGGTTCTAACTCTGTACAGTGAGGTCGTCTGTGAAGATTCTGTTTCAGGGGTATACGTCTAGATGTACCCATCCCATATTTCAGGGTCCTAGGCTCTACCGGAGTCCCGACCTCAGCATAAAACACGTCTTTACTGAACATTTACACTTTTCTGGAGCTCTCTCACTCTATTAGATCTTCATTGTACCAGTTTTTTATGACTGTTCTTCTACTGAAGAGATAACAGCTTCTTTGTAAGCTAACAAAGAGTTCCTTGTGCTCTTAGACTTAACCTTTAACTATTTATTAATGGTCATTTATTATCTCTCAGAGGGAAATTTGTAATTATGGATGCCTATATTATAAAAGAAGAAAAATCTCAAATTAATAACCCAACCTCACATCTTGAGAAACTAGAAAAAGAAAAGTACACACAAAGATAGTAGAAAGAAGGAAATATTTAATTTTAGAGCAGAGATACATGAAATAGAGAATAAAAAACAATTGAGAGAATCCATAAAACAAAATATTTGTCTCTTAAAAATCAATAAAATTGACAAAACTTTAGGTAGACTGACAAAGAAAATAAAGAGAAAAGATGCAAATAACTAAAAAAATAACTAAAATCAGAAATAAACATGATGACATCACTATTTACATAAATAAAAAGGATTATAAAATAATATGATCAACAATGTAGATGAAATGGAAAAATTCCTACAACTACTCCAGAATAAATGGAGAATGTCAACATATCTACAAGTACAGAGATTGAATCATTAATCACAAATCTTCCACCAAAGTAAAGTCTAGAATCAGGTGGCTTCACTGGTGAAAACACTCAGAAGACTTGGAATGCAAGGGAACTTTCTCAGCATCATAAAGGCCATTTACGAAAAAATGCATCTAACATTATGCTCAGTTGTAAAGAATTTGAAGACTTCCCCTAAAGTTTGTTAAAATGTCAATACTGCCCCAAATGATTTATAGATTCAATGCAATCCCAATCAAAATTCCAATAGCCTTATTTGCAGAAATGGAAAAGCCAGTAATCACATTCACATGAAACTGTCATATAAAAACTAGGAAATATGTTTCATTGGCTTTGTGACAGGTGATGAGGAAAGACTGTTAAAATACTGCAAAAACTGTTTCCAACACCTAAAAATAGGCAAGCAAAGCATTAGCAGAAACTGCAGAAACAGGAGTAAACTGTTCTGCATTTTTCAGTGGAAAAAGTGAAAACTCTTTTTTGTTACTGTCTACTATAACTTGGAATAGAGACTACGTATCTAATAAGCATTTTTACACTGAAAAGATGTTTTCTAGGCGGAATCTTGAAAGTGCCAGCTGACGTCTTGTAGCTGTTTTTGATGAGTTACAAGATGAGAGAAATGAGTTTAAAAAAAAAAAAAAATCTTTAATTTGCAAGTAGAATTTAGAGAGGATGCAGAAGGTCCCAACTTGCTGGTTTGGTAAATAAAATAAAATTTTAACTCTAATCTACCAATTGTTGAAACAGATGCATAGATAGATTAAAGACATCAAGATAAAATGGAACCTGGGAACAAAGATCCCAGTAAGATTATACTCTTAAGGCTCTTTGTTTAAACTTCAGAAAAATTTGAGATGGTACCTAGTAAACTCTGTCAGTTATACCACAACTCTTTTGGGAATATTAAGGGTTTCATTGCTCAGAACCTAATAAATCCAAAGTAGGGACTAGCATGCCTTAGAAAGAATTCTAGATAAGGCTTTTAGGGCATGAGTGGACCTGAGGCAAAGTCATAGAAAACCCACATTTTTTAGAAAGTTGTACTAACAAAAGTACCACCAGCTTGGACTAAAAGGTACTGAGACATTTCAAAATAAAGACATGTCCCCTGGCCCCCAAATAACTATGAGCAGAAAGCACAATGAGAAAGCTACTCAGCTACAAACACAGCTATTTCTTTTGCTAAGGGAGGGAACACTCAGAATGTAGAGCCAAGTGACATGGAAAGCAATAGAAAAGAGTTAAGATCAATGGACTGGGAAAGCAATTCCAAGGAGAAGAATGTGAATATTGATTCAACACATCAAAAATTGGCAGAGAATCCTGAAACTTATTAAAATGACAGCTGATCAGGATTGAGTGGATTTTATTTGTGTTGTTAAAGGATGATTCATTATTAGGTATAGTACATTGAAAAATATTACCACAAATATTTCCCTTCTCTACTTAAATGTCTCTTCAATGTGACATCACCACTTCACATTCAAAAGACGGACTCTATTTCTCCATACCCTTGATTTTGGTCTGGCTTTGTGACTAGTTTGGATTAATAGAATCTGATAGGAGTAGCATTCTGGAATTTACAGTCTTAGGCTTTAAGCATCTTTGCAACTTGTTCTTCATGCCCTTAGACCTTTGAGAACGCCATGCTCTAAAGAAGTCAGATAAATAAACCTTCTTGAAAATGAGAAGCCATATAGAGAAAGATGACTTAATGGATGAAAGAACACATAAAGAATGACAGAAAAGCCCAGCCAGATCCCAGCTGATGGGGTAGGCATGTGAGTAAGGTCTTCTTAGACAGATTGTGCCCAGTTGAGCAACTCAGTCAACACCACATGACACACAGTTGAGCCATCACTTCTGAGCATTGCACAAATCCCAGAATCATGAAAAATGACAAAAATATTGTTGTTTTAATCCACTAAGTTTTGGGTAACTGTATGCAGTTAAAAATAACTAAAATAGAAATGGGAACCCATATTGGGATGCTATTGCAGAAAAACCAAAAAAAAAAAAAAAATGTGGCATTGGCTTTTGAACCAATCAACAAGCAGAGGCTGGAAGTTCAGCAAGACGGTTAGCAGGGTTAGTACAGCAGTGAGGAAACTGCTGTCAAAGGGTAGAGAAATAGTGTTATGCTGTAGTGAAATATTTGTTAATGCTGTGTCACCAGAATTAATATCAAATATAGAAAATGTACAAATTTACTTGAGGATAACACTTAAGAGTTTTTTAGACAGAGTGTTAACAGAGCCAGATGACTACTTTAAGCTGAGTATGATAAAATACAGGAAAAGAAAGTAGACTTAAAGAAAAAAACTGTTCAGTTTTCAAGCAGATTTGAGAAGATATAGAGGGCCCAGAACAGATTCTAACTGGCAGAAAAATATTTTAAAGTAAGAAATTACCTCTGTATCAAGAGAAATCAATGGTGTAGCTTCAAGACACTTTGTTAATCCCTCAGAAAGATTTCAGGCAGGACCTCATAGAACCTCTTGGCTAGAAAGTAGAACTTCTAAGAATCTTACAGGTTTTATCCCACATTTTCCAGGTGCACTTAGAGTAGAGAAATATCTGTTTCAGAAAGAATTATGGCTGTGGCTTTGGAGCATGGAGTAATCCCCAAAGAGATTCCTAAGAAATATGTCAAGTTTTTAAGAGAATTATTCTGGCAAAGCACTTATCCATTTGGACTGAAATAGGCAGAGATAATGAGAAATGAAAAGAAGGTTCTTGGCAAAAAGCTTGAAAGGGCACTACACAGAGGAAGATAAACAAGTGCTAAGAATCATTTGAAAAGTCTTTCACCATCATTACTCATCAAGAATATGCAGATTCAAACTACAATGAAAAGCCACAGCACAACTGGAATTCCTAAATTTAGAAGACTGACAATATGAATTTTTAGAAAGAATGTGAAACAACTGATAGTAGGAGTGAGAAATAGCACATACAAGCAGTACAGAAATCTCTTTGGCATTTTTCATGAAGTTAAAAATTTTCTTACCCTATATTCCAGAAATTCCATTCACAAATATTTCTCATGTAATAGAATGAGAGAACATGACCACAGAAAGACTACAAGAATGTTCTTGGCAGCTTTATTGATAATTGTTCCCAAAATGAGAGTAAACAGACACATCAATTATTATGTACTTAACAATGGGATATTTTTCAGCAATAAACATAGATGCACCTAAAAATATGTTGAATGTAAGAAGCCAGATTCAAAAGAGTGCATGTTGTATGCTTGCATTTATATTACTTTTAAAAGGACACAAAGCTAATACATGTTGATAAAAATCAGAATAATGGTTACTACTAGGGATTTAATTGGCTGAAAAGGGTTTCAAGGGAACTTTCTAGTGTGATGGAAATAGTCTATGTCTTGATCATTGTGGTGGTCATAGGCATATAAATGCTTATTGAACTGTATACTTAAAGTTGATTAATTTTACTATATATTAATTATAATTCAGTAAAGTTCAGGAGACAGTATTATGTGCATGTACACACACACTAACTTTTATCCTCTATTTACACTTCAGGGAATGTATTTTCATATTTACTTGCATGCATCCAAAAATGACATATGTTCAAGTTTAATTATTGCAGAACAGATTGGAATAGCCAAATAAATGGAAATAACCTATATGTTCATCTTTAGGAAATAATTTTTTAAATGTTATATAGTCATAAATTGAATAATAGGCATTATATTTATAGTTAGGAAACCCCATGCATAGACATAGACAATTCTCCAAGATACATTGTGAGTGTAAAAATTAAGGTGCAAAATACGGTCTATTGTATGCTTCAAATGTTTGAATGTGCTGTAAGGTGACAGGGAATGTATATGGAAATTTCTTAGTATAGTGATGTTTCTGAAAATTTACACAATAAATTGATACCTTCCTCTGCTGCAGTGTGGGTTTGGATCAAGGACTAGAATGCGAAAATTTCTCACTTTGTATATTTTTATACCTTAAAAAATACTTAACTGTGCTAACATATGAAAAAGTTAAATGCATGTTTTAAATACAATACTTTTATTTCCAATATTTCCATTTATTCATCCCCATTTTAGTAAATTGCACCACTATACATAGTTAATCCTCCTAAAATCTTTAGAGTTATTCCTGATTCCTCACTCCAGACGTGATGTCAACCAGCAAGTCCCAATGGCTCTACCATAAAATATACGTGAAGTTCCCCTTATTACTTCTACCACTATGTCTCCTCTCCATCGCAATAGTCTAAGCCCTCATCATCCCTGTGCATGGTACTGCAAAATCTCCAAACTGTTGCTTCTACCCTTGGCTCCCTTAGATCCATTCTCCAAAGTAGCCAGAGCAAACTTTTTAAAATATAACACATATTACAATACTCCTTATTATAATATAATTCACACTTAAAATAGTGACCAAATGCTATACACTGGGCAGCATCTGCCAACTTCTCTTAACTTGCCGTAAACTATTTAGCCCCTAGTGTCTTGCCACCCTGCTCTCCTTTCTGCTCCTGGATTCTCCAGCTTTTCCTGTCTTCATGGTGTTTGTTCTTGTTTTACCCATTGCCTGGAATGTGCTTCTTTCAGATGCTCCCATGGCTAGAATTGTCTAGTTATTCAGGCCTCAGCTCAAATGTTACCTCTTTTGGAAAGGACTTAAGTTACCCATTCTAAAATAACACCCTCTGCTTTCCCAGTTACTCTGCAGCATATCACTCTATTCTATTTTTTCCTTCTCTGACATTTTATAGCCTACTGTCTTCACACTGACTGGCTCTCTTCACTAGAATGTCAAATGAATCCAAGGACCTTGCTCATCACAGTCAGTGCTGAAAATTACTGACCAATAAACTGTCTCCAACATTATAGGTAATGATCTTTTTTTTTTTTTTTTTTTTTTTTTTGTAAAATAAAGAAATAAATGTCTACTTTTATAGTCAGGGAAAGAAGTGAGAAAGTCTGTGACATTTTCCCTGGACACAGAACTATCATGAATTCCAGTCTTTGCTCTTTTCACCATGACTGGATGCCTTGTTGTTTAGTAAATTAGTTCAGATGAATCTGAGAGATGCCTACTAAAAAAACAAACAAAAGTAAAACAAGTATTTAGTTTGTTTTAATATTCTAAAATGGCCTAAAATGGAAAAGCTTTGTCAGCAAGCAGAGAGCTTACTGGGACTAGTTAAGATATCTATATTACTTTTACCATTGTGACAAATATTGAGAAGAGAGATCCCTTTTTCTCTCTCTTCCTTTTTTTCTGTATATGGCTTTGTGGCACATTCCTCTCAGTAGGTATTATTTCACTCTCTCTTCATCTTTTCTCCTAATGTTTCATGTTTATACTTCTATTTTTCCTCTGTTCTTCTCTCTTTCCCAGTTACTTCTTTATATTTCTAAGTTTCTGTTTTTTTTTTTTTCTTGGAATTTATCCTATAAACATACTTGTACATAAACAAAATGACATGTTCAAAGTGGTTCACTTGCAGCACAAATTGTAATATGAGGAAAGAGAAGAAAAGAATTTTATTTCTCTCTCTTTACCTCTTTCACTTTTTATTATCTCCCACTGCATCTTTGGCCAAATGGGGCAAAATTTGAATGAAGGAATATTTTACTGTGTAATTTTATTTATTTTGTAAAATTTATGCTTGTTATTTTAATTTTAGTATAACTCAGATTCATCCCATCTTTCCTTTTAACATATAGCAAAAAGCTAAATTAAGTTGAATTTTTATGGCTCTAAATATTTTTCTTCTATGTAATAACCTTTAATTGAAAAACAAAAGAAGTCTTCAGTTTACTATAGTAGAATACAGAAACCACACATTCAAAAAAGTGAATAACTAAATATAAAGATCATAACAGAATCTTTCTTCTTTTATTTTAGAGGGCATACTCTTAGAGTAATTGGTCCATATTTAAAGTAACTGATCTCATATTTAAAGAAATTCTTAAAAAATTCTTTTTTGAACATAATATATTCTCTTTCTATGTATCTTTTCCTCACCAAAAATATGCAGATACTAACATACTTACCAGTGTCCTACCCTTACTACTTCCCTTCTTATGAAATATCAATTGCTTCTCCTCACTTAAATGAATTGTATAATAAGTTCTCAAATAACCTCCTTAGGCTTACCACCTTCATCATACCTAATAAACATATGTGATATTCTATTGTCTCTGTCACTGATAAAAAATTAAATTCAAACCTCAAAATGACCCAGTGGCACATGTTTTGAATATTTAATCCTTAAAATGTCCTGGTATTTTTTCTTTGTCTAATTTTAGTTAGCATTCTAATAACTTCCATTGGAAATACTCTGAAAGGTTCAGGTAGCTGTAAAACCCCAAAGCACATTCTCTATTGCTCTCAAATTAGCAGAGCAGAATTTAGAACCTAGGCTTTTCCAACATGAGAACATATGTATATATATAAGGAAAAATTCAGGGATGATCATTTAATCTCCCTTTCATCAGAATGAAGAGGATGGCCCTTTGTTTGAGAGTAGCATTGGAACCCTGGAGAGGTGAAATTTTTGGTCATTCTTCATACTTAAAAGAAATAGAAAAAAATCTATACTATTCTTCTGGGACATCCGCTTTCTTGAAATGCATCAGAATACAGTAATGCTGTAAAAACAGTAAGGGTGAGATCTAAATTCAGGAAGATAGCACCTTTTACGCACTCCCTCAGATCTACTGCTCCTGATGTTTAGTACTAGTTTAAAGGGGATCAAAACCTTTAATTACACTATCATTTTTCTTTTTTAAGTAAAAATGTCAATAGCTGGGAGAGTCATTACTTGGATTTAAATTTGGGTATCATGCAAATAACTGACATTTTTTCCACATCCTAAATCAGAGACAAAGAAGAGGAAAAGGTCAGGAATCCCAGTAAGTCAGAAAGGCTAGGCTAAGTCACAGGGACAAACTTCCCTGACTTCACAGTTTTGCAAATCTTCTGGTTCCCACAGTCAGTTGGCATGAGCTTCTTCTCTTGCATATGATCCTTATCTTGTATAAGCTGGAGGCTCAGCGTTAGGAATCCTCAAACTTAAAAGGACTTGACTCACAAACCCTGGCTGAATTTATCAGGAAAATATTTACATGGACCCTTCCCTGAACATATACAAGTTCTTACTCTAAAATCTCTGATTTAACACAGACACACACACATACACACACACACACACACACACACACACACACACACACAATCTCCCCTGGGATTAACCCAGGGCAATGACAAAAGATCTACTGACATAGTGTTGATTTGTCATTTTTACTAGAATTTTTCTAATCACTGAGTGTTTCCTGACTTAGTTCAGTTTAACTAGATATGAATCAGCTCTTCAAATCAATCCTGTGGAGTAGAAAAAGTGAAAATGTTTCTGTTTTATGGGGGAAAACTTGCCCCATAAATGACTTGCCTAAGGTTACATAATTAGGAGATTGCAGAAATACTAACCTAGGCAGAATGTTTCTTAAACCAGGGCTCTTTCTATAAAATTCACTATATAGTCTAAAATTTTAGCATATTAAAAGACTCTAAAGGTTTCTGTGATCTAATTTAACTGTCCAACTTAATTGATAAGTAATTGTCTGGGGGAAGATTTGTGCAATTGAATACAACTCTACCTAGTAATTATCAATAATAGTATCAATTAAATATTTTGATGCCCTTCAGACTGATCCACAGATATCAAAACATGGAAACAATATCGACATATTTTGATAACTCAAAAGATAGAATCAATACTATATCAGAAATGACAATCCAATTTTTGAAATTTTATTAAATGTATTCATGTTAGTAAGGGTGATATTAGGAAGATTTACTTTAGAGCAGACTGTTGTCAGTTCTTTTTCATCAAGATCAATTGTGAATAGAAAAAAATATGTGAGGGAATGTGAAGTCATTAAAGATAGTTCAGACTTAGTAAATTTAAAAGAAAATAACATGCAAGCAATAGACTTGGCACTGAAGAGTGAGTTAATCATTTTCAATCTGCAAAAAAAACCCACTGGAGTAACACATTCCTCACTCTTTCTATCTTGAAAGGGGTAATAAAATTCATTTTCTCAGTGTTAATGGAAAGATAGGCATTGGTAGACATTGAATGGAAACATAGATATTAAAATAGAACAAAGGGAGAGAACAAAGTAAGGAAGATTTAAGATTGAAATAATGAGGACAAAATAGAGAAAAGAAAGAGAGAATAATAAGGAAGAGAACAAGGTGGAAGGAAAAGCAAATGATATAGGGAGAGAAATAAATTGTGAGAGAAAATAAAGAAGCTAAATTCAAATACAGAAAGAATAACTGAGGAAATGTAGTGTATGAAGAGAGAATTAGAAGGAAGAAAGTGGAGAAAGAAGTGGAAAAAAAACAACAGGAGTAAATTAATGGGGATGGGGGTCAGATCCCCAAACACCTGGCTACAGGAGTGGGCCTCACAGCAGTCTGGAATCCGGGCGTGTGCTGTGTTGCCGGCAGGTGCTTGGGTGTCTGCTCTCCAGGAAAGAGAGGGATATGGGTTCTTCCCCATCCCTCCATTTTTCAGTGCCAGATGAGTATTTGTTTCAGCAGAAATAATAAGGAAATTTAGAGATGGTGGCAAACATCCAGATATCTATTTTTTGCCTATACAACACTGACATCACTATTTTTCTTTATCTGTCTAGAACAGAAAACTTCTCCCTTAAGATCCATTGTTTGGGTGCTTCTGTTGCAGGAACTTACCTCATTTACAAACAGCAGAATATCCTTCTGATGCACATCTATCTTCAGTCTCTGGATCAGCAAGATTTGAGAATCACAGGAAGAGAAGGCACATAAATGAAAATGAGAGAAAAGAAAGTGGACTTAGGAGAATAAGTGGTTTGGAATTCCATCTGTTAAGTAACAGAGGGGAACAGAGGTGGATGGTAGGAAATCAAAACAAAGGAGGACTGTGAAAGACTGTAGCTCTCAGATTGCTCCTAAAAAAGCATGAAATAGCTGACTTAAGGGAGCACCTGGAATTCACAAAATGTAAGAATCGACAGAAACCATTTCTGACTTACTTTCCTAAGAGCAGTTTTCAGTAAACAGAGCGAGGTATGAATGTGGAGGTCAATGGGTGCCTGATGGGAAAAAAGAGAAGGGAGCCCCTAAGGTAATTTGAAGGGTAACAAAAAATATATATTTTTTGCTATTTCAATTGGCTTAGACTCACTTTGTGTGTGTTTATACATGTGCAAGTATGTGTTTGCATGCATAAATATGTGTCCTGCACTGTATCTGTTACATATTTGCCTGCTAGTTTCAGATGTTAATCATCCCAAACAGATATTCTGTTGTTTTCAAATAAGTGTGCTCTGAAATGCCAATGTATTGCCTATATCTACTATGAGTTCTCTTTTTTTTTTGACATTTCTGGCTGATTTTTCTTTAATCTTTTCCTCTTTTCTATCATTGTAGCTCCTTTTTCCAGGTATTCTACTAATAATTTTGGTCAAAGGCCATTTGAGAGCTTCCTCTTCTGCAATCTCCCCAACTCCCATCATTTGCTAGCACTTTAAAAAACAAGTTTCATTGAGATACAATTAGCACGTCATAAAATTCACTTTTTAAAGTGTACAATTTAGTGGTTTCATGGAGTTGTGAAAGCATAGTCTAGTTTTAGAACATTTCATTACCCCACAAAGAAACCTCATTACCAGTCACTCACAGTAACACACCTAATCCCAGGCAAACACTACTGCACATTCTGTATCTACAGATTTACCTTTTCTGAACATTTCACATAAATGGAATCATACAATATGTGGTCTTTTGTGACTGGCTCCTTTCACTAGGCATGTTTTCAAGGTTCATCCATGTTATGACATGTATCAGTACTTCATTTTTTTATTACCTAACTTTATTCCATTGTATCCATAGCACTTTTGAAAAACAAACATCGCATGTAACCAAATATCAAAGGAACTATTGACATATCTCACAATGTAACATTTTGTTATAATTAGAAATCTTTAATTTCTTAAATTATTCACTCAAATAGTCAAACACACACAGAGATTGCCAATATATGAGAATTTATTTATAAAATATGTTTGCATAATTATACTAATATAAAAACTAGAATGCAACCTCAAATACAACATTTTTAAAAAGATGGGTTACAATAATATATAAAGAACCTCCACCATTTATAAGCACCCCAATGAATCATCGTGTGCACCCTGCTGGGGTAAGCCCACCTCATTTGGAACCATTATGTAGAGTAAGCCTTGATTCTGGATGACTCTAACCTTGGTATAATTTATATTTAGACTAAGTTAATATAATATAGCCAGATAAAGGGAAATGTTGAGGCTAGCATATCATGATTAAGTTTGTAAGTAAAATAGCACTAATTGATGAGACAGTTATTAATAATTTCCTAATCACATACCTGATTTTTTCTTCCACTTGCTAATGAGGGCAGTGAAGAAAACTCATTGAAAGTGTAAGAAACAACCTCAATAGCTTTATTTTTCTCATATATTAGGATAACATATTCTTTATGGCTAATTCCTTCTCTAGTACTCTTTGATTTTATTAATCAAGATTTTCAAAATTTTTTGTTGCATTCTGGTAACTATTATGTGATAAGAAAATGTCTGTGGGAAGTATATCATTTGGCTGTCATCTTGAATCTGAGGATATTTGGTGAGTAAATGAGACTGATTTGTGTTAATTAGAATGCAAGAACTAGTTCAGGGATGAGTCTAGGGGAATTCCTCTAAGTTAGGTAAAATATAAGGTTCTTGCTTAAAATCCTGGTCACTTGTTTGGAGTAAGGATATGTAAGGGTATCAAACTAGGACAGTGCTGTGAAAACTATTAAGGCATAAATTCAGAAAATAATACAAATAGTCAATAACTAATAAGCGGGGACTCTATAGGAACCAAAGGAAAGAAGCCACTGTGTTCTGAAGATGAGGAGAAATGACCAAAACCCAGTAAGTAACCTGAGTGTACACATCAAGAACAAATGCAAACACCTGACAACCTTGACAACAGGTTAAATGTTGTTTCAATCCAAGAAATTTATGAAATTACTCAAGCAAAGTATGCATCAATTCAAAGGTATGGGCAGTCCATTGACGTACAGGAGTGCAGTTATATAGAAGCACATGGTTGCATGGGAATGAGAGTGCAGCCTCTAAGGATAGTGTCCTAGTGTGGAATTAGGAATTAGGAGAATGAAGAGTAGAAGGGTTTACCCAGGATATGGGAGAATGATCGGGCATAGGTTTCTTTGAACTGAAAAAGTGTTGGATGTGGCAAACATTGTTTTTAACTGGAGAGGAGCTATAGAATAGATTAGAGAGTGGTTAAAACATACAACATTTGACTCTTTGTTCTTCTGCAGACTGAGTAGTGATGGAGAGAGACAACAGCACAGAGGTAACAAAATTCATCCTCCTTGGTCTTACCCAGTCTCAAGATGTTCAACTTCTGATCTTTGTACTAGTCTTGATTTTCTATCTCATCATTCTCCCTGGAAATTTCCTCATCATCCTCACCATCAGATCAGATCCTGGCCTCACAGCCCCTCTCTACTTCTTCCTAAGCAACTTGGCCTTCCTGGATGCATCTTACTCCTTCATTGTGGCTCCCAGGATGCTGGTGGACTTCCTCTCTGAGAAGAAGATAATCTCCTACAGAGGCTGCATCACTCAGCTCTTTTTCTTGCACTTTCTTGGAGCAGGGGAGATGTTCCTTCTTGTTGTGATGGCCTTTGACCGCTACATGGCCATATGTCAGCCTTTACACTATTCAACTGTCATGAATCCTAGAGCCTGCTCTGCATTATTGTTGGCACTCTGGCTTGGAGGCTTTGCCCATTCAATTGTGCAAGTGGCTCTTATCCTTCACTTGCCCTTCTGTGGTCCAAACCAGCTGGATAACTTCTTCTGTGATGTCCCACAGGTCATCAAGCTGGCCTGCACGGACACCTTCGTGGTGGAGCTCCTGATGGTCTCCAACAGTGGCTTGCTCTCCCTCCTGTGCTTCCTGGGGCTTCTGGCCTCCTATGCTGTCATCCTTTGCCATGTAAAGGGGAATTCCTCTGAAGGGAAGAATAAGGCTCTGTCCACCTGCACCACCCACATTATTATTGTGTTTCTCATGTTTGGACCTGCCATTTTCATCTACACTCGCCCCTTCAGAGCCTTCCCAGCAGACAAAGTAGTTTCTCTCTTCCACACAGTGATCTTTCCTTTGATGAACCCTGTGATTTATACCCTTCGCAACCAGGAAGTAAAAACTTCCATGAGGAGGTGGTTGAGTTGGCACATGGTTTGCTGAATGAAATAGAAGAATAAGAAAACCAACAAATAAGAAAGTCTAGCTGGAATTTATTCAATAATTTATTCATTCATGCACTCAGTCAGTCACTTAGCAAAGGCTATATTTGTTGAGCACATTTCAATTTCCAGGCTCTATTCTAGGCATATGAATAAGGT
This sequence comes from Choloepus didactylus, assembly GCF_015220235.1. Taxonomy (NCBI): domain Eukaryota; kingdom Metazoa; phylum Chordata; class Mammalia; order Pilosa; family Megalonychidae; genus Choloepus; species Choloepus didactylus. The sequence continues at coordinate 150,427,280 of NC_051310.1, read as the reverse complement.
AGGTAAGAGATCATTTCTCCTTGAGTTATATTCAAGTGAATAAGGGCAGGTTAAACTATTAAATATACAAATAACATAATTTCACAAAAAGATAGTGCTCTGAAGCAAGTAAAAAATAGTGTTATGCTAGAGTTTGACTCTAGGGAGAAGGTAGTTACTTTACTATTTGTTGTCAAGCAAAGCCTTATTGAGCAGTGTTTTTGATGGTAACAAGGTGCCATGAAATATTCAACTGCAATTATCTGAGGGCAGAAAATGCTAGGCAGAGGGAATTACTAATGAAAGGAACCAAAGATCTTATGAGCTTGTTGTATTTGAAGAACATGAAGATTGGAGTAACGAGGTATAGTTAGTGTGAAAGTGACAAGAATTGAAGTTAGATAAGTCTGTAGAGGCAAAATAATGTCTTTCAGGCAATGATAAGATGTTAAATTAATTCAAATTAGAAGGGGGGACCATTAAAAGGCTTTAAGCAAGACAGTGACTAATTTTGATTCCTTTGACTTAAGGGGCAAAACCTTCAAGATTGTGGATAAAGCTATGAGTAGAAAATTTCACTAAGAGGAAAGTATCATGCTGTTAGGTAATTTCTAATGGGCACTTAAAGACCCTAATTTGGAAGAGAGTAGAAAAGGAAGCTGTGATGTTTTGTGGGCAACTGTCATGAAACAATTTAACTTTATATTTTATGGTTTTGAAGAGTTTTTTGACTGTTCCTACTGGTGTTTTTTTTTTTTTTTTTTTTTTTTTTTTTAAATCTTAAAGAGGAGATTGAGTTCACTCACAAATGATGTCACCTTGAATGCAGTGATGATAGCTATTTGGTGTGTTAGTATTTGGTTGCAGATAACTAAATGTCTATGTTTTTTTTTAATTCATTTTATTGAGATATATTCACATGCCATGCAGTCATACAAAACAGAGCATACACACGATTGTTCACAGTACCATTACATAGCTGTGCATTCATCACCAAAATCAATCCCTGACACCTTCATTACCACACACACAAAAGTAACAAGAATAATAATTAAAGTGAAAAAGAGCAATAAAAGTGAAAAAGAACATGGGGTGACTTTGTTTGTTTATTTATTTGTTTTATTCCTTCCCCCATTTTTCTACTCATCCATCCATACACTAGACAAAGGGGAGTGTGGTCCATCTGGCTTTCCCAATCACATTGTCACCCCTCATAAGCTATATTTTTATACAATCGTCTTCAAGATTCATGGGTTCTGTGTTGAGGTTGATAGTTTCAGGTATCTACCGCCAGCTACCCCAATTCACTAGAATCTAAAAAGGGTTGTCTATATCGTGCATAAGAGTGCCCACCAGAGTGACCTCTCGGCCCCTTTTGGAATCTCTCTGCCACTGTAGCTTATTTCATTTCCTTTCACATCCCCTTTTTGGTCAAGAAGATGTTCTCCATCCCACGATGCTGGGTCTACATTCCTCCCCGGGAGTCATATTCCAAGTTGCCAGGGAGATTCGCCCCCAGGTGTCTGATCCCACGTAGTGGGGAGGGCAGTGATTTCACCTGCCAAGTTGGCTTACGTAGAGAGAGAGGGCCACATCTGAGCAACAAACAGGCATTCGGGAGGAGGCTCTTAGGCACAATTATAGGGAGGCCTAGACTCTCCTTTGAAGCAACAGCCTTCCCAAGGGCAAGTCCTGTGGTAGAGGGCTCAGCCCATCAAACTACCAGTCCCCTATGTCTGCGAGCACATTGGCAACCATCGAGGTGGGGAAGCCCAATATCCCTGCATTCTCCACCAGCTCCTCAAGGGGGCTCTGCATATTTTTTTTTAATTAACTTTTTTTTTAAATCAACTATATAAAAAATTTTTTAAAAAATTTTTAAAAATACAATAAAAAACATTTCAAACAGACCATAACAAGGGAGTAAGAAAAAGACTACTGACCTAAGATAACTACTTTACTTCCAACATGTTCCTACTCTACCCCAAGAAAGTAACCTGATACTTGCAAACTTGTTCCTACTATACCCATCAGAAATTAACGGACCTTAGTCATTCCTGGGCATTCCCAGAACGTTAAATTTACCCATGATAGCTTATCTGTTCTTATTCGATTATCGTTCCCCCTTCCTTAATTGCTCTCTATCACTAGTTCCCCTACATTCTATATTATAAACCATTTGTTTTACATTTTTCAATGTTCACATTAGTGGTAGCATATAATATTTCTCTTTTTGTGCCTGGCTTATTTCGCTCAGCATTATGTCTTCAAGTTTCATCCATTTGTCATACGTTTCATGACATCGTTCTTTCTTACTGCTGTGCAGTTTTCTGTCGTACGTATATACCACATTTTATTTATCCACTCATCTGTTAAAGGACATTTGGGTTGTTTCCATCTCTTGGCAATTGTGAATAATGCTGCTATGAACATTGGCATGCAGATATCTGTTCGCGTCACTGCTTTCAGATCTTCCGGGTATATACCAAGAAGTGCAATCGCTGGATTGAAGGGTAATTCTATATCTAGTTTTCTAAGGAAGTGCTAGACTGACTTTCAGAGTGGCTGAACCATTATATAGAACCACCAACAATGAATAAGAGTTCCAATTTCTCCACATCCTCTCCAGCATTTGTAGTTTCCTGTTTGTTTAATGGCAGCCATTCTAATTGGTGGAGACGGTATCTCATTGTGGTCTTAATTTGCATCTCTCTAATAGCTAGTGAAGCTGAACATTTTTTCTTGTGTTTCTTGGCCATTTGTATTTCCTCTTCAGAGAACTGTCTTTTCATATCTTTTGCCCATTTTATAATTGGGCTGTCTGTACTATATGATTATTTTTAAAAGGGCTAATGTAAGTAATTGGGTGCTTACAAAAACAATGAAAGAGCTGTAACATTAGGCTGTAGGCTTGGCATCCAAACATAAATCCCAAAACATTGTCAAGGAATTTGTCTATCAAAGGAGTTACTGTCCTTTCATCAGTTATGGAGCTGGGGAATAAGGAAGGAATAAGGAATCATTTTATTTTTTTTTTTTTGACAGCTAACTCCAGGATAACTGTACTTGAACCATGGCCCATGATTAGAAATATATGCCAAAGCTGCTATATTACTACAAGATATCCCCACTCACATTCAGTTGTCTTTTGTCCACTTCCCTCATTTCTAAGTTAAATCTTACATAAGTGAATCAGAAGTACTGAGAATACATCAGGATCAGATTTTAATTCTGGAGGTTCATGGATGTACCAGAGATAGAATGAGTTTTCTGAAGGCTGAAAATCAGCTCCAATTCAACAAAATCCTTGTCTGGATTAAGGCAGTTTCTCAACCTTAGCACTATTGACATTTGGGCCACATAATTATTTGTTGTGGAGGCTGTCTTGTGCACTGTAGTATGTTTAACAGCATCTTTGACCGCTATCTGCTAGTTTCCAGTAGCATCCATTCAGCTGTAACAACCAGTTAAATGTCTCTGGATATTAATAAGCATCTCCAGATATTGCTAAATGTCCCATGGAGGGCAAATTTGTTCCCAGTTGAGAGCCACTGGATTAGGGTTATCTCGCAGTTAAGTGGGTAAATTTTCTTTTTGAGAAAGTTAAATTGTCGGGAGCCTATAAAACTTACAAGTTTTTGTAAAAAATATTCATAATTAAATAAAAGTAACTAGAAGCACAAGAGAGAAACACGTCAGAATATAAGAGAAAAAAAGATAAATAACTGAAGTATAACCAGTTATACATAATTATGAAATTAGGTAACAATAACAGTAAAAATGACAATGATTACTATGTTTAAGTTAATAGAAGAGAGGTTAACAGAAAAAAGGATAAAGAATTTCAAAGGAAATTAGTCTACAGTTAAATGGAATTTCTAGAAATGAAAAAAATTTTGAAATTAAAAATTCCTTAGATGAGTTTAGTATCAGGTTAAACACAGGAGAAGACTAAAAGGTGAACTGGAAGTTGAGTCCATAGAAAATATTCAAATTGAACTATAGGTAGGAAAAAAGAATGGGAAATACAGGAAAGTATATTAGAAGTACGTGGGATACAGTGAGAAAGTCTTTTTTTTTTCAAGTAATTGAAGTGCAAATAGTAGGATAGCAAAAGAGAGAAAGATAGAATGGGAGAGATAAAATACTTGAAGAGATAATCACTAAGAACTTTCAAAAACTGGTAAAAGACATCAACTCACATATTCAAAAACTCTGTAACGTATAAGCAGAATAAAGAAAAAGAAAAATCAAACACAACCATTTTTGACAGCTAAAAATGAAGGCTATAGAGAGAATCTCAGAAGTAGCTCGGTGGGGAAGACTCAATGATTTGAAAAAAAACAACAGTAAGGCTTATGGTTATCTTAATAACAGAAACATGGGAGTCAGTTGATAATAGAGTTAGATCTTTAAAGTGCTTAAAGAAAATAATGCCAAACTACAAGTCTATATGAGCTTTAAAATAAAAAGTCCTTTAAATGAAGGTGAAATAAAGACATTTTGAGACAAACAAAACTGAGAATTTTTTCTGCCTACAAACTTGCACTAAATAAATATTAACAGGATTTCTTCATGTAAAAGAAAGTAATTTTGTAAGAACATACTAAATTCAAGGAAAGAATAAAGAACAAGGACATTGTCAAACAGGTTGGCATCTGTTAATGAATATACACTGAATATTTACACCACAATACAATATTATGATGTATTGTGGGATTTGCATTATCTGTAGATAAATTGCATGAGAACAGTTAGAACATGCCAGAAATAGTATAAAAGGAATTTAACTGTGTTATGAATCTAGCATTAAAAAGGAACACTAACCTTTAAAATAGCCACTAAAATCAATAGCAAAATAACTTATAACTAATAAAATTACAGAAGGAAATACATATATTATAATAATAAATTATTGTAAAGGAATGCAAGAACAAAGAGAAAATACAGCATCAATCATGTGAATCAAATTGAATATATATATACACATACATATATATACACATACATACATATAGCTAGTACAGCCTCTGTCTTAAAAGTAAATGGATTCAAAACTTCATTTACAAACTAGGATTTCCAGACACCCCCCCCCCAAAAAAAAATTGATGCTTTCAATCATTTAAATGTATGGATAGAGAAAAACTGAAAACAAAAGGTTGGATAAGATAAGCTACATGAACACTAACCAAATACTAGTACTAGAAAAGGTAGGTTTAAAGCAAAAGTCATTACTAGAATGTCGAAGACAATTTCATAGCAATAAAATGGCAAACCCACAAAGGAAATATCATAATTCTAAATCTGATGCACCAAAAGGTTTCTATTTTCTCAAAGAAATTATATATAATTTGTGTTATTTCTTCGTTCAATATTTGGAGTGATTCACCAGTGACACCACCTGGGCCTAGAGTTTCTTTGATGGAAGGTTTATAACATTGAATTCAAAATCTTTTGTAAATATGAGATTATTCAGGTTACATATGTCCTTAGAGTGAGTTTTGGAAGTATGTGTATTTTGATAAATTGGTCCATTTTATCTAAGTTGTAGAATCTATGGACACAGGGTTCATAATAATCCATTACTGCTTTTTAAATATTTGTGAGGTTCATAGTAATGCCCTCTTTCATTTCTGACAATCTCAAACTATCTCTTTTGCTTATATGCACACTATCTCTCTGTCCCTCTCTTCTCCCTTCTTTTGCTTAGTCAAATAAAAAAGTATATAATTTTATTGATCTTTGCAAAAAATAGCTTTTTAATTCATTGATTTTCTCTGTTTTCCTGTTTTCAATTACTTCAATAACTGCTCTTACCTTTATTTCCTTCATTCTGCTTTTTTGTGTTTAATTTGCTTTTGTTCCTAGTGTTTTTAAGGCAGATGCCTAAATTACCAGTTTGGCATTTTTCTTTCTTTCTAATAAAAGTATTTAATGCTATAAATTTTTCAGTAATCACTTATTTAGGTACGTCTCCAAAATTTCTATATGTTGTACTTTTATTTTATGCTGTCCAAAAATGTTTAACTTTTCCTTCAGACTTTCTCTTGGAAGCATGGATTTTTAGCAGTATCTTTTAAAATTTACAAAAATTGGAGGATTTTACAGACACATTGTGGCTATTGATTTCAGTTTAATTTCATTATAGTCAGAGACCATAATTTGTATGATTTCTATTCTTCTAAACAGATTAAAGTTTGCTTTATATCCCAGAATATGATCTATTTCATGAAAGTTACATAAGTATTTTAAAGGTATATTTTTACTGTTGTTTAGATGTTTTATAAGTATTAATTAAGAATAGTTGGTTCATAGTATTGTTCAGGTCATTTGTAGTGTTATAATTATTATGTCTGCTGAGAGAGGAGTGTTGAAGTCCCCAGCTAAATCTGTGGATTTCTCTATCTCTCTCAGTCTTTACTTGTATTTTGAAGCTCTCTTTTTGGGTGCAGATATGTAGATTGTTATGTCTTATGGAGGATTGACCCCAGTTATTGTATAATGTTTCTCTTTATACTCACCCTAATATAAATACAGCCACTCCAACTTTCTTTTGATTAGTGTTTTCATGGTTTGTCTTTGCCTATCCTTATAATTTTAAAGTATCTATGTATTTTTATTATTAAGTAGGTTTCTGGTAGATAACATATAATTGAGTCTTTCTTTTCTTAAACTTTATTTTTTAGAAAAGTTTTAAGTTTAAAGAAATTTTGAGAAAATAGTACAGAGAGTCCCCATATACCCTCTCACCCAGTTTCCCTTATTATGAACATCTTACATTATTATGGTACATTTGTTACAATTAATGAACCAATATTCATACATTATTATGAATGAAAGTCCATTGCATATTCAGATTTCCTTAGATTTTACCTAATGTCTTTTTTCTGTTGCAGGATTCCACACAGGAGACCACATTACATTTGTTTGGCATGTTCCTTTAGGCTCCTCTTAGCTGTGGCAATTTCTCATTCCTTGTTTTTGATGACCTTGACAGTTTGGGGAGGTACTGGTGAAGTATTTGGTAAGATTCCACCCTAATGAAATCTAATATATTTCTCATGATTAGACTGGGGTTATGAATTTTGGGGAAGAATATTACAGAGGTAAAGTGCCATTTTTATCACTTTATATCAGGGACACATAATATCAACATGATTCATCACTGAGTATATTAACCTTGATCACATGGCTGAGTTAGTGTTGTCAGATTTCTCTACTGTAAAGTTACTCTTCCACTCAACTTCCTCATCCCCCCTTTTCAAACCATACTCTTTGGAAGGAGATCACTGTGCTCAGCCCACACTTAATATTTGGGGAGGAGCTATATACACCATTCTTCTGAAAGAGGGATTTGTCTCTCCTCCCCAATTTATTTATTCAATCATTTATTTATATCAGTATGGACTCATGGATATTTATTTTATATTTTGTGTTATAAAACAATACTACTTATTTTGTTGTTCAAATTTTTCCAGTTTTGGCCACTGAGGCTCTTTCAATTGACTCCTGTGTCCCTTTGACATACCTGCCCCCTTACACCCTGCATCAATGTAGGGTTGTGGGTTTTTGTGGTTTTAATTTGTTTCTTTGTTTTTAGCTCTCAGTTACATTCTAGCACTACAAGATTCTCCAGGCCCATCTTGTTTATTTCCTGCCCTCATCCTATTATCAGCCATTTCTCTAAGGAGCTCTTGTTCATTTTATTGGAGAATGTTATTAGAAACCCAGATCTGGGCACTAGTTGTGCTCACTGCTACCAGATACTAGGATCACTAAGCTGACAAAACAAGGAAATAGATGCATAAATGTATGTGTACGTATGTACTAACCCATGTATGTGTGTGTGTGTGTATATATATATACATAGCTATTTCTATATGTAGTTACCTGTACCTATATTAAGCTAAACATGAGTTCATACCAATATATCTACTTGTAATCAATTACCATTATTATCAGTCTAGCCTCCTCCACTTGCTTATTTGTAAATTCCCACTACAACAATGAGAAATCTGGATTCTGCCAATCACCATTCATTCATGTGATTGTTCACTTGCAGTGTACATGTGTGAAAGTATCAGAATTGTTAACTTGCACCTCCTTGAGAAACAAATTTATCAACTAGAGTACAGAAATTAATTAAAGTTCCTATTAACTTACAGACTCCACCTGCTTCCAAAGTCACTTAGATCAGCACCTTTTCCCCACAACCCCTTCACTGAGGCTGTTTCATACATTTGTAAACCTGTTAGATTCTGTAGGGTTGCTTTTTTTAAAAATGGGATGTTATATGAAAAAAAATGCAATTAATTCAAACTAAGGTCTATCATTAACAGCAACATTGTAATATTCTTTCATTAATTGTAGCAAAGGCAATATGCCAAAACTAAATGTCAATAAGAGGGTGATATAAGGGAAAAGTATGGCATTTTTTTCCTTCTTTCTTTTTGGAAGGAACGAGAACTTTCTCATATAGATTGTAGTGGTGAATAAATAACTATGTGATTGTACCAGGAGCCACTGATTGTACACTTAGGATGGATTGTATGGTATGTGAATACAACAAACAGAAGGAAACAAGTGCTGGAGAAGATGTGGAGAAAGGAGTATACCTATTCACTGTTGGTAGGGATGTAGAATTGTACAGCTCTTTTGGAGAGCAATGTGGCAGTTCCTCAAGAAGCTAAGTATAGAATTATCATATGATCTAGCAATCGCTTTACTAAGTATACACTTGCAAGAACTGAAAGCAAGGACATGAATAGATGTTTGCACACCAATGCTTATGGCAGCATTATCCACCATTGCCAACAGATGGAGGCAACCCAAGGGTCCACTGACCGATGAGTGGAAGGGCAAAATATTATGGAATATTGTGTGGCTACAGAAAAGAATGGAGTCATGAATAAACCTTGAGGACATTATGTTGAGTGAAATAAACCAGAAACAAAAGGACAAATATTGTATTGTCTCAGTAATATGAACTAATAATAATGAGCAAACTCTGAGAGTTAAATTCTAGATTATAGGTTGGTTATCAGGAGAAAGAAAGAAGGCAGAGATTGGGCAATTGGTGTTTAAGGAGTACAGAATATCCAATAAAGTTGGTTGTAAAGATTCAGAAATGGATAGTACAATACTGTATGGTAGCACAATACTGTAAGTGTAATTAACAAAGGTGAGTGTATGGTTGAAAGAGGAAGGCAATTAATTACAATTAATGTAAACTGAAAAAAAACAAAGATACTGTCAGATTATACTCCCAAGTGGTGTTAGGAGATAATTCTTCATGAGTCTGTCATATTTCTACATGTCTTGCAAGCAAGGCACTGTCTGTTCTTTGTTCAGTATTATCATTTCGAGGGTAGATAGCAAACATCCTCAGAAGATATAGCATCTCCCTATAGAGAAAAGGGAAGGTATCCTTCTATCCAGTATAATGAAGATAATGTTTCCCCTAAGCTCACGGTTCCCTTCTGCTAATGTACTACCCCATATACATAGGTTTCACCTGGTCCTCTTCATATTGTCCTGTAGGAATTGGGGCTTGGGGGAACCAGTGCAAAAATGCTGATACTCTGTTTACTGCTATTGCTGTGAGAAATAAACTGCATTTTATATCTGAAAAAAAAATCCAATTCGACAATCTTGGATTTATTTGCTGTGTTTAGACCATCTATGTTTAACATGATTATTATCAACATGATTGGATTAAAATTCATTGTCAGCTGTTTTCTATTTGTTGCTTGTATTTTTCCACTTTTCCGCTTTGATTCATCACTGTTTACATTTATATTTATGAAATTTTCTTCAATATTGGCTTATTTAAAAAAAATTTTTTGCCCCGAAGTTTGCAATGTCTTTAATCAATCACAATCTACCTACAAACAACACTTCGTTCCTTTCTCTGTAGATGAAAGGCCTTATATTAGTACACCCCTGTGCTAGTTTGAATATATTATGACCCCCAAACACCATTACCTTTGACGTAATCTTGTGTGAGCAGACGTTATCAGTGTTGATTAGATTTCTTTGAGTGTTTCTTGGGAGATGCACCCCACCCAGCTATGGGTGATGACTCTGATTGGATATTTCCTTGGAGGTGTGGCTCCACCCATTTAGGATGGGCCTTGATCAGTGGAGCCATATGAATGAGCTGACAGGCTGAGGGAACTCAGTGCAGCTTTGAGTGATGTTTTGAAGGTGAGCTATAGCCAAGAGGGACACTTTGAAGAAAGCACAGGAGCTGAAGATGAGAGACAGTTTGAAAACGGCCATTGAAAGCAGAATCTTGCTCTGGAGAAGCTGAGAGAGGACAAATATCCCAAGTGCAGCTAAGAGTGACATTTTTGAGGAACTGCAGCCTAGAGAGGAACGTCCTGGGAGAAAGCCATTTTGAAACCAGAACTTTGGAGCAGACGCCAGCCACGTGCCTCCCCAGCTAACAGAGGTTTTCTAGACACCATTGGCCATCCTCCAGTGAAGGTACCTGATTGCTGATGTGTTACCTTGGACGCTTTACAGCCTTAAGACTGTAACTGTGTAACCAAATAAACCACCTTTCATAAAAGCCAACCCGTCTCTGGTGTTTTGCATTCTGGCAGCATTAGCAAACTAGAACAACCCCTATCATTTTTTCTATTGTTGTTATACATTTTACTTTTACATTTGCTATAAACACACAATGCATTGCTACTATTTTTCCTTTGAGCAGTTATATTATAGATCAATTAAAAATGAATAAATATAAATTTCATTATTACTATTTTTAGCACTCCTCATTTCTTTGTGCAGATCCGTGTTTCTTCCTGGTATCAATGTATTCTACCTGAAGAAATTACTTCAACATTTCTTTTAGAGCAGGTGTACTGACAATAAATTTTCTTGCTTTTACTTGTCTGAGAAAGTACTTGTTTCTCCTTGATATTTATTTATTTATTTTCATTTTTTGTTATGATTGTTCACATACCATACAATTATCCAAAGATCCAAACGGTACAATCTATTGCCCCCAGTACCATCATACAGCTGTGCATCCATCACCACAATCAATTTTTGTTCAATTTTTAGAACACTTTAATCACTCCAGAAAAGAAATAAAGACAAAGAAGAAAAAAAAAAATGAAAAGGAAACTCAAATCCTCCCATATCCCTAACCACCCCTCTCCATTGTTGACTTGTAGTATTGGTATAGTACATTTGTTATTGTTTATGGAAGAACATTGAAATACTACTAACTGTAGTGCATAGTTTGCAATAGGTATATATTTTTCCCTAAATGCCCCTCTGTTGTGAACTTCTAGTTGTATTATTATACATTTGTTCTGGTTGATGAAAGAAATTTTCTAATATTTGTATAGCCAATCTCTGATATTGCCCACCCCAAGGTTTACTGTGTTATACATTCCCATCTTTTGACCCCCAACTTTCCTTCTGGTGACATACTATGAGCTTCCTGTTTCCACCACATTCACATACCATTCAGCATTGTTAGTTATTCTCACAACATGCTACCATCACCTCTGTTCATTTCCAAACATTTAAGTTCATCCTAGTTGAACATTCTGCTCGTACTAAACAACCACTCCCCATTCTTCAGCCTCGTTCTACATCTTGGTAACTTATGTTTCATGTCTATGAGTTTACATATTATAATTAGTTCCTATCAGTGAGACCCTGCAATAGTTGTCCTTATGTGTGTGGCTTATTTCACTCAGTATATTGCCCTCAAGTTTTCATCATCAACCCATTTTTTTTTTTTTTTACGATGGTTTTGTTCACACGCCATACATTCCAACCTAAGTAAACAATCGATGGTTCCCTGTATGGTCACATACTTATGTGTATACCACCCTCACCACTGTCTATATAAGGACATCTACATCTCTTCCACAAAGCAGGAGGAAGAGTCAAAGAAGGTAGAGAGGCAAAAGAAAAATAAAAAAGAAAGAGGGGACAGAAAAACCAAAACATGACAACTAGGAAGCAGCAAAAGGAAAGATAACCTTAGATCAAAGTAGAATAAAGAGACAGACAATACCACTAATGCCAAATGTCTCACAGTCCTCCCCTATGACCCCTGTTATCTGCATTTACCTTGGTATATTGTCTTTGTTACATCAAAGGAAGCAAATACAATGATTCTGTTAATTATAGTCTCTAGTTTACATTGATTGTATTTTTTCCCCCAATACTTCCCTATTTTTAACACCTTGCAAGGTTGACATTCATTTGTTCTCCCTTGTGAAAAAACATATTTGTACATTTTATTACAATTGTTGAATGCACTCTAGATTTCACTGAGTTATACAGTCCCAGTCTTTATCTTTCCTCTTTTCTTTTGGTGTCCCACATGCTCCTAACCTTCTTCTTTCAACCATATTCATAGTTATCTTTGTTCAGTGTACTTACATTGCTGCGCTACCGTCACCAAGATTGTGTTCCAAACCTCTCACTCCTGTCTGTTCCTATCAGTCTGTAGTGCTCCCTTTAGTATTTCCTATAGGGCAGGTATCTTGTTCACAAACTCTCTCATTGTCTGTTTGTCAGAGAATATTTTGAATTCTCCCTCATATTTGAAGGAGAGTTTTGACAGATACAGGATTCTTAGTTGTAGTTTTTCTCTTTCAGTATCTTAAATAAATCACACCACTTCCTTCTTGCCTCCATGGTTTCTGCTAAGAAATCCACACATAGTCTTATCGAGCTTCCTTCATATGTGATGGATCGTGTTTCTCTTGCTGCTTTCAGGATTCTCTCTTTGTCTTTGACTTTTGATAATCTGATTACTAAGTGTCTTGGCATAGGCCTATTCAGATATATTCTGTTTGGAGTATGCATGCTTCTTGGATCTGTAATTTTATTTCTTTCACAAGAGAAGGGAAATTTTCATGGATTATTTCCTCCATTATTGCTTCTGCCCCCTTTCCCTTCTATTCTCCTTCTGGGACACCAATGATATGTACATTCTTGTATTTTGTTTTGTATTTAGGTTCCTGGAGACGTTGCTCATATTTTTCCATTCTTCTCTATCTGTTCTTTTGTGTGTAGGCTTTCAGGTGCCTTATTCTCCAGTTCTTCAGTTTTCTTCTGTCTCTCGAGATCTTCTGGTGTATGTTTCCATTGTGTCTTTCATCTCTAGTGTTGTGCCTTTCATTTCCATAGATTCTGCCAGTTGTTTTTTTGAACTTTCAATTTCTGCCTTATGTATGCCCAGTGTTTTCTTTATAGCATTTATCTCTTTTGTCGTATCTACTCTAAACTTTTTGAATTGATAGCATTGGTTGTTTAAATTCCTGTATCTCAGTTGAAGTGTAAGTTTGTTCCTTTGACTGGGCCATAACTTCATTTTTCTTACAATAGGTTGTAGTTTTCTGTTGTCTAGGCATCTGACCTCCTTGGCTACCCCAATCAGGTTTTCCCAGATGAGAATAGGCTCAGGTCCCAGAAGGAAGAGTCAGTATCCAGTTTCCCTGATGGTGTGTCTTAGAGGATTGATGCACCCTGTGCTTTTCTGCCCAGCAGGTGGTACCCGTCAGCCTGTCACTACAGACTGGGGTATGGAGGCATGGCCCGTGGCTGTTGTTCCCCAGGCTCTGGGGTCTGGTTCTGAATGGAAGGCAGGTAGTACAGCTGGGCCCCACCTCTTTTCTCTTGGGAAGATATGCCCCCTAGAGAGAAGTCATTTGCATATAAATAGATTCTTTGTTTCTCTGACTCTGCTGTCTCAACCTTTGTCTGGGTCAGAGTGCTTCGAGTTTTAAATGGCTGAGGGTTTCTCTACTGGAGAGCACTTTAAGCTGAAAATGGTTGACGCTTTCTCCACTGAGCTGCCCAGGTTGAGAGAGAGAGAAAAGGACAGAAAGCCCCCAGATTCACCAATCGGCCAGAGATAGCACCCGATCCTTTGGGCTCCCCATCCCAAGAAAATGTATCTCCTGACTCTCCAAGATCAGTCATCACCAAAAGCCTTTGTCTGCTTGTTGGGGATTTGCAATCTGTATTGAGTGGTTAACATTAAAACCCCAGTTGGAGCTGGGCTGAGGTATATTCACTTGTTCAGTGAGTGCTGCTCTCTAGCACCATGAGACTTCCATGAAGGAGGGACTCTCGGCTCTCAGCGCAGGGCTGCAGTTTTTACTTAAAGATTTTATGCTGCAATCTTGGGCATTCCTCCCAATTCCAATTGGTGTATGATGAGTGGGCAATCACGCTTGTGTCCCCACAGTTATCCCAGGTTGTTTACTAGTTGTTTCTGTTGTTTATTAGTTGTTCCAGGGGGACTAACTAGCTTCCACTCCTCTCTATGCTGCCATCTTAGCTCCTTCTCTCTCCTTGATTTTTGAAAGAAATTTTCCAAGGTGTAGAATTCTGTGTAGACGTACTTTTTCTTTCAGTATTTTGAATATTTCACTCCACCGTATTTTGGCTTATATAATCTTCTGTAATTCTTTGTTCTTATATAGGTAATGTGACTCCTTTCCTCTAGCTAGCTTTAAGATTTTCTTCTTCTTTTGGTTTTCATCAGTTGAATAAGATATGCCTAGGAGCTATTTATTTGCTTGTATTTATCTTGCTTGTTTGTTTGTGTTTATCTGACCTGCTTGAATTTCTAGTTTAATGTCTGTCATTAATTTTTAAAAATTCACAATTATTTCTTCAAACATTCTTCTTTCCTGTACTCTCCCTTTATTTTCTTTTGGGATTCCAATTACACATGTATTAAACTGCTCAATATTTTCCTACAGGTCTTGTATACTCTTCCAGCTTTTTTATTTCACTCTTTTATCTTTCTTTTTCTAAATTTGAGTAATTTCTATAGATTTATCTTCAGGATTACAAATTCTTTCTTCAGTTGTGTTAAATCTAGTGAGCCTACCAAATGCATTCTTAATCTGTTACTGTGGTTTTTACCTTCTAATAATTCCATTTGATTTTTTCTTAGAGTTTAATTTGTTTCTGCTAAAAGTACTCATTATATCCTACCTGTTGTTCAACTTTTCCATTCGATCCTTAACTACATTAAGATTTTTTTTCCAATTCCCTGTCCAATAGTTTCAACACCTGTGTCATATCTTTTTCTGGTTCTTTTAATTTCTTTGCCTCTTTTTTCCTTCTTTTTTCATTGGTTTGTGAATGCTACATACAATTTTTGTTGAAAGCTGACAGCCTCATGTAGGGCAGTAGAGACAGAGGTAAATGCATTTTATGGCTAGAAATGGGTAAGCCTTTTGTTCCACTAGGACTTTAGTGTTAGAATTTGCATCACTGTAGTAGGGTATGAGCATGTTTTGAGTTTGTGATTGTCATGTCAGTGCATCCCAGGCTTCACATTTCTCCAACAATACCCTGCGTTTTGGGTAAAGGATTGTTTGTTGGAAGATTTTCTATAATACTTGGTCCAACTTCAGCTTTAAGTCTCCACTTTGAACTATTCCTTAGAGAGGGTCTCTCAGTGCCTTTTTGACTTCCCCAGCAGTATTTCACCATTACTTGTTACTCAGTGTTTTTCAGTATTGTCTGAGTGGCAAGTGGTCATTCTATGTTGTTCCAATTCAACTTCAGTCTTAGAGGTACTGAGTCTGTGGGTCAAAAGACACAAACTTCTCAGTCCTTTTGTCCCTCACTTTTTGCATTTTTAAGGCAAACACTAGATCTTAATGACTAATTAGTATTCATTAAGAGAAAAATGACAAGTCACATTTGAACAAAATGATGTAAGCAATAAATATATTTAGTTATACTGTAAATGTTCAAATCATGTTTACATAATTGTACAGTAATCTTTACTTGTAGGATTTTGTGACTGAAAAATACAAAACTAATACAGTAATGGATATGTTGCATTCATTAATGAATTGATATATATATATATGTAAGAAATTTCTATTTTCTATATTTCCTATGGGAAACAAATATTCACTTTTTTACCTTTCCATGAGCATTTCCACTTTATTTTCTTTCATAGATTCAAATTATTCAATGAAATTTTCTTTCCACATGATTTTTACACATTCTTCTATTTTCTTGAGCATTTAATCATAATTACTTCAAAGTCATTATTTTCTTACTTATTTATCTGAATATCTGTGGGCTTAATTTTATTATCTCTTTTCCTTTTTTATTGTCATGTGCTCCTTCCCATTGGTATGTTGAATAATTTTGATTTTTTATGAGATACTGTGTTTAACATATTGTAGAGACTCCATATGATATTTTCTTCCACTAGAGAGCATTTATTCTTTCCTCTTCCAGGCAGATAGAGACTGATCACCGTCAATGTAAATGGCGGTTTAACTTGGTCAAAGCTGGAGGCAAACTTTTTTTTTCTTTGCCTTTTTTTTTTATTAAATTCAGTTTTATTGAAATACATTCACACACCATACAATCATCCATAGTATACAATCCACTGTCCACAGTATGATAACATAGTTATGCATTCATCACCACAATCTATCTCTGAACATTTTCTTACATCAGAAAGAACCAGAACAAGAATAAAAAATAAAAGTGAAAAAAGAACACCCAAATCATCCCCCCATCCCACCCCATTTGTCCTTTAGTTTTTATCCCCATTTTTCTACTCATCCATACACTAGATAAAGGGGGTGTGATCCACAAGGTCTTCACAATCACACTGTCACCCCTTGTAATCTACATTATTATATAATTGTTTTCAGGAGTCCAGACTGCTGGGTTGGAGTATGGTAGTTTCAGGTATTTACTTCTAGCTATTCCAATACATTAAAACCTAAGACGTGTTACCTATATAGTGCATAAGAATGTCCACCAGAGTGACCTCTCGACTCCATTTGAAATCTCTCAGCCACTGAAACTATTTCATCTCATTTTGCATCCCCTTTTTGGTCAAGAAGATACTCTCAGTCCCATGATGCTGAGTCCACATTCATCCCCAGGAGTCATATTCTGCATTGCCAGGGAGATTTACAACCCTGGGAGTTGGGTCCCACGTAGGGGGGAGGGCAGTGAGTTCATCTGTCGAGATGGCTCAGTTAGAGAGAGAGAGGGCCACATCTGAGCAACAAAGAGGTACTCAGGAGGAGACTCTTACGCACAATTATATGCAAGTTTAGACTCTCCTTTGCAGTAATGAGCTTCCTAAGGGCATGCCCCATGATCGAGGGCTCAGCACATCAAACCACCAGTGCCAACGTTTGTGACAACATCAACACCAGTCCATGTGAGGATGTCCAACACATCCGCACCTTCCCCCAGATCCTCGGGGCTGGGGAGAGGGAGGCTGTAAATATATTTTTTTTATCTGCCCAAATTACTCTGGGATGTGTGGAGACAAACTTTTAAGACAACCTCCCTATATGAAACCAATCTTTTAGTATTCCTATGTAAACGATGCCATCTAGGCCTAAAATTTTCCTTATATGACAGTTTTTACTTAAAATTAATTTTTAAATAAGTACAAAGACTATTTAGGTTATTGATTGCTTCAATGAGGTTTGCTAGTCTGTATCATTCAGGTAATTTGTCTATTTTACCTAAATTTTTAAATTCATTGCCATAATGTTGTTCATAGTACGCCCTTATTACCCTTTAATATGTTTAGAATCTATGGTATAGTATTGTCAACTCTATCATTTGTGATATTGATCTTTTTTGGTATCTCTTTTTCTTGATCGGTATGGAAACAAACAACTGGAAAAATTTTAGAAATGAAATTTCAGTATATTGACATTTAACATAGCTAAATTATGTCAAGAACAAAGATCATATTAAGTATAGCAACAAAAATAGGAAATACGCAAAATTGCAATTAACAAAAGTTTTCAGTGTTTATATAATGAAAGTAACAAAACTTTGTGGTGGGTCATAAAAGAAGATAAATGCTTAAAAAGGCATAAAATGTTTCTGGATAAAAAAATTCAGTTTTGTAAACATGTTAATATTTCCTACATTTATTGTAATTTCAATGCTGTGATGATCAAAATCACAATGAGACTTATTTTAACCTTAGAAAATAATTCTGTTTCATTTAGGTAAAATAATATGGAAACAGCCAAGAAAATTTTGAATGAATAAAACAACTAGAGAACACTTACCCTACCAGATATTAAAATGTACTATAAAATATGAGTAAAAATTTTAAAATGTGGTACTTCCTCAAAATATTACTAGACAACATGGAAGAAAATAGATAGATCTGAAGAAGAGACTGATTTATTAGTAAATTTAATGAATGATAAAGGAAGGATTAACAATTTTTAGTGGAATGAATTGTTATTTAATTATAATGATGAAAAAATTATCTCACATCATTTATCTGATAAATTCCAGACAGTTTAGAATTTAAAGGTGAAAAAGTTCACTTTTAATAAAATGCAGAATTAAAATAATCTATAATGAATAAATATTTGTATTTTACCTGAATATCACAATTATCAATATTATTGAAGAAATAAATTGCAACAAAAGAATAAACACCATGCAAAAGCCCTGTAATTCACCTCTAGTGCTTTCTTTTTACACCTTCTTGAGTATTGATTGTTGCCTTAAAATGTTGCATATTTGATAGTGAAAAATGGTGTCTCATTTTCTCTTCTGGCAGAAGGGCTATTTTTTATGCAATTTGACTGAGATATAATCACATAACATACAGTCATTCAAAGCATACAATCAGTTGTTCACAGTATCATCATATAGTTGTACATTCATCACCACAATGAAACTTTGAACATTTTCATTACTCCAAAAAATAAAATACAGATTAAAATAAAAAAAGAACATTCAAAACACCCCATTCCCCTCCTCCTCCCCATTGTGCATTTACTCTTTAATACAGTTTAATTGAGATATATTCACACACCCTACAGTCATTCACAGTGCACAATCAGTTATTCACAGCAACATCATATGTTTGTACATTTATCACCAGAATCAATTTTTGAACATTTTCCTTACTCCAAGATAAAAATAAAAGCAAAAAAGAGCACCTAAATCTTTCCATCCCCTCCACTCCACCCTATTCTCCATTTAATGTTTGTCCCCATTTTTCCACTCATCTGTCCATACACTGGATAAAGGAAGTGCTAGCCACAAGATTTCCACAATCACATAGTCACACTGTTCAAGCTCCATAGTTAACAGTCATCTTCAAGAATCAATGTCACTGGATGGCAGTTCAACAACTTCAGATGTTTCCCCAGAAGGGCTATTTTAACAATCCCTATTGCTTTATTACTGCTAGTCTCTATGGAACCTAATCACAATCACAATGTATTATATCCTTTATGCATCCTATTAGATGATATATTCATATGCTGTTGTTGATTTTTTAAAGTCCAGAGTAGGAAAAGAAACACTGAATGATAAAGATTAGGAATACAGGATTCATGATGGTTACTTCCCAAGTCCAAATACAAACTGGTAGTTTACACATTCCTGGTTTAGGTTATTTTATTTATATACTATACTTGATCAAACTATTTGCCTTTACAAAGTTAAGTATGCCCATAAGTAATAAAGTACAAATTCCGAATTCAGAACTGAGTAGAGGGATGAGAAAGGGAAACATTAAATTGGAAGGAATTTGATTTTGTTAGAATCAGAAAAAAATGTGAAAATCACTGCATTGATGTATATTGGGAGTTAGGTAAATATTCCAGTCAGCCAGCCCATAAAAAAGTCATTCTTAGAGAAAAGGGATCCGGATATGTTTATATTTATGATTATACTGATTAGGTTGAAGGATTTTATTCTTCAAATGACTGCATAAAATGCAGAAATTTGCCTACTTGTTTTTAGGGACATGCTTATTTTTAAAAATGGAAAAATAATAGTCAAGATTGCATGCTGCGTGGCTTGTGCAGACATAACATGTTACTACTCATAAAATATTGATGCTCTTGTTGTACTTGATATAGACTACGGGGAGAAATATGAGGAAATTTAATATCCATAATACAACAGTCTAAAAATGGGCAAATATTCACTGACTTTTAAACTTGAGAAAAATCACCTTCTCTGAGACTATCTTTGCCATGCCCATATTCTCCTGCAAATCTATGTATTTGCACACTTTGTAGAAACAGGGAGGGTCTGGAGGCTGTAGCTGAGCATCATTATCTTACTCTAAGATCACAACACACAATAAAGGACTGAAGATTCACAGCTGTGAAAGAGAATTATCAAAGATTTCCATTTTCAAATTCTGTTACCTTGTGAAAGAAAGTATTGTTCATGCTACTTGCAATAACGATGTCAAAAATAATGGTTAAAACATGGGCCAGTTATGAGAAAATGTTTACATTAGTGGTAATAACCATGCACAGAAATGTACATAAATTTAAATATTCATGTTTTTCTAGAAGTACTTAATTTTTTAAAAATGAAACTGTGTGATCAAAAGAGTAAGATGCACAAATTAAAGTCATATATATCTGATTTTGTTCCTTGATAATCTGCATTAGGTCTGGGTCTAGGGCTCTGAAAAAGGCTCTGAAAAGGACTCAAGGTGAGCAGTGAGCTTGGACTAGAACTTGGAATATAGACCTACCTCCAGCCATACAGGTGGAAAATACTGAATCATGTGGAGTCATGCATTGACCTATACTCTTTAGATGTAAATATTTATTTTTAAATATCATTTAGATTAGCTGATTCCACCACAGTCAGTAACAAAACATCTGTGACTTAAATCCATTATTGAAAAAGCTAAAGTTTAAGTGAGCATTAGAGAAAACTCCTTAGAGGAGATGGAGGTACAAAGGAGACAATTTAGTAACACAAAGACTGTCTTCTAGCAATATATTGGGCATTTTTTTTTTCTTTCATAGGTTTATGATTTACCTCACATGCTCCATTTCCTTGAGAAAGGAATGTTGAAGAAAAATAAAGTGATCAATTCAGCATGTCCAAGTCTTAATAATGGAGATTTTGGTATTTCTATGTCCTCGTCACACATGAACACTATATCTGCATCAGTCAGAAGTATCAGATCAAAATGGTTTTCTTCTCCAATCCTGTAGCAATTCCATTAGCATTTACAGAAGTAACACAATTACTTTGCTCACATACACTGAAGAGTTAGGCATGTCAAATGACCATCTCTAGTTTAGAGAGTAAATCTGTATAAGTCAGGACTAAACCCTTATCTTTTCTCAATAATAGTGTTTAATAACAATTAACTATAAAATTGTCTCAACATTCAACTTTATATCAACAATATGGTCATGTTCAACAATATGAACAATGTGGTTGTTCTGCTTTTCAAAAAGCTTTTCTACCACTCTAAAAAGCTAAATGTTCATGTAAAGCCTGAACTGGAGCTGAACATGAAGTGAGACCAAGAATTCACAAATGTTTTATTAACCTTGCCTTGAAAAATAACCAAGAGGTAATTTTGATTGATTTGTCTCCATATCCCACACAGTTTCTACTGGCTTTGTGGTCCTGTGCAATTGCACAAACTGAAAATTACTAAGGAATGTCTAAAAGGCAGTCTTAGTGCCAAAAGGATTCTTTCCCTGAATAAAGAGTAGGATTCTTAAGTAATGATTAGGTTCAATGGCTTGTTAATCTCTATGAATTCCTTCTGTTGTTTCTTATTTTCCTCCTTTAGACTAACTCTAGCAAAGTCATTCAAATGGATAAATGGATCTCCTGAATAATAGATCAAATGTTTCTGAGTTCATCCTGCTGTGACTTTCCAGTTCTCAAGGAATTCAAATTTTGTTTTTTGCAATTTTCTTTCTTGTATATGTAGCCATCATAGCTATATAGCCTCATTGTGATATCTGTGATATTTGATAACCACCTTCATTCCCCCATGTATCATTTTTTGACTCATGCCTTTTCTATGTGGCAATTCCCAATGTGATTGCAGACTTCTTTAGAAAGCACAAGACCATATCCTTTTGGGGCTGCATGGCCCAGATATTTTTCATGCACTTCTCTGGGGGTGGTGAGATGTCTCTCATGATAGCAATGGCCATGCAGAGGTATGGTGTCAGATGCCAACCCCTGCACTACAAGACCATCCTGAATTATAGGATGCTCACTGATGAAATGCAACATACCAGAAATGCACTGGCTTTTAAAAATGGGTATTTATCAGCTTACAAGTTTACAATTCAAAGGCCATGCAAATGTCCAAATTAAGGCATCAGCAGTACAATAGCTTCTCTGAAGACTGGTTACCTGTGAATCTGGGCTTCTTTATAGTTATCAAGGCACGTGGCTATGTCTGCTGGGCCTCTTTTCCTGGGTTTCATTCCTTCTGCTTTTGGCTTCCCCATCTGTGTTTTTTTCTCTAAACTTCACTGGATTTTTTTCTGAATTTCATCTCTTTGCTTCTGTATGTGTTTTATCCTCTCATAAAGGACTCCAGTGAGCAGATTAAGGACCCAACATGAATGAAGTGGGTTCATCTCAACTGAAATAACCTAAACCAAAGGTCCTACCTACAACAGGTCTGCATCCACAGGAACGGGTTAAAAGAATATGGTCTTTTCTGAGGTACATAACAGCTTCCAGACTACCAGTTTCTATTATCTCATGGGCAATTGGGTTCCCAATTTTACCTTTCTGTGGTAAAAATGCTGTAGACATCATCTTCTGCAACCCTCCCTGGTCATCAGGGTTGTGTGCACTGAGACATATATCCTGGAGTGCCTAGTGATTGTGGACAGTGGTCTTCTGTCGCTGATCTGCTTCATTTTCTTGCTGATATCCTACATCGTCATGTTAGACACCATCTGGCATCACTCCTCAGGGCATCCCCTCCAAGGCTGTGTCACTCTCTTCTGCTCACATCACTAAAGTAACTCTCTTCTTTGGCCCAGGTGTTGTCATCTATGCTTTTCCATTCCTACAGTTACTCTATGGATAAGTTTCTTTCTGCGTTTTACTCTATAATCACCCCCCTCCTTAATCCAATTATTTATACTCTGAGGAATCAGGAAATGAAGGCAGCCATTAAGAGACTGTGCAGCCAACATATTGGCCTCTGGCTGACTTTTAAGTATTGTCTGTCACAGCATGTTGGTTTTTTTTTTTAAATTCAGTTTTATTGAGATATATTCACATACCATACAACCGTCCATGGTGTACAATCAGCTATTCACAGGACCATCATATAGTTGTACATTCATCACCCCAATCTAGTTTTGAACATTTTCCTTATACCAGAAAGAATCAGAATAAGAATAAAAAAATAAAAGTAAAAAAAGAACACCCAAATCATTCCACTCCCCCCCATTCCACCCTATTTTTCATTTAGCTTTTGTCCCCCCATTTTTCTACTCATCCATCCATACACTGGATAAAGGGAGTGTGAGCCACAAGGTTTTCACAATCACACTGTCACACCATGTAAGCTACATAGTTATACAATCATCTACAAGAATCAAGGCTACTGGGTTGCAGTTTGACAGTTTCAGATATTTCCTTCTAATTATTCTAATACACTAAAAACTAAAAAGGTTTATCTATATAGTGCATAAGAATGCCTTCCAGGGTGACCTCTCTACTCCATTTGAAATCTCTCAGCCACTGAAACCTTACTTTGTTTCATTTCAGTTCCCCCTTTTGGTCAAGAAGATTTTCTCAATCCCATGATGCCAGGTCCAGGCTCATCCCTGGAAGTCATATCCTGTGTTGCCAGGGAGATTTATACCCCTAGGAGTCAGGCCCCACATGGGGAGGGCAGTGAGTTCACCTGTCAAGTTGGCTTAGCTAGAGAGAGAGGGCCACATCTGAGCAACAAAGAGGTACTCAGGGAGACTCTTAGGCACAATTATAAATAGGCTTAACTTCTCCTTTGCAGTAACAAGCCTCATAAGGGCAAGCCCCAAAATCAAGGGCCTGGCATACCAAATTGTCAGTCCTCAGTGTTTGTGAGAATATCAGCAATAACCCAGATAGGGATGTCCAACATTTCCACATTTTTCCTCAGCTCCTCAGGGGGACCTTCAAATATATTTTTATTTTCTGCCCAAATTACTTTGGTATGCATTGTTATTTCACACTAACCTGTGCAAACCTACCAGATCTCACTTCCTATTCAAAGTTCCATGTAATTATGGTGTTCGAATAAACTGACTGTACAAGTTAAATTATTTAGTGTGCTATAGAAGATATGTATCCTGCACCAAATAAACATCTCTTCCCTTGGTCTCACACAGAAATTGAAGTTTTAAAACACAGACAATATCGTCCTTTGGCCTGATTTGCTTTAGTCCTAACCAGATCTGCTTCATTCATACCTCTAATTGAAATTTGGACTCTTTTTCAGCATTTTTAACAGTTGCACAGTATGATTTTTAATTTTTGTTCTCTGTTTTTTTTTTAAGATTTGAGTCTTAATTATTTATTTAAATAACTACAATGAAAATGTTAACAAATATCAATTATATTTCCTTAAAATTCTTAGAAATAAGATATATTTGATTAAAAATTTTAATGAAAAATGTTCTTAACAGTCATAGAGCATTTATTATGCATCACCATGAATTAGATAATTTAAAATATATAAACATATTGTATCTTCACAAAAATTCTATAATGTTCCTCTGACTTAAGGTGTAAGTATAGAAAACTTCAGTAAAATAGCACAAATATGATATTTAACATAAGTTTTATTTTAATTATGTTATAACTTAATGACTTTTAAAACCATTTATCAAAATGTAGCAATCTTATGGAGATTTCCTGGAGGAGTTAGGAATTGAATTAGGAATTGAAGAACTTTTTTACTGCATGGCCTCAATAGGCAAATTATCCATAGTAGACTGTAAAAATATGCTTGGAAATAAATATTTCAAACACTTAAGTACTCAGTTTTCTCAGAAGTCGACATTATCTGAGATATTATGGATTAAAATTAAGAACCTTTTGCTATCTCTTCATACACTAGACAACATGGACTAATCAATGTTTTGTAACTGAATTTAGGCATTCATGAATCAATTTTTAAAAATGTTGACAGGCACCATACATTGTTCCAAACAATAAGCATAGAGACTGCTGATGGTAGAGACCTGAACTTGCTCTCAAGAGAACGAGGGCAGAAGTTATGGCATGTTGGGCATTATTGTCTCAGAAGACCACTCTCAGGAGGAGACTTTCAAACCAATACATTTATCAGCTAAAACTTTAGAAATTTTGGAGGGAGAACAAATTTTCCAGCAGAAAGGTCAGAGTATTTAGTTATTTTGCAGTGAGTTGGAGCTTGCAGGTACTGAAGGTAGACCTTTGTAAATGAAGATTGATGAATAAAAGTGAGAAAGATCCATTCTAAAAGTAAGAAACTTTTCAATGGTTTATAATACCAACTGTGGGTATATTGAAACTGTACAAAGAGGGTCTCCAAAGTCTAATAAATCAAACCAATAATTATGCCAACAATCACAGGGCCTTCTCCTAGGTGATGTCATCTTTGAAAAGTATTATCTACTTTTAAAATCAGACTTCCATGTAGTCTCTCCTAATCCCCTTCCTCTCCCTTTTTGAGATTTTCATCCCTACAGAATCATCTTCTCCTGAATTTCTCAGCTCTACAATGGAAAATTTTACTTTTGCCATGCTTGCTAACTGCTTTGAGCAATCAGTACTGGGTATCCAATTTTGTATGCATATTACTTTCCTAAATTATGTATTTAAGAATTATCTCCTTTCTTCCCAACACTAACTCTAAAAGTGATAAGCACATATATCCTCACCAGAAAAATTTAAAGGAGGTTTTACTTTTCAGGGCAATTGTAATTGATTGCTACTGGCTGCAGAGAATGCTAAATAAATAAAAAAAATAATTCTAAGGCTCACTTAGAAAGAGTGAGTGATCTACTAGACATGCCTCTTAAGGGCTTAGGAAGTGAATGTGGAACCATATTTAAAATATATCTACTACCTTCACTTCTCTGTAATCTTTTTCATATGGTTGAAAATATTGGAGAAACATGGAGGGGTTACATAGAATAATCAACACAAGGAAACATCCCTTCAGCAAATGAACTCATAGGCCATCATTTGTTTCTAGTCAGCCTTTACTATATGGCCTGTTTGTTCCCTCCATCTCCCCCTCCCCCTTTCCCTCCCTCCCTCCCTCCTTTCTTTCCTTTCTCTCTTTCCCTTCCTTCCTTCCTTCCTTTCTTTTCTTTCTTTCTTTCCATAAAATTAAATATCTGTGTTGTCTCCAACATCTTCTTGTATATTGCTGATTGTCAGATTACGAAGTTTTATACAATAATAAAGGACAGTAAATTCTACATTCTCACAATGGTTGATTTTTAGCTCCACTAATTTTACCATTGATCAATAAAGAGCATTAAGCCGGTGAAAACTCTATTTCTCCCCCCATCCCTCTCTCTCTCTCACACACACACTCAATCTCTCTCTCTCTCTCTCTCTCTCTGCTCTCTCTATCCTATCTGTCTGCAAATGCCCTTTATATGATAATGAAAGATTTTTCTTCTTGTTAAAGGAAAACTTGTCTATGAATTTCCTTATAAAACTTGATTGGTGTCAACATTGATTATTTTAATTTTACTTGAACAAAGTAATTCAATTATGAAATTAATTACAAACATTTAGATTTATAAAATTATTACAATTATGTTTACCCAAGCCTGTCATTTGCGATAGGTGCATTTGCTATCAATGTGCCCACCCTCTAATATTGTTCAAACTGAATTGGTGCATTCTAGAGAAAGTACATTCTAGAAAACTTTGTAGAGAAAGTTCACATGGCTGATACACTTGGTGAATTCACAATCCACTTAAATAATGAGACAGTAAATCCTTGTTCTACCTTAGGGAAAGCCAACAGGTTAATTTAACAATTCCCTCTGGTAGTTGGTAACCTGCCTGCATCTTATGCATAGGTTTTCTGTCAGGTTTTTTTTCTTTAACCTGTAAATGATTGTCCTGTATATTCCTGGAGGGAAAAAAGATAACTCATATATATTCAGAATCTCACTGGGTCTGCATTTCACTGCAGCCACCACTCCTCAGCTACAACCGGTAGGTTGAATAGTAGTGCCAACAACATGATGCAATTGTATGCTTTTAAAAAGATGAGACTTTTTTTTAATAAAATTTGTTTTTTGAGTGTAAAAAAATTGTTCTAATCATGAAGGTAACAGTATACAAAAAATTTAGGTCATCTAGCTTAAGGATAATTGCATCCAGTTGCAGTAAGGAGAAGAAGAGCCACTCTGTGACTGATGAAAATCACTCACATTCCTGAGAACTGTCAGTTTTATCCTTGAGCTTGTGTTTTCAGAATATAAAACAGAATCAGTTTAACCTGGAGCGCATAAAAAGACAAAATAGTTTAGGACATAGAAATTATGGGAAAAATTAAGTTCCTCCTTGGCTAAGTTTAGCACCTGTGATATGTCTGAAATTTAGTGTAATAAGATGCCAGATGTAAATACTGACTTATTTCAGTATTCACTGGAATTATTTTTATACTTAATATGAATAGTTATTTTAAATCAGTTAGCATTTATCGAATGCCAGTGAGATAAATGATTACATTGAAATAAATTTCTTATTTCCCTTTCATTTACACTCATTTTCTTGATTAACTTATATGACCCTTTACTTAAAGCAATTAGCTAATTTTACTGCTAATAGATTTATTTTTGATAAATTTGCAACCTTAAGACTATTCAAAACTCAAATGCTCTTTTCTACCTATTTCTAGGACAATTCTTTTGCTATTTTTGACTTGATCAGTATGAGTTTAAAACCCTTTTTCACTTAAAATTAATATTAAAACTGTCTGTTAAATATAAAAGTATATTATTTTAATTAAGAAAATAGTTAGAGTGGTT
Organism: Choloepus didactylus; assembly: GCF_015220235.1. Lineage (NCBI taxonomy): Eukaryota > Metazoa > Chordata > Mammalia > Pilosa > Megalonychidae > Choloepus > Choloepus didactylus. The sequence goes on along the minus strand of NC_051310.1, from coordinate 150,399,489 downwards.
ATTTTCACCACTAATCTGACTTTTCACTTTCCAATGATTTTCTCTTTTGATAAGTGAACTTTTCTTGTGGGTTATCATACCCATACATGGTTTCACACTTTCATGGAAAGATAACAACACGAACTCATGATCTCTAAAAATTGTGAGCCCTAATTCTTTTCAAAACAAATTGCTAGTTACAGCTTTCCACATACACTAACTGGTGAATTTAATTGCTTTTGTGGAAAGGTATAGAAATGGCTCTCTCACTGAATGTAAGCGCACAGAACTGTATGGCTCTAGCTTTCCTTTTTCCCCTCAAGCCAGTAACCACAATTGAAAAGAGTGGAGTAGTTTTTCATCTTTAGCCAAGTGAATTATATTGGCAAAGCTAGGCTTTCCCACTCTTAAGACCTGCATTTCCTTCTAGATACAGTTCCTGGTAGAAAGAAACCAAACACAACTTGAGACAATTTTATCCCATTACTTTTCATTCCTTTTCAGTACCCTGACATTTGCATAATGCATACTACTTATTTAAGATTTCCCTTTTACATAAAACTTTGGCTTAAGTTAGAAGACTTCTTTAGTTTTTCTTACTTTATATTCACTTTTGCCTGAGTAAAAACAGTATTGTTTCAGTTAATCTGAAATTGCAACATATATAATTATAATGAATTACTTCATTGATGATAAGAGATTTGAATCCATGCATATATAGATATAGCTGGACATTTTTCATAACTATGCTTAGAAATTTAAAAAAGTCCCTAAATAATAAATACCATTTTCTGTTTTTGATTTTCAAATTTTATATTTAACCATAAAAAATGAATTTTGTGGGTCTCCTCAAGATACTCTTCTGTTAGCATTTTTAGTTTAAGGAAAAGATCATTTTAAATACAATTTTACAACTAGTATGTAGATTCAATTTCTGCATGAAAGGTATTCCAAGGATGCTGACAATAATTCTTTGTAGAGAAGACAACTAGTTAAGTGTATTGATTATATTTAATACAGCAAAATGCTTTAATTAACACCACTTCTTCCTTACCGTTATTCCAGAGTAAAATTCTTTTTTTATTTTTCTAGTGTGAATATCCTCACAATTTTTAGAAAATGAAATAATGTTAAAGAATTAGAATTTTGTGAGTGAACACACACAGTACATATGTGTACAGAGAAATATACAAGCATATTACACATATGCTACCTTTGAGAGGCTTATAACAATTTGGGAGGTTTAAGAGTTGATTCATTTTATATTTACAGGAAAATAAATCAATACACAAAAGGAGTTGAGAATATATTTCCCTAGAAGAATTTGAGGCCAGGAACAATATTTGAATATGACATTTAGTTCACTTTTTAAAAAATTCTGATGTTTGGGCTAAACATATCATTTGACTATTTGATGAGCTATCAAGGCAAAAAATTGAAATTCCAACCAGATTTTCCACATTCATTCTTGTGCTCCATATCTAGAATGTGGTGTAAGCATATATTTGTTTGAGTGTGTGTTTTGTTGGTGTGTGTTGTAGTAGAAAGTTCAAAAACAGAAGAAAAGAAAAAAAGAAAAGAAAAGTGGAATCAAAAGACTTAAGTCAAGTTGGGACCAATATATTAGAAAACTGGGACCAAAAGATTTAAATCAAGACTGAGAAAGTTAAGATAGAAGTCAGCTAACAATATCAGCTTAATCTGGGGTATCACCTAGATTCAAATGCCAAGTATGAGTTACAAAGCACTACCCAAGAAAAGCTTGGACTCCACAAAATATTGATATTCCTGTTCAGAAAATTTCTGGAAAGTTATTGTATTTTGTTGTTATATTTTCTCCATGGGGAAGAGTATTAGAATACATTATAGACAATAGCCAGCTTGAATCCTCAGAAGCCACTTAACATTGGTATATATTAAGAGAGTGTTATGGAAGGTAAAAATATATCTGATGAACAAAGTATACTAAAGTAATACACTGATGGAGTATATAACCCCACTCATGCATATCTCTGAATATTTAAAAATGAGGGAAAAACAGAATATTAAATACAAAAGTAAATGCGTATGGTCTCATTAACTTGAATTATTTCATATGAGTGATAGTAATTTTACTCATTTTAATCATTGATTCATTGACCTCATGGGTCATGAACTCATGAACTAGTGAGAGTAGTAAAAATAAGTCCATATACAGATACAAACTATACTGACAAACTATATTAACATGACTTTACAATGTATTTCTCATCTATTGTGGCTTTCTGGTAGAAAAAAAATGCAGTAACATAAATATCACTCATATTAATCCATTAAAATGGATTTGAGGAAATGTTCTTCTCTCTTTCTACAGGAATCAAATATTCACTTTCTATATGTCCTAGCCTTCAAAACTATCACAGCTGAAATGATGACATTTTCCAGATTAGCTTCATTTTAAAGACTTACTGAAAATCCTACCTGATGGACATGATGAATAGTTCAATGATATCTGAGTTTGTTTTGTTAGGACTCACCAGCAATTGGGAACTTGGAGTTTTCTTTTTTTTCATATTTTTGTTGGCCTATGCAGCAATCATGACAGGAAACCTTCTCATTGTGGTCACTGTAACCTTTGACTCATACCTGCACTCCACACCAATGTACTTCCTCCTTGGAAATCTCTCCTTTCTTGACATGTCTATTTCCACAATTACAACCCCTAAGATGGTCCTAGACTTCCTCAGGGAGAATAAAACTATTTCCTTGTGGGGCTGCATGGCTCAGATGTTCTTCCTCCACTTTCTAGGGGGCAGTGAGATGACTCTTCTCATAGTTATGGCTGTGGATCGGTACATTGCAATCTGCAAACCTCTCCACTACACCACCATCATGAACCGCCGGGTACTCCTGGGTTCAGTGCTGCTGTCATGGGCTGTTGGTTTCATGCACACCATGAGCCAGATGGTTTTCACTATCACATTGCCCTTCTGTGGCCCCAATGTAGTGGACAACATTTTTTGTGATCTTCCCCTCGTTCTAAAGCTTGCCTGCACTGAGACCTATGTTCTGGAGTTGCTGGTAATTGCTGACAGTGGACTGTTGTCTTTCATCTGCTTCACACTCTTGCTCATTTCCTACACTGTCATTCTGGTCACTGTCAGACGTCGATCCTCTGGTGGACTCTCTAAGGCTCTGTCCACCCTGTCTGCTCACATCACTGTGGTCACTCTGTTCTTTGGGCCATGTATCTTCATTTATGCTTGCCCATTTAGCAGCTTTTCAGTGGATAAATTTCTCTCTGTGTTTTATTCAGTTATCACACCTTTACTGAACCCCATTATTTATACTCTGAGGAATCAGGAGATGAAAGCAGCAACGAGTAGACTGAGGACCCAGTTCATCAGCTCCAGACAGAGCTTCTAGGCACAACCATGATGATAAAGGTGTTTCATGCACTTGATATGCATTACCTCTCAGAATATGTTGTTATTAATTTGCTTTGTTTGTACATATTTTAACATATTGAAAATTATATTGAAATTACTAAATGATCTATCTTTATCTTTCTATGGCATGTTGGTTTTAATGAAAGAATAACTATCTTAATTGAAATTCAATTCAGATTTGGCATGATAAGGTATAAAAATTTGTAATACGGAATTCAATAAAAACTTCATTATAGTTTGAAAGCCATAAATATCCAAGCCAAGAGCCCAAGAGTAAAGAGAAATCAAATATGAATTTTTTTGGTCTACTTTTAATTCATATTTAGGTGTTTTCAGCTACATTCTCTAAATGATGAAGTACGCACACAATTGTGTGAACTCCTGTAAACTCATAAGCACATGCACATACATCCAACTCTTTGTGGCTAGTTATATATGACAGGATATATTTTTTTTTAATTTAAAAAGGCAAACCAGCTAGTTTTTAAGAGTGAGTACATCTATACAGTGACTGTCACCCATTGACGTGAAGCACAGATTTAGCTTCTTTTTAAGCAAACAGGAATTTCACCTGACAAGTAGGTTACAAGGAGCTGTGTTCTACTTTATTCTTTCAACAAGGTTTATATTTACATTTGCTCATATATCTCTTGAGCCTCAAGTAAGAGCTTTACTATTGGGTTAATCTGCATAAGCAAAGAATTAATGAAACCTCTACATATTCCAGTTATTCACATCACAACAAATGGGAAAAAATGGAAGTTCAATTTAGTTAAGATGCATATAGAAAGTCAAAAAGTATACTGAATTATAAAGGTAGACCTATGGTCCATGGATATTTAAATAAGTAGGCATTCTATGTGCTTTTGGGTATTAAAATCATAATGTTATGCTTTTTTCCAATACCTGGTAGCCTTTTATACACTTCTATTTAACGCATTTCCTACATTGATTATCAAGCAAGAGATAGATTAAACATAGTAACTAGAGGCAAAAAGGGTCTTTCAAAATGTATTCCTTCCATAAATGCATGATGTTTTTTAGACTAATATTTTATTTTTTAAAAACATATAGGAGGATAGGAACTAGGTCCCTGGGATCCTTGGGCATAATAGCATCTGATGAGGTAGTTCAATCAGAATCAAAAGTAGATATTGTTTCAATATGTAGTTTTACAAATTTATAACACTATTCCACATCCATTTCAGATGTATTTTTACTACAAAAATAATTATTGGAGATAATATAGATCCCAAAGCAGCCCATCACATAAAGTTATTCTATCTTTTCAAATTTAATTATTATAATCAAGTCCATAAAAATAATTACTTTGCAGGATTTTAAAATTAATTCTTATTTATGCACATATAGTGCATTAAAATACATCTTTTGCATATTGTAAAATCTGATTTTATGAAACCTGTTTAAATGTTACTATTCTCAAATGTATTTAACTCAAATTTATGTTTTTTAAGATTTATCTGTTTAGATATGTGCCATTCTGGTTTATTCATTTTAATAACTACAGAGTCTTCTATTTTATGTTATGTCAACACTTATTTAAATCTCCTTCTTTTGGGAGACATTTTGAGTATTTACAATTGTTTACTGTTATAAATATGATGGCTCAATTAATTGTACTTATATATGTTTTTGTGCACACATGTGATGATACTCTAGTATGTATATCTAGAACTGGAAACTCTGAGTTGCATGTTATAAACATTTTAACTTTACTAGAAATTGCCAAATTGATTTCCAAAGTTGTAGATATTTACACTTTCACCAACACTATGAGGTAGTCCTAATTTGTCCATGATGTCACCATTATAGATTCTGGATGTTTTTGTCATTGTTGTGAATTTGTTGTTTAGATTGATATAAAAATAATTTATATTTTGTTACATTTCCTATATTTCTAATGAATTTGATCATTATTTAAAACATTTATTGGACATTCTCTTTTCTCTTTGGTGATTTTCCAGTTCATGCCCTTTGCTGATTTCTCTATTGGGTTGTTGTCTTTTATCAAGTGATTATATAGTTAATTCAGATGCATTTTCTGTAAATTATCACTCTAAATTATCTTTACATTTTTTGTGTTTATAAGTATAGAAATCTTGACATAGTCACATTTATCAATCTGTTCCTTTTGCTTTGGGATTTTGCCTCATATGTGCAATGAATGTCTTTACAATTAATAGGTCAAAATATGCTGTTATAATTTCTTTTCTATTATTTTAAACTTTTCTTTTTCACATTTTGTTATTCAATCCAACAGGAAGTTAGCTTTGTTACTGGTATCTGATAGGACTCTAATTTATTTTATATATGGATATAAACAGTCATCCACATACCACTTATTATCATTTCCGTATGGATTGTAATGCCACTGTTACCTTTTATCTGATATCCATGTACACCTGGGTCTGTTTCTGGACATCTCATTCCTTCCGTTGCTCATTTAGACTCTGAGACAACACATCCTCTTAAATATAAGGTGCTTATACTAAGTCTTAACATTTAGCATGGGGAATCTGCCTCTCAAAATGGTCTACTTTATTTTTATCTTGGCTCTCCTAAATTATTTCTTGTAGATGATTTTAGAATAAGTTGGCCGGTTTCCCAAAAACGCTCTTAGGAGATCAACTGAAATTGGATGGAATTTTCCAATTAATTTGGGAAGATTATGGAACTTTAATATTTTTGTTTATTATAATCCATGAAGTTATTATATCACTTTATTTAGTGATTCCTTCATAATAATTAGCAACACTTGAATTGTTTGACTATTACCAGACATCACATTATGTTTTTATCACAAATGGAATCTCTGTCAGACTATATAAGAGTAGCTTATTCCTGATGTAGAGAAACACTGCAGATTTTTATATATTGATTGTATATCCCCAAATCTGTTGAAATTTCATACACTCATTCTTCTCATTTTGTTAGTTTTCTGATTTTACTGTATGTTTTTTTTAGAAATGATGAAGTATTTTTTTTCCTCTTCCTTTTCAAACCAGATGTTTGTTTGTTTATTGGCCCTACTGCATTGGACAGAACTACCAGCACAATGCTGAGGGGAAGGCACTTTCTTTTTTCTAAACTTTTGCAGTTTATACTTAAAATATTATCATGGATACTACTCTTCAGCAGTTAAGATGCTCCTTACTATTCCCAAGTTTTCAAAAGGTTTTCTCATAATAAATGATTTTGAAATTATAGAATTCTGGTTATGTAGCTTTGAGATAATTACATTTTCTCTATTCTGTTACACTAGTGTATTGAATTAATATTATTAATATTTCTTTGAATTTGTTGTCTTAACTCTAATTTATAATAATGTCTTTTCATCTTTCCATATTTGATTTTCTAGTTGTTGTTCTTTGTTTTTGAACAATTAATTGGATAATATTCTCTTTTTTTCTATTCCATAAAACAATTTAAATAATATAGGATAACTTATTTTTGAAATCTGAGTATAAGCTTCTTTTGCTCCCACTTTCCCTTCTACACATTGACGTGTACTCATTTTTCAGATAAATTTTAGCATCATCTTAGAGAAGCCTTCTCCATCAACCCCCAATCTTGATTAGGAATTTTTGTTCAGTACTCCATAGCAGCCTACATTGTTCTTTTGTATTATTAAATAATTGTGACTATCTGTCTGTATTTCCTGTTAGATCATAAAGGAACCATGAAGAAAGAGAACATGTCTGTCTTAATCGGTGATATTGCACCAATGCATGCTTAGCATAATATAGATATAGGGAAAATGATTTAACAAATCAGACTGCAGTCATCACTGACTCCCCAACTCTGATAAGGAAGCTCATTCTTCTACGTATTTTTAAAGGGAAACTCCTTGCCAAAATTTTGGGAGGCACTTTTATCAATGCCAGTCCTTAACTCATTAATTGCTTCTTTATATTATGCAACGAGGAAAAATTTAGAACACCCGAAGGCATATATCAGTCTTTTTCTCCCTGTATTTTCAACTGTAACCCATATATATATACTCGAAATTAAAGCAATGCCTCCTTTCACTGCATATTATGCATCCATTTATTTTTCATTTTCTTCCTTACTCAATTATTCCCTCCAATTCTCTTCACATAGGCACTTACTTTTAAGATGTTTATATTTTCTCTTAGTTATATCAATTTCTTATAAAATGTGAACTTTTGTTCATACATAAATATACATAACTGCCAATCTGTTTTCTTTTCTTCTGAAACCATCCATATTGTTTTCCATAGAAAGTTAATTGCTTTAATTTTATTATGCTGTAGTAAAATGTATCAATTATGTTAATATTACATATATTAAAATTGATTAAAGAAGAAAACAGAAAAATAAGTGGGCTCTTAATGTGCTATAAAGGGAAGCCTTGCTTTAATTTCAAGTATGTGTATGGGTTACAGTAGAAAAGACAGGGGTAAAAAACTGACATACGGCTTCCTGTGTTCTAAATTTTAACTCAAGGCATAATCTAAAGAAGTAATTAATAACCAGTCACTCATACAGAATCTCAATTACACTCCAAAAATCTATACTTTATTCTAGCTGCCCTTGTTCTATAACTGAAATATCCTTCTACAACATTGAAAAATCTGTTACCTTTTATGCACTCAATTCTAGAGTACACAGATGTAGTTTCAGAATTGGTAACCATACCACTGTAGAAAAAAAAAAAAAAAAAAACTGAATAGAATCTGTGGTTTTTCTACAACAAGTAATCTTTTCTTTACACTTGTGGTGCATATGAAAAATCCTGAGAGCAAAAGTTACTTGGGTTAATTCTACCCTATCCTCTTTTGCTGTGGTTATGTTATCCATCTATAATACAGTTAAGTTCATTTGCTCCATTCATTTTCCATTTGGGGGCATTGTCTAATTTCATGTGTGTGTGTATACATACATATGTGCATATATATATATATATATGAATATATAATGTTTTGAAACAATATCATGGTTTCAAAGTCAAAACTTTAGAAAAAGTATACCCTTAGCAGTAACAGTTCCCTCCCATTCTTTAAACCCATTTCCAGGCCCCCATTTTTTCCAACCACCACTCATATAACCAATACCATTGTTTGTAGTTGTTTCCTGTGTTTCACTATGGAGAATGGCTCTTTTTCCTGTTTTATTTTTTCTTATGGTAAGCTAAAACAGGTTACTTGCTATAAACATTCTTTTGCTCTTTTCTCATAACTATGTGTCCAGGAAATATCAGGACATTTGACCTCCAGATCAGATGATGATAGAGATCATCCCCATTCTTTATTACAGCTGTAAGACTGCCTTGTTAAAATAAATATAAAATGCATAGAAAAAAATAAAAGGAGCGCAATTCAAATGCTCCCTGACAGCTTATCTCACAACCCTGGCAAGCCCTCATTTGCTTGCAATTAAAGTTTCCCCACAATATCTGATTGATGACAGCATCTGTTTCAGCAGGATATTTATGAATTTAATCTGGTTTCTCAAGTCATTCCATTTCATCTCATTTCTGTGGTATTTATGGGTTGGATATCATGAAGGAGCCTGTCCCCTCTGTTATTAATTAATTATGATGCCTTCTTATCAGGGGGAAAGAGTCATTAATTTATTTTCATACACTATACATTTGGTGTGAGTTAATTTCTCAACTCCCTTCTGATGAAGGTTCAATCTTTAAGTGATTCAAATTACAAACACAGCAACACTGCTCCCCATCTCTCCATCCATTTTTAGGATGATTGGACAAAGAAAGGTTGAACCATATTCAAATTCCATGGAATTAATCTGATCATATCATCCCTGGTATGTGGAGAAAGGAGGTAGAATATTTCTTTTATATTTTAATGATTAGTGGTGTTCAAGTATGTAGCATCCTGATCTCCTATGGCTTGTTGAAAGCATTTAAACATTTCTCTCTACATGCTTATAATCCTGACAGAGTAATCTCTGTCTTGCCAATAAAGGATAAAATAAAGCCTGTATTCCTGAAACACCCTTGCTGCCAGATTGTAGATACATGATATAGCTTCCACTAATCACATATACCTACCTTGGGAGAATTTAATTTGATAGGGAGTCATGTATATAGCAAGCATAAGAATGGGAATTCATTTTGTTGACACCAGTATCAGCAAAAGCTGCATATTTGTAGGGTTAGCAATGCCAGTGGCATTTTAAGCAGGAGGAGAAAAAATGTGGGGTCAGTAGTAAGAGCAGGTCCCTTCAGAAAGTTTTGCAATGAAATTTTTGACCTTGTTCCTTTAAATAACCTAAATCTTGGTCCCTATTCCTTCTAACAATTCTGTGAGATTTCTAAAGATCCCCATCAATCCTTAGTTGCAAAACCACACAGAAGAGTTTATATAGTCTATAAATAAAAACACTGACAGCTACAATATCCCTTATGAGACCTTATCTGTCTCTCCATAGGACTCTCCATATATTCCCGCCATCCCATATGACCCACCACAATAACTGCTTTTTACCGCCTAGTGATAAGAGGTTGCATTTATCACACAGAGGAATGGCCCTAACAGCTCTTCCCACCCAGAATCCTTTTATCTTCATATGCCTCTTTGAGAACCTTAATCTCATACTTTCACAGTCCAGAATCAAAAATTAAAACAGCCCTGGTGCCAGCTGAAGATGGGAGTATAAGCAAGCCAACAGCTCTAAAATCCTCTCCAATTTCCTTAGTGGGTCTAACTTCATTGGTTACATGAAAACTCTCGTTGATAAACACCAAACTGTCAATACAACAACAAAAACACACTTTGAAGCCCTGAATCACTATTCCCTCAACAGACAATATTCGCATTAGAATCATCTGTTAAGGATTCCCAGGATTTCCCCAAATTGATTGCATACTACCCATTACTAACAGAACCTATATTAGGAAGTTCTCAGGTTGGATTTTATACAACTTTGTGATCTATTCCTTCTAAGGTGTGATTAAATCAGAAGGCTCTTGCCCTCAAGACATTTCCTCTTCTGAACTCATCGCCTGTTACTGCTTCTTAACTGGTAAGCAGAGGAGACATTGCTAATACAATGAAGTGATGTAGATGCCTGCTATAACTCATACAAAATCAGCCATGAAAAGGCACTGTCTCATGTATAATGGTGTCAAAGATTTGGGAAAATGGTCACTGAAAAAAAAAGAATTGAATCCAGAGTTATGAAAGTGAATTTAGAAGACTTGTGTGAAATTGCTAGTTCAGATATTGGCGAATAGCAGAATTTTTTAAGTGATTGTATTTATCATCATTGAGAAAAGAATTTTGAGCATCTAATGCATGTTGGGAACTATACTAGCTGCCAAGATTACAGTAACAAATAAACAAGAATTCACAATCTTGGAAGTCAGACAAAAACTATAAACAAATAACAACATCACAGGTTACAAGGTGCACAGCACAGGTTACAAGGAACATAAAGGAGAGAAGAATGAATTCTGACTTTACAGACTCCTATTATTTTACAGAGGTACTGATGTCAAATATAAAAGGAAATAGAAAATCAAGAGAATGATTCATTGCTTTATGTGTATGCATTTCTGTTTCTTAGGAATTTCAGTTCCCAGAAACCATCCTTTCTGGAAGCCTTAATGAGGTGACCTAATTTCCTGCTAAATTAAGCCATAAAACAAGCATCCAACTGTCAATAACTCATCCCAATTTGAGAAAATCTAAGCATTTCTATGTCTGAATAGGCACCTACAATTAGATTTTTACTTTGGTGTTGTTATTATTGACTAGACCACAACTAGTTCGAGGAGAAAAATTGCTAGAGTGGGATTCCAGATCTCAGATCTTTTATTGAGGGAATAGTTAGAATAAAGAAAAGCTTGGAAAACAGAAGTGTGTGCTAGACAAATAATGCAAGAATGTGCAAAACAAATAATACAAGTATCTGTTCACTTATCTTAAATTTGCATAAACTACAGAAGTTTGAAGGGTCTTCTTTGCTCCAAAGACCTCAACCATAATTGCCTCCACTTCTCTGTGTCCAGCTCCCATTAACTGACATGATCAATAGCTGTGTCCAATTCCTCTTCCAAATTGGAAGAGCAACAATTCAATACCCACTTCCTGTCATTATAAATTGCATTGTAGAGCAGATAAAAGAAATGGAGCTCTGGAAGCGTTGGCTAGGTCAAAGTCAAAAGAACAAGTTTGGACCTGATCATTAGTCCAGAGGACTGAGGAAAAGAATGTGTGCTAAGGTGTCAAAAACTGAGGGATATAAGGCAGGGGGGTAAAGGGTAAAGGGAAAGATCCTGAACTCTGAGAGTGAATTTCAGGGGTGATATCTGATTCCTGCTTGTTGTTTTGTGTTTGCTTGTTTTTAAATCCTCCATAGAACATAATCTTGAGATACCAAGTTGGGCCAGGGTCAACTGAATTGATGAGAATCAGATGGTAGAGTCGGTATTTTTGCCTCCCAAGCTTGAGCAAATTAAACGGTCAAGGAAGGGCACTTAATTAGGGAAGTTTTGCCTCGTTAGCAAGCAGTATGTACAACTATTTGTCACTCTGCTCTGGAGACTTTTATTTTCTGTCACACAAGCGTTTATAGATTCAAATGGCAAGTGAGCCAAATGGAGTCAGGGCTCCTCAGTTGTTACTGATCAGCACATGCAGTGTGTCCAGAGCCATGGGGCAGCAGGAGAGTCAGAAACCAAGAAAGGGTCAGTATCATAAAGGAAGACAAACTATTTTGGTGCAGCCTTAGCACACAGTCATCCAGCAGACCATCCACGGGATCCAAAGGGGAGGACACAACCCAGACCATGTGGGGAGGAATCAAGAAGGAAAGATTCAGCAACCCAAATTCAGAGAAGGCCAGAGGGTCAGTTCAAACAGTCCTAGGTCCTGAGATAAATGTTTTCCTCAGAGAAGATTTCCAAATGTTCCTTCTGGGTCAGGACAAATACTGGCAGGCAGGAGGAAGTGAATTTGTTCTTCCGGTGTGAAAAGTGTGGGAACAGTGAGAGGCAACATTCTAACTAATTACTGTGTTCCTGCCTTTCAAAATATTTCAGATAAGATACAAATTTTTGAAAACTTCCAAGTTTGTGGCTGAAAATATGCCTCCTATGATGTAATGATGAAAAAATCATTAAATTTCTTTAATGCTAAAATGCTCTAGGATGGCAGGGGTCTCAGTTGTTGTGCTACATACTCTTATAAAGCATCATATACTGATGGATGTTAAAGGTCTGTTTTTTTTAATGCAGGTAGTCATACAGTTTGTTGTAGCTAAGGGTGGGTCCAGTACAGAGTAGAATATAATCTGTTGTGAATTAGGAGAAGAGCGTCACAGCAATACATCAATTCTATACCCAAAAAAGGTCACATGTTAACTCAACCACGCAAGTATTTTGATTGAGGGCATCAGACAGTTCTACTCAAAGAGCACCGTGATACTGACAGTGACCTAGTGTACCAGTGTGATTCACAGCAGCTTTTTTCATTATCCAATATTTTCTTTTTCAGATATTTACCTATTAATACTAATAACTCTATTATCAATTCTTCCAGTATTTGTAAACTTATAAATGTAAAAATATTCGTATTTATTGACCAGATGCAGAGAACTATTGACCAAATGCAAAAGTGTGCAATACTACAGATAAGAGCACTTTGGTGTCACAAGTCATGAGTTTGAATCCCAGTTTCTTATAGGTATGAACTTTACAGAGTTTAGGAATAAACTAATATTTACTTCTTTCCAGCTATGTACTAGATATTCTGCTAAGTGCTTTTCACATAATTTCAATTAAACTACTCAGTCTCTTCAACTCCTATATTGCTTGTGGAAAAGATGTAATCATTGAGGTGTTGCACAACTGTTCATATGAAAGTCTGATAAGAAAATCAAGGCAGAAGCAAACTCTGATGGGCAGGAAACCCTGAGAGGAGCTCCTTCTGATGGTCTAACATTAAGTCCTCCAGACAGGAATGGCCTTCAATGACCACATCATCAAGGCCTTCAGACATTTGCTTGTCCTTTCTCTTTCTCCAGTAATAGCCCCCGGTTTCAATGAGGCCAGTTATAGAATCCTGTGAACATGAATATGAATAGGAAATATAAAATATTTTTCACATCTTATGAAGAAGTTTCTCTATTTACAAACAAGTTGGATTCCTAAACTAAATTTCCAAGCCCATTTCTTCAAAACTTACAGTTGTTTACATGTGCAAAGGAGCACTGTAAGTATCTAACAAATCCTACAGTTGAAAACTGAGTTGTTGCAGTTTGGTTCTAGCACAAACTCTATGTCTGTTTTCATGAATGATATCAGGTGAATGGCTGTTCAGCAAATGATATGTCCTCTTGGTAAATATTGGGTGCTTCTCATTAGAGTTAGGAGGGACCTTTATTTCTTCCTCTGCCCCTCTTGAACTCACACTCAGATGCTCTATCATAAGTGAAAAAAGAAGTCTCAAAGCAAATTTTACCAAACCTATAATGCTTATTAATAAGCAGAACTAATATATAACTTGTTTTTTAGTTCAAGTCCAATATGTTAAAATATTTTTTGTGGATCATGCTTTTGTAGTTGTTACTAAAAATTATTTGCCTAACCCAAATTCATGCATATTTTCTCCTGAGTTTATTTCTAGGAAACCTAGTTTTCTGTATAACACTTGGGTTTATAATTCTTTTTAGAGTTAATTTTTGTAGAAGGTATGAGGTACAGTTTGAGACTCATTTTTTTGTTTATTTTTGCAAATGGAGAACTAATTGTCCCAGCATCACTTATTGAAAAGACTTTGTGGCAATTTTTAAATACCCTTTCCTTTTCACTATGTAACATCAACATATTAATGTACTTAAATCTATATCACGCTAACAAAATCATTCTCTAGGTCTGTTTCCTTCAGCCCACTCTGTCATCTTCTCTCTTCATCCTAGACCTTCACCATCTTACTCATTGCCTTAACTTACTAGTCTCTCATTTGTTTGGTTTTCCAATTCCTCATTCACACATAAAATGTTTGAAAGCTGGGTTTAGTCACCTCTAGTAAAAGTATTTTCACTGAGATCAATGACCTGACTAATTTGAAATATAACACACCAATTCTAGTTTTCATTATCTGTGAAAAAGCTAAAGCATTTGACTGTTTATTTAAAAGCCTAATATTTCAACTCTTTTCTTCCTTGGTTGCCACGATTCTCTTCAATCCCACCTCTTCTACAATCTTCTGCAATCCTTTGGTTTCCTCCTATCCCAAGATTTACACCTTGAAACACTGCGTTTACACTATTGTCCCCCTCTTACTTCCGCTTCTCCCTCCCCACCTCTCTTTGTTATCGGTCCATGCCAAACCCCCAAGATCGGCCCCTGGACCCCTGTTCTTGCTGATCCTACCACCTAGAGTGCTGTTTCCTCCTTCTCTTCCAATTGCTAACATCTCCTTTTTCGATGAGACTGACTTTTTCCATCAGTTTACAAACCCAATATGGACACTTTTTTTGTTGTTTCTATTTAATTATTTAATTATGTTAGATATAAAACAAGAAAATCAGCCTAATGATTGATTATATGCCATCACTATCTCTGCCAATAGAAATGTTTTCAATTGACGTTTATTTGCATAAACTCATGAAAGCCTCAACCCTCAGCGCTCATAATGAGGCCAGCACAGGTGTCCCCAGTCTAATTAATCTCTCCATTCTTTGTATGGCCTCATCGTCAGCTTGTATCATTGTAGGGTTTATTTTAGTGTACCTTGATTTAAATTCTTGAGTTAGTACCCGATTTCCCCAGGCAGAGCCTAAACTACATCACAGCAGGAATCAGATCCTGTGTGGCCTGGATTTGCTCAGGGCTCCTAACAGAAAGGCTCATAGGTTAAAGGAGCAAAAAGAAACTATTTGGTTGGAAACAGGTAAAGATTTCTCCATGGAATTTATATGTTTTATTATAGACATTATATAAAAAATTCAGGAATTCAGCACAAAAATTAGTCAGCATGAGGTCTCAAGATCAAATTATTGTTATGTTAAAGAAATTTGAATTCTTTCATCCATGAACCATTCTTTACTGCTTTCACCTTCTTGAAGAGTTCTTTCATTTTCTTCCTGTTGTTTTCCTACCTCCACTCACCTTCCTCTTCCCCTCTGTCTTGCCCTACCTTCAACTTCCCAGAAATCAATGTTAACAGCCTGATGTAGAGTCTTATTATGATTTTATGAGCATGAAAAGAAATAATGCCAAGTGTATTTTTCTGGAACTAGTTTTTCTCACTTAGCAATAGATCAAGGGTGTGCTTCAAGAACAGTAAATACAGTTCTGATTTACCCTTTTAATAGCTATATAAAATCCCATGGCATAAATTTAACATGTATTCAAACATTCCCTTAGAGATGAGCATTTACTTTGCCAGCCCCCCACCCTCTTTTGACAGGCAAACCGTGATAAAATGAGTGTTTGTAGACATACATTTTCATTAGCTATTCCTTTCCATTCTTTGGTACAGCCTACCAGAAAGTAGTCAGAGAGCAGGTGCTTTTTTAATGGACAATAGCAGACCCTTAAAAAACAAATCTGTGATAGCTTGAATATCCTTTCATCACATCATCATAAGAGGTGAGTGTTATCTCTCTTTTAATGTTTAGCTATCAGATGGGTGGGAAGTGACACCTCCTTATATTATATTGCCTTCTACTGATTACTAAAGAGAGTATGCATTCTTCCCCACAGTTTCAACTGTTACTTGCAATTACTGTCTGTGAAATGCCTATTCATGTACACCATTTTTCTAACTTTTCTGTGGTTATCTTTAAAGCAAACAATTAGGAAGCGTTTTTTGTAGATGTGGCTATTAATATTTTGTCTGTCATATGCTTTGGAAGCATTTACCCTATCAAACATTTGACTTTATATTGTAATATATTATTTACCACATTTAAAAACAATTTGTCACATATATTTATATATGTACATAAATTCATATATATATATATATAAATAATTTCCTTATAGCTTCTGGATTTTCTATTTTCCTTTAAAAAAAAAATCACCCAAATCTACATTTTTATTCTAAAGTTACTTTTGCCTGTAATAATTTACTTTTCAAGTATTCTGTTTGCAAATTCAATTGCCTTGTGAAAGAGAGTAGTATACGTTTACTCAAAATAGTGGTTAGAGTATGGGCCAGTTATGATAAAGTTCACTTTAGTGGTAGTAACCATATATATAGAAGAGTTCATGTAAATAAACATTCTTAGCAGTCTGCTAGGCATGCTGTATTTTTAAAAATTAAACTTGTAATTAAATGATTACAATGTATAGAGGAAAGTCACATGTATCTGATTTTAGTCCTTTTATAATTGGCATTAGTTCTGGGTCTAGGGCTCTGAAAAAGACATGAAAAAAGCTGGAGGAGAGGAACAAGTCTGGAATATAACTTGGAATAAAGACCTATGCCTATTCAAACACGGGTAGAATTCTGAACCATGTGGATTCATGTATCCACCAATACCCCTTAGTTGTAAACATTTATTTATTTTTTCTTTTTTTAAAAAATTCAGTTTTATTGAGATATATTCACATACCATATAATCATCCATGGTGTAAAATCAGCTGTTCACAGTACCATTTTATAGTTGGGCATTCATCACCCCAATCTATTTTTGAACATTTTCCTTACATCAGAAAGAATTAGAATAAGAAAAAAAATAAAAATAATAAAAGAATATCCAAATCACCCCTCCTCCCATCCCACCTTATTTTTCATTTAGGTTTTGTCTGCATTTTTGTACTCATCCATCCATACAATGGATAAAGGGAATGCAATCCACAGGGTTTTCACAATCACACTGTCTCCCCTTGTAAGCTATATTGTTATAAAATTGTCTTCAAGCATCAAGTCTACTGGGTTGGAGTTTGGTAGTTTCAGGTATTTACTTCTAGCTATCTCAATTTATTAAAACCTAAAAAGTGTTATCTATACAGTGTGTAAGAATGTCCACCAGAGAGACCTCTAGACTCCATTTGAAATCTCAGCCACTGAAGCTTTATTTCTTTTCATTTTGCATCCCCCTTTTGGTCAAGAAGATGTTCTCCATCCCATGATGCTGGGTCTAGATTCCTCCCTGGGAGGCATATACCATGTTGCCAGGGAGATTTACACCCCTGGGTGTCAGATACCACATAGGGGGTGGGCAGTGAGATCACCTGCCAAGGTGGCTTAGTTAGAGAGAAAGGACCACATCTGAGCAACAAAGAGGCACTCAGGGGGAGATTCCTAGGCACAGTTATAAGCAGGTTTAGCCTCTTCTTGCAGCAACAAGCTTCACAGGGCCAGCCCCAGAACAGAGGGCTCGGCACATCAAGCCATCAGTCCCCAATGTTTGTGAGAACATCAGCAACAATCCAGGTGAGGAAGTCCAACACCTCTGCATCCTCCCCCAGCTCTTCAGGGGGGCCTGAATATTTATTTTTTTTCTTCACCCAAATTACTTTAGGGTGTGTTGCTCTTTCATTCTAATCTATACAGACCTACCATAGCTCACTTCCTACTCAAAGTTCCACGTAATTGTGTTTGAACAAACTGACTGTAGAAATTATATTGTTTAGAAAATATAGATCCTATGCCAAATAAACATCTCTTCCCTTGGTCTCACATGGAAGTTGAAGTTTTAACATACAGTCAGTTTTAACCTTTACCCTTTGGCCCAATTTGCTCTAGTCTTAACCAGATCTGCTTTATTCGTATCTCTAATTGAAGTCTGGGCTCTATTTCAGCTTTCTCTTTTTTTGTAATAGTTGCTGTATGTATTAATACTGATATTCATATCTGCCAAACTGTAGCTGTCAGTTTCAGGTGTAACACAGATACCCAATGTTCCTGAGACCAATCAGGTCATACACAAAGGGATCAACATCTCAGAGTTTGGGGACAGCCATTACAATTCAGGAATAGATTTGACTGCTGTAAGAGCTTACTATCTAGGGACTATTACAATAATCATTTCCCTGTTAGGCTGTGCTCTAAGAGTCAATTCTGAGTTTACACATTGTAGTTAGTCCATACCCATGACGCATTATGGTGTTTGCCTTTTTTCTGGTGTACTTCACCCAACATGCTGTCTACAGGATGCATTCACCTTGTTGAGTGTCTCACAGCTTCACTCCTTCTCGTGGTTGCTCAATATTCCATTGCATGCATACACTACAATTCACCATTCTGTTCCTCAGTCAGTGTACCCTTAGGCCACCTCCACCCATTGCAAACCATGAATGCTGCCTCCATAAATGCCAATGTGCAAATGTCCATTCATGTCTCTGCTCTCTGATCTTCCATACCCTGTAATGAGGATGTAGGACCTTATGACCCCATATTCTTAGCTTTTTGTGGAGCCACCACAGTGACCTCCAGAAAGGCTACACCATTCTGCCTCCTCATCAACAGAAAATAGGTACATCCCTCTCTCCATGTTTTCTCCAGCACTTTTACCTCTATTTATATTTTTCCTACAGTCTTATAGAGATATATTCACAAAACATACAGCCATCCACAGTGTACAATCAGTTTTCATGGCATCAATACATAGTTGTACATTTGTCACCACAGTCAGCACTTGAACATATTGATTATTATGAAAAAGTGTTTTTTTTTTTGGTGAATAATAAAAAAATAATAAAAAGAAAATAAAAATGTCATACAATACAATATAATGGTAAGGACGGAAAACAACACCACTACCAAGAATCCCATATCCCTCCCTTATATCCCCCACTCATACACATTTAGTTTTGGTATATTGGCTTTGTTACAGTTAACAGAAGCATATTGGAATGTTACTGTTGACTATAGACTCCAGTTTGCTTTGATTATGTTTTTTCCCAAATACCATTCAGTGTACTTACATTTTTGTGCAACTATCTCCCAAAATTGTTTTCCAAACCTCTCACTCATGTCTTTTCCTTTCTGTCTGTAGTGCTCCCTTTAGTGTTTTCTGTAGAGCAGGTATCTTGTTCACAAACTCTGTCATTGTCTGTTTGTCAGAGAATATTTTAAGCTCTCCCTCATATTTGAAGGATAGTTTTGCCAGATACAGGACTCTTGGTTGGTGGTTTTTCTCTTTCAGTATCTTATCACCCCTTTTCCATCTTGCCTCCATGGTTTCTATTGAGAAATCTGCACATAGTCTTATCAAGCTTCCTTTGTATATGATGGATTGCTTTTCTCTTGTTGCTTTCAGGATTCTCTCTTTATCTTTGACATTTGATAATCTGATTATTAAGTGTCTTGGCGTAGGCCTATTCAGATCTATTCTGTTTGGGGTACGCTGCACTTCTTGGATCCATAATTTTATGTCTTTCATAAGAGATGGGAAATTTTCATTGATTATTCCCTCTATTATTGCTTCTGCCCCTTTTCCCTTCTCTTCTCCTTCTGGGACACCAATGACATGTACATTCTTCCTTTACATTTTGTCCTTAAGTTCCCAGAGACATTGCTCATATTTTTTCATTCTTTTCTCTATCTGTTCTTTTGTGTGTAGGCTTTCAGGTGCCTTATTCTCCAGTTTCTGAGTGTTTTCTTCTGCCTCTTGAGATCTGCTGTTATATGTTTCCATTGTGTCTTTAGTCTCTTATGTTGTGCCTTTCATTTCCATAGGTTCTGCCAGTTGGTTTTTTGAACTTTCAATTTCTACCTTATGTATGCCCAGTGTTTTCATTATACGGTTCAGCTCTTTTACCATATCTTCCATAAACTTTTTGAATTGACTTATTAATAATTGTTTAAATTCCCGTATCACAGTTGAAGTGTAAGTTTGTTCCTTTGACTGGGCCACAACTTCATTTTTTTTTAGTGTAGGCTGTAGTTTTCTGTTGTCTAGGCATGGTTTCCTTGATTACTCCAGTCAGATTTTCCCAGACCAGAATGGGCTCAGGTCCCAGAAGGAAGAACTATTCAGTCTCTGGTTTCCCTGAGAGTGTGTCTTAGAAAATTGCTGCACCCTGTGATGCCTCAGGTCATTGTGCTTTACTGCCCAGCAGGTGGTGTGCCTGTCATCTGCAGTTCCAGACTGGCATAAGGAGGTGTGGCCTGTGGCTGTTTTCCCCTAGGCTCTCGGGTCTGGCTCTGAATTGAAGGTAGGTAGTAGAGCTGGGCTCCACCCCTTTCCTCTTAGAGAAGATAGACTCCCTAGGGAGAGGTCATTAGCATTTCAATGGTCTCTCTCTGCCTGTGCTTTCTCCACCCTTGTCTGGGTCAGAGCATTGGGAACTCTCCACTGAGCAGAAACAGGGACAGAAAGTCCCATTCAGGGCTAGTCCATGGCGACCCTCTGGCTCTTCAAGGTCAGTCATCACCAAAAGCCTCTGTCTGCTTGTTGGGGATTCACAGGTCATAGTGAGCAGTTCATACTCACTAATTAAAACCCAGTTGGAGCTCAGCTGAGCTATATTTGCTTGCTGGGAGTGAGCTTCTCTCTAGCACCATGAGGCTTTGCAGCTCAGGCTGTGAGGGGAGGGGACTCCTGGCTTGGATCTGCAGTTTTTACTTACAGATTTTATGCTGTGATCTTGGGCATTCCTTCTAATTCTGGTTGGTGTATCATGAGCAGACTGTCCTGTTTGTCCCCTCAGAGTTATTCCGGATTATTTACTAGTTGTTCCTGGTTTT
The DNA here is from genome assembly GCF_015220235.1 of Choloepus didactylus. Classification (NCBI taxonomy): domain Eukaryota; kingdom Metazoa; phylum Chordata; class Mammalia; order Pilosa; family Megalonychidae; genus Choloepus; species Choloepus didactylus. Next base: position 150,378,425 of record NC_051310.1, on the reverse strand, counting down.
TTGTTAGTTTTTCCAAGGGGACTAACTAGCTTCCACTCCTCTCTATGCTGCCATCTTAGATCTTCCCTAAACATTTATTTTCAATATCATTTAGATTAGCTGATTCCACCAGAGTCAGAAACAAAATATCTGTGACTTAAATCCATTATTTAAAAAGCTAAAGTTTAAGTGAACATTAGAGAAAAGTCCCTAGAAGACACAGAGGTACAAAGGAGACAGTTAGGAACACAAAGATTGTTTTCAACCAATATATTATACATTTTTTTTCTTTCATAGGTTTATGATTCACCTCACATGCTCCATTTCCTTGAGGAAGAAAATTGAAGAAATGTAAAGAAGTCAAGTTCAGCAGGTCCTCGTCTTAATAATGGAGATCTTTGTATTTCTGTGTACTGATTACATGTGAACACATATGCATTAATCAAGAGAATCATATCAAAATTGTTTTCTATCCAATATTGCAGCAATTCCATGAGAATGTACAGGTGGAATAAAATTACTTTGCTAACATACACTGAAGAGTGAGAAGGTCAGATGACCATCTCTAGTATTGAGAGTAAATCTATATAATTCAGGTCTGAAACAATATATTTTCTCAATAATGTTTAACATAAATTAACTATATGATTGACTCAACATTCAACTTTATATCAGCAATATGGTCATTGTTTCTAATTAATGTTTTCTAGTTCCATTAATGGAAGCATAATGTAAACTGTGTGATTTCAGCAATAATTTTTTGAATGTGGAAAAGAACTCAGAATTTTTTTACAATATACTAAAAATGTGACACAAATTTTCTTTCTGAAAACTTCCAAGGATAATGTACCCTCAGTCTGCTTTTCAAAAAACTTTTCTAAAATACTAATAAGCTAAGTGTTCATGCACCGCCTGAGCTGGGGCTGAATGTGAAGGAAGAAAGGTATTCACAAATGTCTTAACTAGCCTTGTCTTGCAAACTAACTGAGAAGTAATTTTGGATGATACAACTACATATCCCACACAGTTCCCACTGGCATTGTGGTCCTGTGAAATTGCTCAAACTAAAACATTACTAAGGAAAATCTAAAAAACAGTTCTGGTGCCAAGAGAGCTGTTTCCCTGAATAAAGAATAGGATTCTTAGGTAAAGATTAGACTCACTGCCATGTCAGTCTTAGTGAATTCCTTTCACTGTTTCTTATTATACCCCTTTAGACAACAACTAGCAAAATCATGCAAATGAATGGATCAAGTGTTTCTGAGTTCATCCTACTGGGACTGTCCAGTTCTCAAGAAATTCAATTTTTGTTTTTTGCAATCTTCCTTCTTGTCTATGTAGCCATCATAGTGGGAAACCTCCTCATTGTGATATCTGTCATATTTGATAACCATCTTCATTCCCCCATGTATATCCTTTTGGCAAAGTTATCATTCTTTGACTTATGCTTTTCCTCTGTGGCAACTCCCAAAGTGATTGCAGACTTCCTCAGAATGCACAAGACCATATCCTTCTGGGGCTGCATGGCCCAGATGTTTTTTATGCACTTCTTTGGAGGTGGTGAGATGTCTCTCCTGATAGCAATGGCCATTGACAGGTATGTTGCCATATGCAAACCTCTGCACTACAAGAACATCATGAATTACAGGGTGCTCATTGTGTTTCTATTGCTCTCATGGGCAATTGGGTTCATACATACCACAAGCCAGATGGCATTCACAGTGGGTTTACCGTTCTGTGGTCCCAATGTTGTGGACAACATTTTCTGTGACCTTCCCCTGGTCATCAAGCTTTCCTGCACTGAGACATATATTCTGGAGCTCCTAGTGATTGCAGACAGTGGTCTTCTGTCACTGGTCTGCTTCATTCTCTTGCTGATATCCTACATCATCATGTTAGTCACCATCTGGCAATACTCCTCCAGTGCCTCCTCCAAGGCTGTGTCCACTCTCTCTGCTCACATCACAGTAGTAACTCTCTTCTTTGGCCCAGTTATTGTCATCTATGCTTTTCCATTCTACAGTTACTCTATGGATAAGTTTCTCTCAGTGTTTTACTCTATAATTACCCCCCTCCTTAATCCAATTATTTATACTCTGAGGAATCAGGAAATGAAGGCAGCCATTAAGAGACTTTGCAGCCAACATATTGGCCCCTGGCTGACCTATTAAATATTGTCTGTCGCAGCCTGGTTTTTAATTTTTATTTTTGGTTCTCAAGATTTGAGTCTCAAATATTTATTTAAATAATTGCAATGAAAATGGTAACTAATATCAATTATTGTTTCTCAAAATTCTTAGAAATAAGATATATTTGATTAAAAAAAATTAATGAAAAATGTTTTTAACAGTCATAGTGCATTTATTATGCATCTGCATATTTTAGATTATTTAAAATATAAAAACAGAATGTCTCCTTGCAAGATAATGTGTCCTTGCAAAAATTTTATAATTTTCTTATGGCTCAAGTTGTAAATATGGAAAACTGTGGTAAAATAGAACAAATGTGGTATTATGTATAAGTTTTTATTTTTAATTATAACTTAATTGTGTTATAATTAAATTATGTTAGAAATATATCTCAATTTACATCAACCCAATAGATGTTTCCTGGAGGAATTAGGTATTGAATTAGAATTTTAAGAACTTTTTTATTTCTTGGCCTCTATAGGCAAATCATGAATAGTTGGTTATTAAAATTTGCATGGAAATAAATGTTTCAGACATTTCTTGAGTACTCAGTTTTCTAAAAGGTCAACATCATCTAAAATGATGAAAATCAAGAACTGTTTACTATCTTGCAGGTGTTTCATCATAAAGTTCTAAAAAATAATAAAAGAACAGTAAAATTCTAAATCCTCACAATGGTTGATTTTTAAACTCCAGTAATATTAGCATTACTCAATGAAGAGCTCAAAGCTGGTGAAAACTCTGTCTGTCTCTCTCTGTCTCTGTTTCTCTCTCTCTGCTCTCTCTATCCTCTCTGTCTGCAAATGCCTTTTATAAGATCATATAAGAATTTTCTGTTTGTTAAAGAAAAACTTGTCTATGAATTTCCTTGTAAGTCTTGACTGGTGTAAACATTGCTTATTTTAATTTTACTTGAATGAAATCATTAAATTATTAAATTTATTATAACCACTCACAGTTTCATAAAATTATTACAATTAGAATTTACCCAAGCTTATCATGTGTAAGTTCATTTGCTATCAATGTGCTTTCCCTGTAAAATTGTATAACCTGAACTGGTGCTTTCTAGAGAAAGCACCTTCTAGAAAACATTCTAGAGAAATTTTGCATGGCTGATACATTTAGTGAATTCACAATCCACCTAAATAATGATTATGTCCTTGTTTTACATTAGGGGAAACCAACAGGTTTAATTTAATAATTCCCTCTGGTAGTTGATAACCTGCCTGCTTCTTATTCATAGGTTTTCTTTCTCTTTTTTTCTTGTAAATGATTTTCCTATATATTTCCGAGGGAAAAAAAGATAATACGTATATTCAGAATCTCAATGTGTCTGCGCTTCACTGAAGCTGCCACTCCTTGGCAACTACTGGTACATTAAATAGTGCCAACAACATGATGCAGTTGTATACGTTTAACAAGATGAGATTTTTTTTTATAAAACTTGTTTATTGAATGTAAAAATATTGTTCTGCTCATGATGACAATTGTATACAAAAAATTTAGGTCAACTAGCTTAAGAATAATTGCATCCAGTTACAGTTAGGAGCACATGAGCCACTCTGCAACTGATGAAAATCACTCACATTCCTGAGAACTGTCAGTTTAACTCTTAAGCTTGAGTTTTCAGAATATAAAATGGGATTAGTTTACTCCAGAGTGCATAAACAGACAAAAGTATTTAGAATATATAAATTGTAGGAAAAATTAAGTTCTTTCTTGGCTAAGTTTAGCACCTACGATATGTCTGAAATTTAGTGTAATAAGATGCCAGATTAAAAAAATGGTAAATACTGACTTATCTTAATATTCATTGGAATTATTTTTATATTTACTTTGAGTAGTTTTTAAATCAGATAGCATTTAGGAATGCCAGTGAGATAATGATTACATTTAAATCGATTTCTTATTTCCCCCTCATCTATACTTATTTTCTTGATTAACTTTTTACTTAATACAATTATCTAATTGACTGCTAATATATTCATTTTTGATAAATTTGCAACCCCAAGACTATTCCCTATTTTTCTAAATGCAGTAGCTGTTTTCTACCTATTTCTAGGATAATTCTTTTGACATTTTCCACTTCATCAGTTTATTAGTATAAAGCCATTTTTCACTTAAAATTAATATTAAAATTCTGTCTATTGGTTTTTGCTGAAAGTCCCGGGAAAAAAAGCACTGTTGGGTGCTGGCAGCGGAGACTAAGGCTGAGAACCTGGTAAACAGCACCAGGGAGGAGCAGCCCTTCTCAGCGGTTGAGGAGCTAGCTGCCCAGAAGGATGAACAGGGACTGCACAGATTCCAGGAGGTGCCCATGAAGTGGCTCCTGGCAATCAAGGAAGATCTTTCATAACACTAGCTGGATATAAGTTTATGGAATAGACACTTCAGAGTCTAAATTCAAGCAATAATAAATTAAAATATCAAAATATCCAGGTTTCAACAAAAGATTACAAACCATAAAAAGAAGCAGGAAGTGATGGCCCAGGCAAAGGAGAAGGTTAAAGCATTAGACACAATCAATGAGGGGGACAAGACCTGAGACATTCCAGACAGACTTTTAAATACGGTCCAAAATATGATGAAAGGCTAAAGGAAAACATGAAAAGAACTAACAGAAATCAGTAAACAACAGATAAACACAAAGACTATCAACAGAGAGACGGAAATTATGAAAAGGAACCAAACACAGCCGAAGACCACAGTAACAAAAAATAAAAAAAAAAAATTCCTGGAGGATTGAAACTGCAGATTGGAATTGCAGAAAAAAAAAGCATCAGAAAACTTCAAAATAGGACAACTGAAATCATTCAGTCTGAGGAGCAGAAAGAAGAAGGAAATAAAGTGAACAGAGCCTGAGGAACCTGTGGGACACAGTGAGGTGTAACTGCATATGCACTGCAGGGGTCCCAGAAGGAGAAGAAAAAGAATATTCAAGTAAAAATTGGCTGAAAACTTCCCAATTTAATAAAAAACATGAATATACATATCCATGACCCTTAATAAACTCCAAATAGGATGAACCCATGTCAAATACCAAAGATAGAGAATTCTGAAAGTCGCAAAACAGATGCAACATGTCACAAGAAAGGTAACCTCAATAAGATTAAATGCTGGTTTTTCCATTGGGAACCACAGATACAAGAAGGCAGTGGGGAGAAATTTAAATTTCAAGCAAAACCTGCCAACCAAGAATTCTTTATTCTCTGTCTGGCAAAACTGTCTTTCAAAAATGGAGAAATTAAGACATTACGAGATAAACAAAAAACTGAGGGAGTTCATTATCACTAGACCCGCCCTACAAGACATGCTAAAGAGAGGTCTGCAGATTGAAAGGAAAGGACAATAGACATAGATTGAAGCCATATGAAGAAATAAAAGATCTCTGGCAAGAGTAACAACCTGGGTAAATATACGTGTCAGTACTATTGTATTTTTGGTTCATAAATGCATTTTTAATTTCTATAGGATCTAAAAAGCAAATGAATAGAATGTAATGATAAATCAGTGGTTTTGGACATGGGGGGGTGGTTACATAACTGAATATCCTTGTTCAAAAGAAATATACATGGAAGTATTAAGTGTTCAAGGAGCATGATATATATAATCTACACTCAAGTGTTCAGAAAATGGACTGACAGGTAGATAGGTGTAATGATATGGTAAATGTGGCAAAATGTTAAAATTGGTGGATCTGAGTTAGGTTAGGGTTATTCTGGAGTTCTCTGTATGGGGTTTGTATTATTTTTATAGTGGTCCTTTAAGTTTGAAAGTATTTAAAAATGAAGTTTAAAAAAAGATAAAGGAAAAAAAACCTCTGTTTATTAAATATACATTATTTTAATTAGAAAAATAGTGAAAGTGGTTATTTACCCATAATATGATTTTTCACCTTCCAACTATTTTCTTTGTTAATAAGCGAAGTTTACTTGTGGATTATCATATCCATACATGGCTTTACACTTTCATAAAGAGATAACAACAAAAACTCATGATCAGTGGATGCTGTGAGCCCCCATTCTTCTCAAAACAATTGCTACTTAGAACTTTCAACATATACTAACTGTTCTATTTAACTGCTTTTGTGGAAAGGTTTGGAAATGATTCTGTCACTGAATATGAACAAACAGAACTGCATATCCCAAGCTTTTTTTTTATTGCCCTCAAGCAAGAAACCACTTTGAAAAGAGTGGAGTAGTTTTTCATCTTTAGCGAAGGTTAATGGCATTTGCAAATCTAAGCTCTCCTATTTGCAGGTCATTCAGCTCCTCAGAAACAGTACTTGCTAGAGAGAAACCAAACCCAATCCGAGACTATTTTATTCCATTACTTTTCACTACCTTTCAGTACACTGACATTTCCATAATACATACTACTTATTTAAGATTTCCCTTTTACATTAAACTTTGGCTTAATTTAGGAAGACTTCTTTAATTTGTCTTATTCTATTTTCACTTGTGTCTGAGTAAAAAATGTAATTTTTCAGATAATCTGAAGTCACTACATAAAGTATTATAATGAATTACTTCATTTATCATAATAGATTTGAATCCATGTATATATAGACATAGCTGGACATTTTTCATAACTATGCTTAGAAATTAAAAAAGAACTCTATAAAATAAATACCATTTTCTATTTTTAATTTTCAAATTTTATATGTAATATTAAAATATTACCTTTGTGAGTCTCCTCAAGATACTTTGCTGTTAGCATTTTCAGTTTAAAGACTATCCTTTAAAAACAATTTTACAACTACTATGCAGACTCAATTTCTGCCTAAAAAGAATTCCAAAGATGTTGACAATAATTCTTTATAAAGAAAAAAGCTAGGTAATTGTATTTATTCTATTTAGTGGGGCAAACTGCTTTCATTACCACCACTTCTTTCCCATTCTTCCAGAGTAAAATTCTTTTTTGATCCTGTTAGTGTGAATATCCTCACAATAATTAGAAAATGAGATAATGTTTAAAAATTAGAATTTTATGAATGCACATACACAGCACATATGTATTCAGAGGAATATACCAATATATTACAGATATGTTACCTTTGAGTGGCTTGTAACTATCTGTGAGGTTGAAGAGTTGATTCACTTTAAATTTACAGAAAAATAAATCAATGTACAAAAGGGTTGAATATATTTCCCTAGAAAAAGTTGAGACCAGGAGCAATATTTGAATCTTGATTCTTAGTTCATTTTTTAAAAAACTCTGATAGTTGGGCTAAACAATATCATCTGAATACTTGATGAAATATTAAGGCATAAATTGAAATTCCAACCAGATTTTCCACATTTCTTCTGGTGCTCAATATCTAGAATGTGGTATAATTATAATTTCTTTATTGAGTATATGTTGTGTGTGGTGTATCAATCAGTAAGTTTAAAAAAAATGAGAAAAGAAAAATGAAAAGAAAGGTGATATCCAAAGACTTAAGTCAAGTTGGGATCAATATATTAGAAAGCTGAGACCACAAGATTTAAATCAAGATTAAGAAAGTAAGATAGAAGTTAGCTAACACTGTTAGCTTAATGTGAGGTATCACTTAGATTCACATGTCCAGTATGAGTTACAAAGCACTAATCATAAAAAGGTTGGACATTGTAAAACATTTATATTCCTATCCAGAAAATTCCTGGAAAGTTAATTGTATTTCATTATTGTATTTTCTCTATGGGGAAGAGGTTGAGAATATATTGTAGACAATAGCATGTTTAATCCTGCAGTAGCCGCTGAAACCATTGGCACATATTTTGAGGATATTATAGAGTAAAAATATTATATATCTGATGGAGAAAAGTACAGTTAAGTAATATAATGAGGAGATATATAATTCCACTTAAATGCACATCTCTGAATATTTCAAATTGAGGGAAGATATAGGGGTAAAAACTGAATATTAAATACAACAGTAAATGAGTATGTTCTCATTCACTTGAACTCTCATTTGATGGATAGTAATGTCGCTCATTTTATACATTGATTCTTGAACTCGTGGGTCATGAACTCATGAATTGTGGATAGTAGTAACAATAAGTCCGTATGGAGATACAATTTTTACTGGCAAACTAAACATAACTTTATAATATATTTCTCATTTTTTGTGCCTTTGTTGCAGAAAAAATTGCAGTAACATAAATATCACTCATATTAATCCATTAAAATGGATTTTGAGGAAATGTTCATCCTCTTTCTGTAGGAATTGAATAATCACTTTCTATATGTCCTACCCTCAAAACTATCACAGATGAAATGATGACATTTTCCAGATTATCTTCATTTTAAAGACTTTCTGAAAATCCTACCTTGAATTAGATGAACAGATGAATAGCTCAACGATATCTGAGTTTGTTTTGTTAGGACTCACCAGCAATTGGGAACTTTAAGTTTTGTTTTTTTTTTCATTTTTTCATATTTTCGTTGGCCTATGCAGCCATCATGACAGGAAACCTTCTCATGTGGTCACTAACATCTGACCCACACCTGCACTCCACAACAGTGTACTTCCTCCTTGGAAGCCTCTCCTTTCTTGACATGTCTATTTCCACAATTACAACCCCTAAGATGGTCCTAGATTTCCTCAGGGGAAACAAAACTATTTCCTTGTGGGGCTGCATGGCTCAGATGTTCTTCCTCCACTTTCTAGAGGGCAGTGAGATGACTCTTCTCAAAGTTATGGCTGTGGATTGGTACACTGCAATCTGCAAACCTCTCCACTACACCACCATCATGAACCGCCGGGTGCTCGTGGGTTCAGTGCTGCTGTCATGGGCTGTTGGTTTCATGCACACCATGAGCCAGATGGTTTTCACTATTACATTGCCCTTCTGTGACCCCTATGTAGTGGACAACAGTTTTTGTGATCATCCCCTTGTTTTAAAACTTGCATGTTCTGGAGCTGCTGGTAATTGCTGACAGTGGACTGTTGTCTTTCATCTGCTTCACTCTCTTGTTCATTTCCTACACCATCATTCTGGTAACTATCTGACGTCGATCCTCTGGTGGACTCTCCAAGGCCCTGTCCACCCTGTCTTCTCACATCACTGTGGTCACTCTGTTCTTTGGGCCATGTATCTTCATTTATACTTGCCCATTTAGCAGCTTTTCAGTGGATAAATTTCTCTCTGTGTTTTAGTCAGTAATCACATCTTTACTGAATCCCATTATTTACACTCTGAGGAATCAGGAGATGAAAGCAGCAATGAATAGACTGTGGACCCAGTTCATCAGCTTCAGACAGACCTAGACACAACCATGATGATAAAGAAGTTTGTGCACCGGGTACCATTTCATCTCAGAATATGTTGTTATTAATTTGCTTGGTACATATTTTAAAATATTGAAAATTATATTGAAATTACTAAATGATCTACTGCTATTTTCTATGACTTGGTTTTAATGAAAGAACCGTTATCTTAATTGAAATTCAATTCAGATTGGGATGATAAATTATAAAAATTTATAATGAACTAAATAAAAAACGGAATCATTATAGTTGGAAAGTCATAAATATCTAAGCCTAAGAGCCCATAAGTAAAGAGAAACCAAATATGAATATTTTATCTAACTTTAATTCAGATTTAGGGTTTTTTTTTAGGTACATTGTATCACTTTGCACACAATTGTATGAACTGTTAACCCAATCACTTCTTTGTGACTCCTTGTACATGACAGGATTTTTTTTTTTTCATTAAAAAGGAAAACCGGCTAGTTTTTTCATCCATACAGTGGCTTTCACCCATTGACATTAAGCACACATTTATTTCATTTTTAAGAAAACAGGAATTTCACCGAACAAATATTTTACAAGGAGCTGCATTTTACTTTATTCCTTCATTCATGTTTATATTTATATTTGCTCATATCTCTCTTGAACATCAAGTAAGAGCTTTACTATTTGCTTAATCCCCAAGGGCAAAGAATTAATGAAGAAACTTCTACATATTCCAGGTATTCACATCACAACACATGGGGAAAGAATGAAAGTTCAATTTGGTTAAGTTGCATATATAAATTCAGAAAGTGTACTCAATTATAAAAGTAGATCTATGGTCTACAGACATTCTAATAAATATGCATTCTATATAATTTTTGATATTACATTCAAGACGTTATGCTTTTTCCCAATTCCTAGTGGCCTTTTATAGACTTCTAATAAACACATTTCATTCACTGACTTTCAAGCAATAGATATATAAAATATAGTAACTAGAGGCAAAAGGAGGCTTCCAATAAATACACTATGTATTTCTCCCATAAATACACTATGTGTTTTAGACTAATATTTTATTTTTTAAAAAGCGTATAGGAGGAAAGGAACTGGGTCCTTGACATCTGTGGGCATAATAACATCTAATGAAGTAGTTCAATCATAGAATTAAAAGTAGATATTATTTAATATGTAGTTTTTCAAGTTTATAACATTTTGCCATTCCACTTCAGATTCTAATACAAAAATTAATTATTAGAGATACTGTAGACCCCTAAGCAGCCTATCACATCAAGTTATTCTATCTTTGCATAGGTATAATTCCTTTGCAAGATTTTAAAATTATTTCTCATGTATGCACATATTGTGCATTAAAATACATCTTTTGCATAATGTAAAATTTGATATATATGAAACCTATTGTATTAGTCAGGGTTTTCTAAGGAAACAGAACCAACAGGAGATATCAGTAAATATGAGATTTATAGAAGTGTCTCACACAACTGTGGAGACGCACAAGTCCAAATTCTGTAGGACAGGATGCACAAGTCAAATTGCATAGGGCAGACAGTGTGCTGGCAGCTCCAATGAAGGAAAGGCTAGCTGTGACCTGGCACTCTGATGAGGGTCTTCAATGAATTCCCCAGGAGAGGTGGTCCTGCAGAGAAAGAAGTGAAAGTTGTCTCTCTTCTCCCTTGAGAGTCTTCACCTGATTGGATTAAATCCAGCAGATTCAATTCTCTCATTGGGGAAGACACTCCTTTTGTTGATGTAATAAGCCACAGATGTCCTTGCAGTAATGGATAGGCCAGTGCTTGCTTGACCAGCAACTGAGCACTATCACCTGGCCACGTTAGCAAATGAATAACCATCACACCTACATAAATGTTATTATTCTCAAATGTATTTAACTCAAATTTATGTTTTTTAGACTTATCTGTTTATGTATGTGCTATTCTGGTCCATTCATTTTAACAACTACATAATCTTCTATTTTATGGTACATCAACATTTATTTAAATCTCCTTCTTTTGGGAGATATTTTGAGTATTTACACCAGTTTACTACTATAAATATTATGGTTCAATTAAATGTACTTATATATGTTTTTGTGCACACACATGATAATTCTCTAGAAAGTATATCTAGAACTGCAAATTCTGAATTGTATTTTTATAAACATTCTACTTTACTAGAAATTGCCAAATTGATCTCCAGCGCTCCTTATTTCTCCATGATGTCACCAATATAGGATTCTGTAAGTTTTTGTAACTGCTGTCAACTTGTCATTTAGATGGGTATAAAAATAATTTATATATATATATATTTTGCATTCCCTGTATTACTAATGCATTTAATCATTATTTCAAGTATTTATTGGACATTCTCTTTTCTCTTTGGTGATTTTCCAGTTCATGCCCTTTGCTGATTTCTCTATTGGGTTGTTGTCTTTTTAAAACTGATTATATTATTAATTACCTGATTATATTATTAATTACTCAGATATATTTTTTATAAATTATCAATCCTGTAAATTATCTTCACATTTTTGGTGTTTATAAATATACAAATCTTGACATAGTCACATTTATCAATCTGTTCCTTTTGGTTTGGGATTTTGCCTCATATGTGAAAGGTCATTTCAACTGATAGGTCAAAATATGCTATTATATTTTCTTTTTAATTATTTTAAAATTTTCTTTTTCACATTTAGTTATTTAATCCAACAGGAATTTAACTTTGTTATTGGTACCTGATAGGAATCTACTTTATTTTATGTATGGGTATAAACAATCATCCAATTACCACTTATTATCATTTCCCTACAGATGGTAATATAAATTCTATCTTTTATCTGCTATCCATGCATACCTGGGTCTGTTTCTGGATATCTTATTCCTTCCATTGCTCATTTGGACTCTGAGCCAACATACACTTTGTGCTGGTTGCGATGTGTTATGTCCCCCAAAACACCATTATCTTTGATGCAATCTGGTGTGGGCAGACATATCAGGTTTGATTTGATTATAATTCTTTGAGTGTCTCCATGGCAATGTGACCCAATCAACTATAGGTGATAACTCTGATTAGATAATTTCCATGGAAGTGTGGCCCCACCCATTCAGTATGGGCCTTGATTAGCTTACTAGAGCACTATATAAGCTCAGACAGAAGGAGTGAGCTTGCTACAGCCAAGAAGGACACTTTGAAGAATGTACAGGAACTGAGAGAGGAGCTGCAGCTTACAGAGCAATATTTTGGAGATGATCTCTGAAAGCAGACTTTTGCTCCACAGAAGTTAAGTGAGGCGAACACCCCAAGAGCAACTAAGAGTGACATTTTTGAGGAGCTGTGGCCTAGAGAGGAACATCCTGGGAGAAAGCCATTTTGAAACCAGAACTATGGAGCAGTTGCCAGTCACATGCCTTCCCAGCTAACAGAGGTTTTTCAGACACCATTGGCCATCCTCCAGTGAGGGTACCCATTGTTGATGACTTATCTTGGATACTTTATGGCCTTAAGACCGTAACTTTGTAACCAAATGAACCCCCTTTATAAAACCGATCCATTTCTGGTGTTTTGTGAAAGGGCAGCATTAGCAAACCTTCCGGAACACCCTCTCAAATATAAGTTGCTTTATACTAAGTCTTGACATTTAGCATTGCAAATCTGCCCTCTCAAAACGGTCTTCTTTATTTTTATCTTGGTTCTTCCTCTAAATTATTTATTGCAGATGATTTTAGAATATGTTTCCTGGTTTCCCAAAAACACTCCTAGGATATAAATTATAATTGGATAGAATTCATCAATTAATTTGGGAAGATTATAAAACTTTAAGATTTTTGATTGTTCTAATCCATAAAGTTAATTTTATCACTTTATTAGGTGATTCTTTTATAATAATTAGCAATATTTTAATTACTTTACTGTTATCAGGCATCATATTTGGTTGCTATTACAAACAGAATCTCTTTTGTACTATATATGAGTAGTTTATTCCTAGTGTAGAGAAATACTGTGGATTTTTATGTTAACTTTATATCCCCAAATTTGTTGAAATTTTATGCCATTCATGGTTCTCATTTTCTCAGTAGATTCTTCTTAGTTTCTGTTTGTTTTATCTAGAAATGAGGAAGTATTATCTTCCTCTTCCTTTTTGAACCAGAAGTCTGTTTGTTGACCCCCCTGCATTGGATTGAACCACTAGCAAAATGCTGAATGGAAGCCATATTTTTCTTTTTTCCAAACTTTTGCAGTTTTTATTTAAAATATTGTCATGGATGCTACACTTCAGAAATTAGGATATTTCCTTTCTATTACCAGTTTTACAAAGGTTTTTAGATCATAAATGATTTTGAAATTATAGAATTCTGGTTATACAGCCTTTGAGATAGTTATATTTGCTCTATTTATTGTGTTACATTAGTATATTGAATTAATATTATTAATAATTCTTTGAATTTGTAGTGTAAACTCTAATTTATAATAATATGTTTTTTCATCTTTCCAGATTTAATTTGCTAGTTGTTGTTGTTCTTTCTTTTAGAACAGTTCACTGGTTAATATTCTCTTTTATTCTATTCCATTAAGCAGTTTAAATAATATAGGATAACTTATATTTTGGCATTCTAAAAGTTCTATTATCTATTTCAAAAAATTTATAAACTTTTATTATGAAATGTGAGTGTATATATAATATATATTTGGTTTAAAAAGTTAATAAAAGAATCATCTATGTACCAACCACCCTACCAAAGAAATAAATTGTTACTGGTGCCTTAAAGAACTCCTGTATGCTCCTTTTGTCATATCTCCTACCTCTTTTCCTCAGACAACCAATACCCAGAATTTTTTATTCATCTGCATTTCTTACGGTTTTTCCCACTTATGCATTTATTTCTAAATACATTGCTTAACTATACCTCATTTTAAAGCTTATATAAATGAACTTTATGTAAGAGCATGTAGTCTTCCATGTTTTTGCCTTATCATCAAATATGATGTTTTAGATATTTATCCATGTTGAAGTGCATATCAGTAGTTTATTAATTGTCATTTTTATTTAATAACTATAGTACAATTTATTTATCTTTTCATATATTTTGTTTCTGATTATTTTAATAATATGGATTATGTGCTTCTGAATTCTCTTGATCTACATGTGTAAGAGTTACTGTAGCATTCATAATTAGGAAAATACAATGGCTGATTTATTAGAGATATGCAAGTTCAAATTTCCCACATATAGTAGGCTGCTTCTAAAATTATGGTCTTGGATTAGGCAATGGTTTCTTTTCATTCTCTTTTTTTTTTCCTAACTTTATCAAAAAACTAAAAAAAAAAGAGAACTACAATAAAAACAATATTTCAAACAAGACCAACACAAAGGAATAAGAAAAAAACCAAATGACCTAAAATAACTATGTTGCTTCCAACATGTTCCTACCCTACCCCAAGAAAGTAGACAAACTATAACCCAAGGCAATAAGAGAAGAAAATAGCCTAAAATAACTAAATTTCTGCAAACTTGTTCCTACCATACCCCCACCCCCCCCAGAAATTAACAAACCATAGTCATTCCTGAGCATTCCCAGACCATTAAGTTTATCCTCCATAACTTATCTGTTCTTATTAGATTACCATTCCCCCTTCACTATTTGCTGTCTATCACTAGGTCCCCTACATTCTACAATATAAACCATTTATTTTAAATTACTTTAAATTATTCAAGTGTTCACATTAGTGATAACATACAATATTTCTCTTTTTGTGCCTGGCTTATTTTGCTCAGCATTATGTCTTCTAGGTTCATCCATGCTGTCACGACATCATTCCTTCTTACTGCAGCATAGTATTCCATTGTGTGTATATTCCACATTTTGTTTATCCTCTCATCTGTTGAAGGACATTTGGGTTGTCTTATGGCAATTGTGAATATTGCTGCTATGAACGTTGGCATGCAGATATCTATTCATGTCACTGCTTTCAGATCCTTGGGGTATATACCGAGAAGTGCAATTGCTGGATCGAGGGTAACCCTATATCTAGGTTTCTAAGGAACTGCCAGACTGTCATCCAGAGTGGCTGGACCGTTATGCATTCCCACCAACAATGAATAAGAGTTCCAATTTCTCCACATCCTCTCCAGCATTTGTAGTCTCCTTTTTATTTAATGGCAGCCAATCTTATTGGTGTGAGATGATATCTCACTGTGATCTTAATTTGCATCTCCCTAAAAGCTAGTGAAGCTGAAAATTTTTTCATGTTTTTTTTGCCATTTCTACTTCCTCTTCAGAAAACTGTCTTTCATATCTTTTGCCCATTTTATAATTGGGCTGTCTCTACTGTTGTCATTGAATTGTAGGATTTATTTATATGTGCAAAATATCAGTCTTTTGTCAGATACATGGTTTTCAAATATTTTTCCCATTGAGTTAGCTGAATCTTCACCTTTTTGACAAATTCCTTTGAGGTACAGAAGCTTTTAAGTTTGAGGAGTTCCCATTTATGTATTTTTCTTTTGTTGCTTGTGCTTTAGGTGTAAGGTCTAGGAAGTGACCTCAAGAAAAGGTTTTGAAGATGTTTCCCTACATTATCTTCTAGGAGTTTTATGGTACTGTCTCCTATGTTGAGGTCTTTAATCCATTTTGAGTTAATTTTTGTTTAGGGTGTGAGGTAGGGGTCCTCTTTCATTCTTTTGGATATGGATATCCAGCTGTCCAAGCCCCATTTGTTGAATAGACTATTATGTCCCATTCAGTGGTTTTGGGGGCCTTATCAAAGATCAGGCAACTGTAGATCTGGGGGTCTATCATCAAAATCTCAATTTGATTCCATTGATCAATATGTCTATCTTTGTGCCAGTACCGGCATGTTTTGACTACTGTGGCTTTATAATAAGCTTCAAAGTCAGGGAGTATAAGTCCTTCCACTGTGTTTTTCTTTTTTATAATGTTTTTAGCAATTTGAGGCATATTCCCCTTCCATATAAATTTGATAGCTATCTTTTCAAGTCTGCAATGTAGGTTGTTGGAATGTTGATAAGAATTGCATTGAATATGTAGATGAGTTTGGGTAGAATTGACATCTTAATGACATCTAGCCTTCCTATTCATGAACAAGGAATACTTTTCCATCCTTTAAGTCCCCTTCTATCACTTTTAGTAAAGGTATGTAGTTTTATATGTGTAGGTCTTTTACATCTTTGGTTAAGTTTATTCCTAAGTACTTGATTTTTTTAGTTGCTGTTAAGAATGGTATCTTTTTCTTGAGTGTCTCTTCAGTTAGGTAATTTCCAGTGTATAGGAACATTATTGACTTATGTGCATTAATTTGCTTATTAGCTAAAGTATCCGTGTTGTGGATTTCTCAGGGTTTTCCAGATGTAAGATCGTATCTTTTGCAAATAATGACAGTTTTACTTCTTCCTTTCCAATTTGGATGCCTTTTATTTCTTTGTTTTGCTGGACTGCTCTGGCTAGCACTTCTAGCACAATGTTGAATAACAGTGGTGACAAAAGGCATCCTTGTCTCATTCCTGGTCTTAGAGGGAAGGATTTCAGTCTCTCACCATTGAGTACTATGTGGGATGTTGGTTTTTCATATATGCTCTTTATCATATTGAGGAATTTTCCTTCAATTCCTACCTTTTGAAGTGTTTTTATCAAAAAGAGATGCTGGATTTTGTCAAATTGCTTTTGCAGTATCTATTGATATGGTCATTTGATTTTTCTCTTTTGATTTATTAATGTGTTGTGTTACACTTACTGAATTTCTTATGTTGAACCATCCTCACATGCCTGGAATGAACCCCACTTGGTCATGTTGTATGATTTTTTTAATGTGTCTTTAGACTCAATTAGCAAGTATTTTCTTGAGAAATTTTTCATCCATATTCATTAGGGAGATTGGCCTGTAGTTTTCCTTTCTTGTAGCATCTTTACCGGGTTTTGGTATTAGAGTGACATTAGCTTCATCAAATGAGTTAGGTAGTGTTACATTTTCTTCAATGTTTCGTAAGAGTTTAAGTAAGTTTGATGTCAGTTCTTTTTGGAAAGTTCAGTAGAATTCTCCTGTGAAGCCATCTGACCCTGGGCATTTATTTGTGGGAAGCTTTTTGATGACTTACTGGATCTCTTTAATTGTGATTGGATGGCTGAGGTCTTCTATTTCTTCTCTGGTCAGTCTAGGTTGTTCACATGTTCTCAGGTAATTGTCCATTTCCTCATTATCTAACTTGTTGACATACAGTTGTTCATAGTACCCTCTTATAAGTTTTTAAGTTTCTTTGGGATCTGCAGTAATGTCCCCTCTCTCATTCATTTATTATTTTGTTTACTTGGGTCTTCTCTCTTTTTGATTTTGTCAGTCTAGCTAGGGACTTGTCAATCTTGTTGACCTTTTCAAAGAACCAACTTTTGGTGTTTATTCTATTTTTTCTTCCTCTATGTCATTTTTATCTACTTTAATCTTTCCTATTTCTTTTCTTCTACATGGTGTACAATTTGTTGCTATTCATTTCCTACCTTCTTCAGATGTACTATTAGTTCTTTGATTTTAGCTTTATTCCTTTTTAATGTATGCATTTAGAGCTATAAATTTCCCCCTCAATACCGCTTTTGCTGCATCCCATAAGTTTTGATATATTGTGTTCTCAGTTTCATTGTCCCTATATATTTAGAAATTCCTCTTGCTATTTTTTCTTTAACCCACTGATTGTTTAGGATTGTGTTGTTTAATTTTTATTTTATTTGTGAATTTTCTAAATCTCTGATGGTTATTGACTTCTAATTGTATTCCATTGTGGTCAGAGAATGTGCTTTGAATAATTTCAGTCTTTTTAAATTTATTGAGGCTTGTTTTATGGCCCAGCATATGATCTATTCTGAAGAAAGTTCCATGAGCACTAGAGAAGAATGTGTAACCTGGTGATTTGGGATGTAGTGTTCTATATATTTCTATTTATTCAAATTCATTTATCCAATTGTTTTTAGGTTTTCAATTTCCTTATTGGTCCTCTGTCTGGTTGATCTATCTATAGGAGAGAGTGATGTGTTGAAGTCTCCCACAATTATTGTGGAAACATCTATTGCTTCCTTCACTTTTGCCAATGTTTATCTCATGTATTTTGTGGCACCTTGACTGGGTACATAGACATTTATGATTGTTATTTCTTCTTGTTGAATTGTCCCTTTTATTAGTATATAGTAACCTTCTTTGTCTCTTATAACGCTTTTGCATTTAAAGTCTATATTATCTGAGATTAATGTTGCTACTCTTGCTTTCTTTTGGCTGTAGTTTGCATGTAATATTTTTTCCCATCCTTTCACTTTCAATTTCTTTGTGTCCCTGTGTCTAAGATGAGTCTCTTGTAAGCAACATATTGATGGCTCATATTTTTTAATCCAGTCTCCCATCTATATCTTTTAATGGGGGAGTTTAATCCATTCACATTCAATGTTATTACTGTGAAGGCATTTCTTATATCAGCCATCCTATCCTTTGGTTTATGTTGGTCAGATATATTTTTTCCCTTCTCTCTATTTCCTTTAACATAGCCTTACTAAATCTCTTTAGTTCTGAACACTTTTCCATCTCTCTCTCTCTTTTCTTTGTTTCTCTGCCTGTAGGGCTCCCTTTAGTATCTCAATTAGGGCAGGTCTCTTGGTAGCAACTTCTCTCAGCATTTGTTTGTCTGTGAAGATTTTAAGCTCTCCTTCAAATTTGAAGGAGAGCTTTGCTGGATAAAGAACTCTTGGTTGGCAATTTTTCTCTTTCAGAATTTTAAGTATGTCATACCATACTTAAACCTCCATGGCAGCCGCTGAGTAGTCACTACTTAGTCTTATGCTATTTCCTTTGTAAGTGGTGAATTGCTTTTCTGTTGCTGCTTTCAGAACTTGCTTCTTTTCTTCAGCATTTGGCAATCTGATCAGAATGTCTTCAAGTGGGTTTACTTGGATTTATTCTGTTTGGAGTTCATTGGGCAGCTATGATTTGTGTATTTATGTTGTTTAGAAGGGTTGGGAAGTTTTCCCCAACAATTTCTTTGAACACTCTTCCTAGATCTTTACCCTTCTCTTCCCTTTCTAGAACACCAGTGATTCTTGTATTTGTGTACTTTATGTAGTCCATCATATCCCTGAGATCCATTTCAATTTTTTCAATATTTTTCTCCATTCTTTTTTTTGTACTTTCACTTTCCATTCTGCATTCTTCAAGTTAACTTATTCTTTCCTCAGCTTCCTCTAATCTACTATTATTTGTACCCATTCTTTTTAATTTGATCAACAGTTTCTTTTATTTCCATAAGATCATCTATTTTTTTTTTTTAATTTACTTTTTCAAATGCTTCCTTATGTTCTTCTAGGGTCTTCTTCATGTCCTTTATATCCTGTGCCATGATGTTGTGATTACTTCTTTGATTAATTGCTCCAAGTACTGTATCTCCTCTGATCTTTTGGTTTGGGTCTTTGGGTTTGGGTTGTCCATCTCTTCTGGTTTCTATGTATTCTTTAAAATTTTCTGTTGTTTTTGGCCTCTTGGCATTTGCTTATCTTGATAGGGTTCTTTTAGGATATGCAGATTTATTTGAACAATTATGGATAATTTGTCAGAGCTGTACCTTGCTGGAGTGCACTTTCTCTGACTTACCAGCAGATGGTGCCCCCCCAAGCCACCTATTTTCCTCAAGCCAGTTCTCCCCAACTTTGTCTATGTGGCAAGCGGAAGTCCAAATCTTGTGGGGGACCAATGAGTGCACCAAATTTCTATGTGTAGTTGGTGCAGCCAGCCCTGAAGTTGGAGGGTATGCCTCATTTCTGAGCACAGACTCTTGGTTTCACCAGTTGCACAGTCCCTGTGGTTTTAGCTTACCTTGTCCAGCCAGTGCAACAGTAGAACTGGTATTCTGGAGCAGTTTTCATGGAGAAGTTTTTTGCTTTGCCTTTCTTAATCTGCCATCTTGGATCCTCTCAGGCAATGGTTTCCTTGGGAAAATGGCTGATCCTAGTACCCAGGCAGGAAATAAACAGGATCAACTAGGAACATCTTGAAGTCAGGATAACTTATTTTTGAAATCTGAGTATAAGCTTCTTTTCCCTTCTGTACATTGACTTGTACTCATCTTTCAAATAAAGTTTAGAATCATCTTAGAGAAGTCTTCCCCACCAACCCTCCAATGTTGACTAGGAGGATCTTCTGTTAAGTATTCCATAGCAGCCTATATTGTTCTTTTGTATTATCTGTCACAGTTTAAATTATTGAAATAAATACTTGTGACTACCTGTCCGTATTCCCTGTTAGATCATAAAGGAACCATGAAGAAAGGGGAAATGTCTATCATAATTGCTAATATTACACCAATGCAGGTTTGACATAATATAGATATGGGGAAAATGACTTTACAAATCAGACTGCAGTAATCACTGTCAGATAAAGAAGCTCATTCTTCTATGTATTTTTTTTTTGTTTTGTTTTGTTTTTTTTTTTTTAAATCATCATTTTATTGAGATATATTCACATACCACGCAGTCATACAAAACAAATTGTACTTTCGATTGTTTACAGTACCATTACATAGTGGTACATTCATCACCTAAATCAATCCCTGACACCTTCATTAGCACACACACAAAAATAACAAGAATAATAATTAGAGTGAAAAAGAGCAATTGAAGTAAAAAAGAACACTGGGTACCTTTGTCTGTCTGTTTCCCTCCCCTACTTTTCTACACATCCATCCATAAACTAGACAAAGTGGTGTTTGGTCCTTATGGCTTTCCCAATCCCATTGTCACCCCTCATAAGCTACATTTTTATACAACTGTCTTCGAGATTCATGGGTTCTGGGTTGTAGTTTGATAGTTTCAGGTATCCACCACCAGCTACCCCAATTCTTTAGAACCTAAAAAGGGTTGTCTAAAGTGTGCATAAGAGTGCCCACCAGAGTGACCTCTCGGCTCCTTTTGGAATCTCTCTGCCACTGAAGCTTATTTCATTTCCTTTCACATCCCCCTTTTGGTCAAGAAGATGTTCTCCGTCCCACGGTGCCAGGTCTACATTCCTCCCTGGGAGTCATATTCCACGTTGCCAGGGAGATTCACTTCCCTGGGTGTCTGATCCCACGTAGGGGGGAGGGCAGTGATTTCACCTTTCAAGTTGGCTTAGCCAGAGAGAGAGGGCCACATCTGAGCAACAAAGAGGCATTCAGGAGGAGACTCTTAGGCACAAATACAGGGAGGCCTAGCCTCTCCTTTGCAGCAACCGTCTTCCCAAGGGTAAAACTTATGGTAGAGGGCTCAACCCATCAAACCACCAGTCCCCTATGTCTGTGGTCATGTTAGCAACCATGGAGGTGGGGTAGGCGAATACCCCTGCATTCTCCACAGGCTCCTCAAGGGGGCACTACATCTTTTTTTTTTTTTTTTTTTTTCCCCTTGTTTGTCTTTTTTCTTTCCCTTCTTTTTTCAAATCACCTGTATGAAAAAAAAAAAGTTAAAAAGAAAACAAATATACAATAAAAGAGCATTTCAAAGAGACCATAGCAAGGGAGTAAGAAAAAGACAACTAACCTAAGATAACTGCTTAACTTCCAACATGTTCCTACTTTACCCCAAGAAAGTTACATAATATAGCAACATTTCAGTGAACTTGTTCCTACTACAACCATCAGAAATTAACAGACCATAGTCATTTCTGGGCCTCCCCAGAACGTTAAATAGCTTATCTGTTCTTCCTGGATTATTGTTCCCCCTTCCTTAATTGCTCTCTACTGCTAGTTCCCCTACATTCTACATTATAAACCATTTGTTTTACATTTTTCAAAGTTCACATTAGTGGTAGCATATAATATTTCTCTTTTTGTGCCTGGCTTATTTCGCTCAGCATTATGTCTTCAAGGTTCATCCATGTTGTCATATGTTTCACCAGATCGTTCCTTCTTACTGCCGCGTAGTATTCCATCGTGTGTATATACCACATTTTATTTATCCACTCATCTGTTGAAGGACATTTGGGTTGTTTCCATCTCTTGGCAATTGTGAATAATGCTGCTATGAACATTGGCGTGCAGATATCTGTTCGTGTCACTGCTTTCCGATCTTCCGGGTATATACCGAGGAGTGCAATCGCTGGATCGAATGGTAGCTCTATATCTAGTTTTCTAAGGAACTGCCAGACTGACTTCCAGAGTGGCTGAACCATTATACAGTCCCACCAACAATGAATAAGAGTTCCAATTTCTCCACATCCCCTCCAGCATTTGTAGTTTCCTGTTTGTTTAATGGCAGCCATTCTAACCGGTGTTAGATGGTATCTCATTGTGGTCTTAATTTGCATCTCTCTAATAGCTAGTGAAGCTGAACATTTTTTCATGTGTTTCTTGGTCATTTGTATTTCCTCTTCAGAGAACTGTCTTTTCATATCTTTTGCCCATTTTATAATTGGGCTGTCTGTACTATTGTCATTGAGTTGTAGGATTTCTTTGTATATGCAAGATATCAGTCTTTTGTCAGATACATGGTTTCCAAAAATTTTTTCCCATTGAGTTGGCTGCCTCTTTACCTTTTTGAGAAATTCCTTTGAGGTGCAGAAACTTCTAAGCTTGAGGAGTTCCCATTTATCTATTTTCTCTTTTGTTGCTTGTGCTTTGGGTGTAAAGTCTAGAAAGTGGCCTCCTAATACAAGGTCTTGAAGATGTTTTCCTACATTATCTTCTAGGAGTTTTATGGTACTTTCTTTTATATTGAGATCTTTGGTCCATTTTGAGTTAATTTTTGTGTAGGGGGTGAGGTAGGGGTCCTCTTTCATTCTTTTGGATATGGATATCCAACTCTCCCAGCCCCATTTGTTGAAAGACCATTATGGCTCAGTTCGGTGACTTTGGGGGCCTTATCAAAGATCAGTCGGCCATAGATCTGAGGGTCTATCTCTGAATTCTCAATTCGATTCCATTGATCTATATGTCTATCTTTGTGCCAGTACCATGCTGTCTTGGCAACTGTGGCTTTATAATAAGCTTCAAAGTCAGGGAGTGTAAGTCCTCCCACTTCGTTTTTCTTTTTTAGAGTGTCTTTAGCAATTCGAGGCATCTTCCCTTTCCAAATAAATTTGATAACTAGCTTTTCCAAGTCTGCAAAGTAGGTTGTTGGAATTTTGATTGGGATTGCATTGAATCTGTAGATGAGTTTGGGTAGAATTGACATCTTAATGACATTTAGCCTTCCTATCCATGAACATGGAATATTTTTCCATCTTTTAAGGTCCCCTTCTATTTCTTTTAGTAGAGTTATGTAGTTTTCTTTGTATAGGTCTTTTACATCTTTGGTTAAGTTGATTCCTAGGTACTTGATTTTTTTAGTTGCTATTGAAAATGGTATCTTTTTCTTGAGTGTCTCTTCAGTTTGTTCATTTCTAGCATATAGAAACATTACTGACTTATGTGCATTAATCTTGTATCCCGCTACTTTGCTAAATTTGTTTATTAGCTCTAGTAGGTGTATCGTTGATTTCTCAGGGTTTTCTAGATATAAGATCATATCATCTGCAAACAATGACAGTTTTACTTCTTCTTTTCCAATTTGGATGCCTTTTATTTCTTTGTCTTGCCGGATTGCCCTGGCTAGCACTTCCAGCACAATGTTGAATAACAGTGGTGACAGCGGGCAACCTTGTCTTGTTCCTGATCTTAGAGGGAAGGCTTTCAGTCTCTCACCATTGAGTACTATGCTGGCTGTGGGTTTTTCATATATGCTCTTTATCATGTTGAGGAAGTTTCCTTCAATTCCTACCTTTTGAAGTGTTTTTATCAAAAAGGGATGTTGGATTTTGTCAAATGCTTTTTCAGCATCTATTGAGATGATCAATTGATTTTTCCCTTTCGAGTTTTTAATGTGTTGTAATACATTGATTGTTTTTCTGATGTTGAACCATCCTTGCATGCCTGGAATGAACCCCACTTGGTCATGGTGTATGATTTTTTTAATGTGTCTTTGGATTCGATTTGCAAGTATTTTGTTGAGGATTTTTGCATCTATATTCATTAGGGAGATTGGCCGGTAGTTTTCCTTTTTTGTAGCATCTTTGCCTGGTTTTGGTATTAGATTGATGTTAGCTTCATAAAATGAGTTAGGTAGTGTTCCATTTTTTTCAATGTTTTGAAAGAGTTTGAGTAAGATTGGTGTCAGTTCTTTCTGGAAAGTTTGGTAGAATTCCCCTGTGAAGCCATCTGGCCCTGGGCATTTATTTGTGGGAAGATTTTTGATGACTGATTGGATCTCTTTGCTTGTGATGGGTTGGTTGAGGTCTTCTATTTCTTCTCTGGTCAGTCTAGGTTGTTCATATGTTTCCAGGAAATTGTCCATTTCTTCTACATTATCCAGTTTGTTGCCATACAGTTGTTCATAATATCCTCTTATAATTTTTTTAATTTCTTCAGGATCTGCAGTTATGTCACCTTTTTCATTCATTATTTTGTTTATATGGGTCTTCTCTCTTTTTGATTTTGTCAGTCTAGCTAGGGGCTTGTCAATCTTGTTGATCTTCTCAAAGAACCAACTTTTGGTGATAATTATCCTTTCTATTGTTTTTTTGTTCTCTATGTCATTTATTTCTGCTTTAATCCTTGTTATTTCTTTTCTTCTACTTGGTTTAGGATTGGTTTGCTGTTCATTTTCTAGCTTCTTCAGTTGATCCATTAGTTCTTTGATTTTGGCTCTTTCTTCCTTTTTAATATATGCGTTTAGTGCTATAAATTTCCCCCTTAGCACTGCTTTTGCTGCATCCCATAGGTTTTGGTATGTTGTGTTCTCATTTTCATTCGTCTCTATATATTTAGCAATTTCTCTTGCTATTTCTTCTTTAACCCACTGATTGTTTAGGAGTGCGTTGTTTAACCTCCAGGTATTTGTGAATTTTCTAAGTCTCTGATGGTTATTGACTTCTAATTGTATTCCATTGTGGTCAGAGAATGTGCTTTGAATGATTTCAATCTTTTTAAATTTATTGAGGCTTGTTTTATGTCCCAGCATATGATCTATTCTGGAGAAAGTTCCGTGAGCACTAGAAAAGTATGTGTATCCTGGTGATTTGGGATGTAATGTCCTGTAGATGTCTGTTAAATCTAATTCATTTATCAGATTGTTTAGGTTTTCAATTTCCTTATTGGTCTTCTGTCTGGTTGATCTATCTATAGGAGAGAGTGATGTGTTGAAGTCTCCCACAATTATTGTGGAAACATCAATTGCTTCCTTTAGTTTTGCCAATGTTTCTCTCATGTATTTTGTGGCACCTTGATTGGGTGCATAGACATTTACGATTGTTATTTCTTCTTGCTGAATTGCCCCTTTTATTAGTATGTAGTGGCCTTCTTTGTCTCTCAAAACATCCCTGCATTTGAAGTCTATTTTATCTGAGATTAATATTGCTACACCTGCTTTCTTTTGGCTGTAGCTTGCATGAAATATTTTTTTCCATCCTTTCACTTTCAATTTCTTTGTGTCCCTGTGTCTAAGATGAGTCTCTTGTATGCAACATATTGATGGTTCATTTTTTTTGATCCAGTCTGCGAATCTATATCTTTTAATTGGGGAGTTTAATCCATTTACATTCAACGTTAAAACCGTGAAGGCATTTCTTGAATCGGCCATCTTATCCTTTGGATTATGTTTGCCATATTTTTCCCTCTCTCTATTAATATCCTTTATTGTACCCATACCGAATCTCTTTAGTACTGAACCTTTCTCCAAGTCTCTCTGTCCTGTCTTTGTTTCTCTGTCTGTAGGGCTCCCTTTAGTATCTCCAGTAGGGCAGGTCTCTTGTTAGCAAATTCTCTCAGCATTTCTTTGTCTGTGAAAAATTTAAGCTCTCCCTCAAATTTGAAGGAGAGCTTTGCTGGATAAAGTATTCTTGGCTGGAAATTCCTCTCTCTCAGAATTTTAAATATATCGTGCCATTGCCTTCTCGCCTCCATGGTGGCTGCTGAGTAGTCACTACTTAGTCTTATGCTGTTTCCTTTGTATGTGGTGAATTGCTTTTCTCTTGCTGCTTTCAGAACTTGCTCCTTCTCTTCTATGTTTGACAGTGTGATCAGTATATGTCTCGGAGTGGGTTTTTTTTGGATTTATTCTATTTGGAGTTCGCTGAGCATTTATGATTTGTGTATTTATGTTGTTTAGAAGATTTGGGAAGTTTTCCCCAACAATTTCTTTGAATACTCTTCCTAGACCTTTACCCTTTTCTTCCCCTTCTGGGACACCAATGAGTCTTATATTCGGACGCTTCATATTATCTATCATATCCCTGAGGTCCATTTCGAGTTTTTCAATTTTTTTCCCCATTCTTTCTTTTATGCTTTCATTTTCCATTCTGTCATCTTCCAGGTCACTGATTCGTTGTTCAACTTTCTCTAGTCTTGTACTATGAGTGTCCAGAATCTTTTTAATTTGGTCAACAGTTTCTTTAATTTCCATAAGATCATCCATTTTTTTATTTAGTCTTGCAATGTCTTCTTTATGCTCTTCTAGGGTCTTCTTGATTTCCTTCATATCCCGTACTAGGGTCTCATTGTTCATCTTTAGTTCTTTGAGTAGCTGCTCTAGGTGTGTCTCTTCTGGTCTTTTGATTTGGGTGCTTGGGCTTGGGTTATCCATATCGTCTGGTTTTTTCATATGCTTTATAATTTTCTGTTGTTTTTGGCCTCGTGGCATTTGCTGTCCTTGATAGGGTTCTTTTAGGGTTTGTAGACCAGTTGAAGTCCTTATCTCTAATTTATCAGATCTACAGCTTCGTGGAGTACACTTTCTCTAACTAACCAGCAGGTGGCGTCCACGAGCCACCTGTTCTCCACAAGCCAGATCTCCCCTGCTTAGCCTTTTTGGTGAGTGGGGGAGTGAGTCTTGTGGGGCCCAATTGGTGTCCCAAGCTTGCGTGTGTAGTTGGTGTTGCCGGCCCTGTATGTGGGGCGTGTTTCTGGGCAGTCGGGGAGGGGGGGTGGCCCTAACAATCAAATCTCCCTGATGATCCTAGAGTTTTAAAGCTACTGCAATAGTCTAATCCTTCAGTTCAGTCCTGCCACAGTTTGTCTCTGCCACTGACCCACAAGTCTTTGGTATTGGCGTATGGCTCCTGAGACTTGCAAGTGGGCCCCTCTTCCAGGCTGTGCACCCCGGGTCCTCTGTTGAGGGATGACTGTGCTATGTCACAGGTGAGTGCCGTCCCCCCAGGGCAGTTCTGGGCTGCTGGGCTGTGTTGGGAGGCTCCCAGTCTGCTCAAATGATGGCTGAATGGGGCTCTGTTAATTCACACTGCTCCCCCTTCCCAGCTCTGGGACATTCAGCTGAGGTTGCAGGGAAGGCTAATGTCCACGCCCAGTTTTGTGGTGTGTGCCTGTTATTTGAAGCACTTCCGTCACACTGGGTTGTCTGGGGCAGCTCTGGGCTATGGGGCTGGCGATGGGCAGGAGTGTTTCCTGTCCACCAGGATGGTGGCTGTGAGCGGTCACCCCCCTTTTCTTGGGAAGTTGTGGTGTTTAGTGAATTTTCTCAGCCCCTGGATTATTGCGTTTTGTCTCAGAGCTCTCCTAGTTCTGCTCTTGACTTGACGTGCCCAAATTTCAATTCTTTGAAGCTTTCTGTATTGAGCTTCTTAGAGTAATTGTTTTAGAAAAAGCAAAAAGGATTTAAAAAAAAAAAAAAAAAAAAAAAACGGCCCTCCTCAGAGATCTAATGGGTTATTGAAATGCTAATAGACAAAGCAACCAGGGCCATTAAGGAAAGGTGTCCTGGGCAGAGAGATCAGCCTTGCTTCGGGATTTGCATATGCGCCTCAAGGCCTGATCTCCGCCCTTCCCCTTTCTGTGTTCACCAGAACTCCAAAAATCCTCTGCTTTTACTTTGGAGCTTCTCGTGTTGTTTTCCTTCTATGCCCGTCTCCTCTCTGCTGGGCTGGCTGCTCTCAGAGTCTCTGGTGTCTGGCCTCAGTCTATCTATGGTTGGAGTTTGAATCAGTAGAATGAGTTTCCGATGAGAGCAGCCACTGCAATTCTCCCTTCTCCTTCCTGGAGCTGACAGCCCCTCCTCCCCCGGGACTGAGCCTGGCAGGGAGGGGCGCGGGTCCCCTGGCCGCAAAAACTTACAGATTTCGCTGATCTCAGCAGTTCCACGTTTTCATGAGTGTTGTATGAAGTATGCCCAAAGACAGATTGCTCTGTGGTGTCCAGTCCACGCAGTTCCTGGCTTTTTACCTACTTTCCTGGAGGAGTAACTAAAACATACAGCTCACCAGTCTGCCATCTTGCCCCGCCTCTCCTCTATGTCTTTTTAAAGGGAAATTCTGGGCCAAAATTTTGGGAGGCACTTTTATCAATGCCAGGACTTAACTAATTAATTGCTTGTTTATATTATGCATTAAGGAAAAAGTTAGAACACTTGAAGTCATGTATCAGTCTTTTTTCCCTGTATTTTAAGCTGCAACCCATATACATACTTGAAATTAAAGCAATGCCTCCTTTTACTGCATATTATGCATCCGTTTATTTTTCTGTTTTCTTCCTTAATTCTTCCCAACAATTCTCATCAAAAAGCCACTCACTTTAAAGATGTTTATATTTTCCTTAGTTATGTCAATTTCTTATAAAATATGAATTTTTGTTTTATGTATACATGGGATCTGTTTTCCTTTCTTCTGAAATCATCCATATTGTTTTCTATAGACATGTCATTGCTTCAATTTTATTATGTCATAGTTAAAATATATCAATTATATTAATATTACATATCTTAGACTTGATTTAAGAAGAAAACAGAAAAGTAAATGGCTCTTAATGTGCAGTAAGGGGAGGTATTGCTTTAATTTCAAGTATGCGTATGGGTTACAGTAGAAAACACAGGGGAAAAAGACTGATATATGGCTTCTGGTGTTCTAAACTTTTACTCAAGGCATAATATAAAGAAGCAATTCATAACCAGTCATTCATATAGAATCTCAATTCCATTCCAAAAATCTATACTTTATTCTAGCTGCCATCATTCCATAACTGAAATATCCTTTCTACAACACTGAGAAATCTGTAACCTTTTATGCACTCAATTCTAGAGTACACAGAGGTAGTTTCAGAATTGGTAACCATAACACTGTGAAAAAACCAAACTGAATAGCATTCGTGGGTTTTCGACAACAAATATTCTTTTCTTTACTCTCGTGGTACATATTTTGTCCTGAGATCAAAGTTACTTGGGTTAATTCTACCCTATCCTCTTTTGCTATGGTTATGTTATCCATTACAATACAGTTAAGTTCATTTGTTCCATTCATTTTCCATCTTGGGGTTTTGCCCCCTTTCACGTGTGTGTGTGAGTATGTATACGTATGTGCAGATATATATATGTATGAATATATAACGTTTTGAAACAATATCATGATTTCAAAGAAAAAACTTTAGAAAAAGTATACCCATAGTAGTAACAGTCCCCTCCCATTCTTTAAGCCCATTTCCAGTCTCCCATCTTTTCCAACAACCTCTCACAGAACCAATATCATTGTTTGTGGTTGTTTCTTGTGTTTCACTATGGAAAATTCCTGTTTTTCTCATTTTGTTCTTTTCTTATGCTAAGCTACAAAAGGTTACTTGCTATAGACATTCTTGTGTTCTTTTCTCATTACTATGTGTCCAGGAAATATCAGGACATTTGACCTCCAGATCAGATGATGATAGAGATCATCCCAATTCTGCATTAGAGCTGTAAGACTGTCTTATTAAAATAAATATTTTTTCTATGCATAGAAAAAAAAAAAAAGGAGCACAATTCAAATGCTCCCTGACGGCTTATCTCACAACCCTGGCAAGCCCTCATTTGCTTACAATTAAATTTCCCTACAATATCTGATCCCTGACACCATCTGCTTTGGCAGGGTATTTATGATTTTAATCTGGTTTCTCAGATCATTCCATTTCTTCTCACTTCTGTGTTATTTCTGGGTTGGATATCATAAAGAAGCCTGTACCCTTCTGTTAGCTTGATGTGAACATATCAGAGGAAAAATAGTCATTGCTTTTATTTTCATAGTCTAAATTATAACATTTGGTGTGAGTTAATTTCTCACCACCCTTCTGATGAAGTTTCAGTCTTTAAGTGATTCAGGTTACAAACACTGAAATACTGCTCCCCTTCTGTCCGGTGATTTTTAGAATGATTGGACAGAGAAAGGTTGAACCATATTCAAATTATATGGACTTAATCTGATCATATTATCCCCAGGGTGTAGATTAAGGAGGTAGAATATTTCTTTCTTTTATATTTGAAATGATTAGTGGTGCTCAAGTATGTAGCAATCCTGATCTCTTATGGCTTGTTAAAAGCATTTAAACATTCTCTCACATGCTTGTAATCCTGACAGAGTAATCCCTGTCTTGCCAATAAAGGGTAAAGTAAAGCCTATATTTCTAAAACACCCTTACTGCCAAATTGTAGATACATGACATAGCTTACACTCATCACATAGTCTACCTGTGGGAGAATTTAATTTGATAGGGAGTCATGCATCTAACAAGCATAAGAATGGGAATTCATTTTGCTGACACCCACTAACAGCAAAGGCTGCCTGTTTGTAGGGTTAGCAATGCCAGTGGCATTTTACCTATTACAGCAGAAGGAGAAGAAATGTGGGGTCAGTAGTAAGTTTTCTGAAGAAATTTTGACCTTATTCCTTTAAATAACCTAAATCTTGGTCCCTATTACTTTCAACAATTCTGTGAGATTTCAAAAGCCCCTATCAATCATTATGTGCAAAACCAGATAGAATAGATTGTATAGTCTGCAAATAAAACCGCTGAGAGTTACAGCATCCCTTATGTGGGCTTGTCTCTCTCTCTCTATGATTCTCCATATATTCCCCCTCCCCTTATGACCCACCACAATAAATCCTTTTACTACCTCAAGATAGAGGTTGCATTTATCATGCAGAGGAATAGCCTAACAGCCCCCCACCCCCCACCCCACCCCAGAATCCTTATGGTAGTATGCTTCCTCAGCAATCTTAATCTCATACTTTCACAATCCAGAAATAAAATTAAAATGGCCCTGCAGTCAGGTGAAGAAAGAAGAGAAAAAAGCAAGCCACCAGCTCTAAAAACCACTTCAATTCCCTTAGTGGTTCTAACTTCATTGGTTACATGAAAACTCTCATTGATGAAGAACAAACTGCCAACAACAAAAACACACTTGGTAGCCCTGAAGCACTATTCTGTCAACAGACAGTATTCCCATTGGAATCATCTGTTAAGGATTCCCAGGATGTCCCCATACTGATTTGACACTACCTATTACTAACAGAAACTATATTAGGATATTCTTAGGTTGGATTTTATACAACTTTGTGACTTGTTCCTTCTATGGTGTGATTAAATCAGAAGGCTCTTGCCCTCAAGATATTTTCTCTTCTGAACTCATTGCCTGTTACTGCTTCTTAACTGGTAAGCAGAGGAGACATTGCTAATACAATGAAGTGATATAGATGCCTGCTATAACTCATGCAAAATCATTAAATGGGTTTGTGATAATCAGCCACCATGAAAAGGCACCGTCTCATGTATAAAGTGTGAAGATTTGGGAAAATGGTCACTGCCAAAAAAAAAAAAAAAAAAAGGAATTAAACTCAGAGTTATGAAAGTGAATTTAGAAGACTTATGTGAAATTCCTAGTTCTGATATCGGCAAATAGCAGAAATTCATTAAGTTATTGCATTTATAATCGTTGAGGAAAGAATTTTGAGCCTTAATTCATGTCAGGCACTATACTAGCTACCAAGATTACAGTAATGAATAAAACAAAGAATTCACAGTCTTGAAAGGAAGACAAAAACAGTAATCGAATAACAACATCTCAGGTTTCAAGGTCAGTACTATTTAGCACAAAGGAGAGAAGAATGATTTCTGACTCTGTTAGAAAGACTTCTATTATTTTTACAGAGGCATTGATGGCAAATAGAAGGAAATAGAAAAGCAAGAGAATGAGTAATTGCTTTGCATATTCGCATTTCTACTTCTTAGGAAGTTCAGTTTCCTGAAAGCATCCTTTCTAGAAGCCTTAGTGAGGAGACCTTATTTGCTACTAAATTAAAGCCATTACAACAAGCATCCAACTCTCAATAACTCATCCCAATTTGAGAAAATCTGAACATTTCAATGCCGAAATAGGCACCTACAATTAGATTTTTACTTTGGTGTTACTGTTTATTAGACCACAGCTAGTACCAGGAAAAAAATTGCTGGAGTAGAATTCCATCTCAATGATTATATCTTATCCACAAGCAACATAGAAGTTGAAGAGATTAAGTAGTTTAATTGAAATTATGTGAAAAACACTTGGGATAGGATCTAGTATATAGTGTTTTTCACATAATTTCAATTATACTCAATCTTTTCAACTCCTGTATTGCTTGTGGATAAGACATAATCATTGAGACATGGGACAACTGCTCATATGACAGTATACTATGAAAATTAATGGAGATGCAAACTCTGATGGGCAGGAATATCCTGAAATGAACTCCTTCTGATGGTCTAATGTCCGGCGCTGCCCCGCTCGGTCCCCGGTTCCCGGCCGGCGAGGGGAAACAGGGAAGGAGAGAGAGAGATGCAGACTGCGCGAACTAACCTGGTCATGAATCACGACTCGAACCACACGGCAGTTGTGAAAGCAAGCCCTTTACTACAGCTAGATGAACATTCTGTGTTACTGGTTCCCACACGGGGCACGGCGCCTCGTGGGAGAGCAGCCTCGATGTGGCCGTCAGGCACGGCTCCTTGTGGGCTGTCTCACCCTACCCCGTCCGGGTAAGACCTTTTATACACAATTAACAACCAATAAGCTTCTAGGCTAGTATCGCGTATACAGGATTTCGATTGGTAGGAGCGGGTGGCGGATACATGCGTCACTATGCGGAAACAGGATGCAGGCGCCATCTTGGCTCACTCGATGGGCGGGGGTAACTCTAGAGCAGGCTGCAGCACATACGCTAGGCCCGATTCGGGAGGCGGCTTTCCACATCTCCCCCTTTCTTATTTATTTTTGACCCAGTGTCTCCAGTGATGAGCGTGCTCCCGTGAACCCAAATGGTTCACAACCTCTTTGGTGCTTTGGGGAGTCTGGACTAGGCCTCAGCCATCCAGCGGCGGAGCCTCTAGCACCAACCAGAATGCTCACGTCATATGGAGACCGGAGAGTCCGTAAGCTGGAAGCAACGTGACTCTCCCTGCAGTGCTTTGCCTGGCAACTGGGGAACAACGACGGGGGCAGGAACAGCAGTAACCAGAGTCGGGGGTGTCACTAGGTGTCTCTGTGCAATGGCTAGGGTCCAGTCTGGCCACAACTAGGACTCTGCCCTAGAGACCCATCTGAGACAAAATTATGACTACTGGTGTCGCCTTTTACACCCGAGAAACAGTCATGCGATTCGCTACAAATTTTGCTCCAAAGCGCCCCACCTGAGGCGACCAGGAAGGGGTATGGTTAATAAATCGGTCACTATCGGGGGTAACAGAGGTGGGAGTCATAGCCATCATAGTGGTAACACGCAATTGCTGCTGCGCTTGAAACAGGCGTTCTAGCAAACATTTAACAACGACTAATCCCACCAATAATTCCACTGCAATGAGGATCCAATTAGTTAAATTGGGCCAAGAGAACCAGGAAGAAACACTGTGCAATAGTTTCTGTAGAACCTCGCCTAACCCGGAGAGATCGACTTTAACGGGTTTTAACTTGATCCCCCCAATTGTGTCTAAACTAGATTCCACCTGTTGGGAGAGATTAACAAATTCAGGAAAATATGACCTTTTCAGCCAATCAGAGACTCTGGAAATGCTTCCGGTCATGTTGGCCCTGACAGGAGTGACACAGAGTTTAACCGTAAGCCACCGGGTGTCACATGTTTGCTGAAGCACTCTCCAGAGTCCATCTATTTCCAGTCCAAGTTCATCTATCTCCGCTTGGAGTTTCTGAATGGCCTGGAAATTTAAGTTCAGCATCTGATTGTGGCGGCGTAGCACGTCTCGGGTAAGGTTGACCAAGCCATTTACCGTTTCCATCGTTATGGCGAGCTGCCGATCTGTCCATGCTTGTAGCACAGCCTGCCCGATCGTTGGGACAAACAAAGAGGAAGCTACACTGGCAGCATTCGATAGCCATTCTTTTATGCCTCTTGGACGCCTAGACTTAGAGAAGGGGATATTGTTAAGTGAAACAACTTGAGAAACAGGGCCAACCCAGTCGGTTGCCTTGACGGGGAGCCAGACATAACTTGGGCGATACACTAGGATAGCGGGGCGGCGAGGCATCCGGGTCTTTGGAACGGTTGCAGACTGTAGGAGCAAGCCCTGGAAGGAAAAGGCACCTTTGAGTCTCCTTTTTACTCAAGATCCCTTCACAAGACTGGCGGCTCTTCCCTGTAACGTTAAGAAATTCAAGCAAGACTCCCTTACTTAACTCGCCATTACCAGTTTCACAAGTAGCATTCGCCGCAACTGTGGTGTTGACAACCTTGACAGAGAGGTTAGCAAAAGAGAGGATCAGTGTGTCATTGGTGAGGGGGAAGGACTCGTTGAAGCTTGTGGAGGAAATATAGTTCCACTAAAAGAAAAAGGCAGATTAGAAGGATTGCTATAGGAGAGCAAAGAACAGAGTTACCGATCCTCTTTTTGGGCAACCGCGGGGTGGTCAGTCCTACTATTATCGTCTTGTCGGTCGTCGCCATCATCAGCAGGGTCGGAGGCTTGGTCTAATGGTTCAGGTTGTATATTCGTTGGCGTTTCTGACAGCTGTTCCTTGGCTTCTTCAGGTGATGTCACGGTTCTCACCAGTCTTTCCGGAACCCACACTGGTTGACGTCCTGGTTCCTGGGGAAAAACACAAACAGAGCCTCTGGCCCAGCTGAGCACCGGGTCAGGGCCTTTCCACTGCCCCGACAGGACATCCTTCCAACGGACTAGACCTCTATGCGGAGGACTCGGGGTGGTGTGTTGCAGGGCAGGTGTCATTCCTTGTGAATTTTCGTTTAAAAAATTATATGTGAGCAAGGCTACAGACAGTCGAGCTTTTGGGGACAGGCCGTGGCCTATACCCTCTTTCTGTTTTTTAAGCAAGTCTTTGAGAGATCTGTGCGCTCTTTCAATGATTCCTTGCCCCTGAGGGTTATAGGGGATGCCATGTTTTAATTGGACATCCATGTTGTCACAAAATTTTTGGAAGGATTTACTAGTGTAGGCAGGCCCGTTATCCGTCTTTAACGTCTTTGGCTTACCCCAAGCTGCCCATGCAGCAAGGCAGTGTGCAATGACGTGGGAGACTCTTTCTCCTGGTTCAGCAGAGGCAAATAAAACTTGGGAGCATGTGTCCACCGACACATGTAAGTACTTGATCTTACCATACTCTGAATGATGAGTGACATCCATCTGCCAAGTATCCCCTGGGGTGAGACCCCTAGGGTTGACCCCAACCGAGGGGACTGCTCTCTGCTCTGCACAATTGTTGCAGGCTCGGACAATATCTCGAGCAGCTGCACGTGGTATGCTGAACCGCTTAGCTAGGGTACCTGCATTGATGTGAAACTTGGCATGGAATTCTCGGGCTTGTTGATACGGTACCAGCGTCGGAAAGATGTGCAGCTGTCGAGTGGCTACATCTGCGCTATGGTTCCCCTGGGCCATAGGGCCAGGCAAACCTGTGTGGGCTCTAATATGGGTTATGTAAAAAGGGTGTTGCCTGGTCCATATAACCTCCTGTAGTTTGGCAAAGAACGTCCTTACTGTAGAGGAATGTTTAACAATGCCCACCGTTTCTAAAATTTGTACAGAGTTCACAACATAAGCAGAATCCGAGACGACATTTAAGGGCTCGGAAAGGCTTTCCAGGACTGCAATGATAACCTGCAGTTCTACCCATTGAGGCTTTTGTGGTTGGAAGAGCACTGTTTTAGGAGTGTCCCCCTCCACACAATACGCCCCTGTTCCAGAGCTGGAGCCGTCCGTGTATACGGTGGGGGCGCCTGCTAGTGGCCTAGGAGAGGTTACTTTGGGAAAAATCACTGGGTGCCGGGTGACAAACTGCAAGAGAGGAGCCTTAGGGAACTGATTGTTAATGGGACCAAGAAATGTACACCGGAGAATGGCCCATTGATCTATGCATCCGGTGAGTATCTCAAGCTGCTGGGAAGAATAAGGCACCCTGAGATTTTTGGGCTGCTGACCGAAATGCTGCACAGCCCTTTTAATGCATTCTAGGGCCAAGTCTGCAACCGCTGTAGGATAGTGCTCTAGGACTTTTTTGGGGGAAACTCCAGGGTGGACCCAGAGCAGCGGCCCCCGCTGCCACAGTACCGCAGTGGGCTGTAATTCTGTCGGCAGCACGCAGGCTTCAAAAGGCTCATCAGGGTCTATTCTCTTCAATGCAGCGCCACTGAGCGCCTGTTCCACCTGGCATAGTGCTCGCCTTGCCTCTGGAGTGAAGCTTCGAGGTGAGTTTATATTAGAATCCCCCTTCAACAGGTCGAACAAAGGTGTTAGTTTGACATTGGGTATTTTTAGGTATGGACGGATCCAATTGATATCCCCCATGAGTTTTTGTAGATCATTGAGAGTGTGTATATTGTCTAGCCTGAGAGACACCTTTTGGGGGGAAACATGAGTGGGTGCGACTTTCGCCCCCAGGAAAGTGGTAATGTCAGTCATTTGGATTTTTTCAGGGGCAATCTCTAGGTTAGCTTCTCTAAGACTAAGGACTAAATGTGACAAAACTGTTTTAAGAAGATCTGTGTCTCTATGGGCTAAGAGAATGTCATCCATATAATGGATGATTTTCACTTGAGGGAACTGCTGCCGAGTGCTAGCTAGCTTCGCAGCGACATACAGCTGGCACATGGTAGGACTATTAGCCATGCCTTGGGGCAGGACTGTCCATTCAAAGCGTTGACAGGGCTCCTCTTGATTACTAGAGGGCACAGTAAAGGCAAACTTAGGGGTGTCTTCAGGGTGGAGCGGAATAGAAAAGAAGCAATCTTTCAGATCTATGATGAAAATCGACCAGTGCTCCGGTAATGCCGAGAGGAGGGGCAGTCCCATCTGAACGGGCCCTAAAGGCTCCATGCAATCGTTAATAGCTCTTAGATCATGTAGCAGTCTCCATTTACCAGATTTCTTTTTTATTACGAATATAGGGGTGTTCCACGGTGATGTGGAAGGGGCGATATGGCCCTTTTCTAGTTGTTCTGATACTAGGGCATGCAACGCTGCAAGTTTTTCCTGTGGCAAGGGCCACTGAGGCACCCACACCGGAGCCTCGGTTTTCCATTTTAGTTTTATAGGTGTGGGTGGGAATCTCTCCTCAGTGGCCCCTATGAAAAACCCAAGCCTCGTCTGTCAGACTTGGGGGCAGCTTGTATAGGCTCCGCACGTCCGTGCAGTGAAGCTCCTAAACCCTTGCCGGGGGTATACCCCATTTCTTTTAGCAGTCGCTTAGAGGTTGGGGAGTAGCCGCTAATTAAAGTAACGTCCATTTGGGTCAGAATGTCTCTTCCCCACAAAGACACAGGCAGGGCTAATACATAAGGCTGGAAACTGCCTTGGTGTCCTTCTTCATCGGCCCAATGAAGGGCAGCTGCACTGAGCATGGGCGCTGAAATTTGGCCTATTCCTCTAATGGGCTCTTCCGCCCTGCTCGTTGGCCAGGTGGGGGGCCATTCTTGTTGTCTTATGATAGACCAATCGGCCCCTGTATCGAGCAGGCCCAAGAAAGATCTGCCTTGCACCTTAATGGTTAGCATAGGTCGAGACTCCAGGGACATATGGAGTCCCTCAAAAATCGCTCCACTGGATCCGAACCCTTTTTCCCCTCTCTGTCTGATTCTGCTTGGAAAGACTGCATGTAAGCTGGGTAAGAGCAGGAGCTGCGCCAGCTTATCACCTTCTGCAATGACTAAGGTGCCCCGCTGACATTGAACCATAACTTGGGCACGGCCTGTGAAATCTGAATCTACAAGTCCTGGTATAACTGTTAATCCTTTCAGGGCCGTGGATGCTCTTCCCAATATGAGCCCTACAGTACCAGCCGGTAAGGGCCCCTTGAAGGAGGTCCCTACTAACTGGACACCCATGGAGGGGGTTAGTACGAGTCTGGAGGTGGCACAGAGGTCCAGTCCTGCTGAGCCGGGGGACGCACGAATTTGATCGGATCCTGTGTTGTCGAATGGCATGCAAGGGGGTCCGTCGAAAGGGCGGACCCCCTCTTCCCGTTTTTTGGAATCTGCTCGGGGCGGCCAGAGAGGCGTCTACCCTGCGCATCGAAAACCGATTTACAGTCTTCCGCGCGGTGGGGGCCTTTGTGGCAACGGCCACACGGCCTGGTTGCTGCACCTGGTTCGCCAAACCGTTGAGTGGCAGGGGGTTGACGTCTATTGGGACAATCTCTCTTAAAGTGCCCTGATTGGCCACAGCCATAGCACCCGTTAGACTTTGCCCCTAAGGTTCTCGGGCTTTTTGTAGCCACCTGTAGGGAGCTGGCTAGCATGGCAGCTAGACCTGCATTAGTTAAAGGGCTGCCAGCATCTCTACAGAGCCTGACCCACTCTGTCAAATTTTTTGCTCTGTTTTGTGCCAGGATAACTTTGCACTCCTTGTTGCACTGCTCAAAAATCATTTGCTTAACCACAGTCTCTGCTACTCCTGGATCTGAGAAGATTCTCTCAGCTGCGGTTTGCATCCTGGCTACAAAATCCGCAAATGGTTCTGTGGGGCCTTGGTGTATATTGCTGAGTGAGGCCTGAGCCTCTCCCTCACCTGTTAGCTTTTTCCAGGCACCCACAAAACAGCGGAAGATCTGGGCATAGACCTCTTGTGGGAAACCCGTTTGGTTCTGGGCATGGGCGCCTCTCCCCAACAGCATGTCAGCATTCCACCCGCCACGTCTCCCCGCCGCATTCCTTGCAGCCTGCTCTTCAGCTAACTCCTCAAACCATGCTTTCCAATCTATGAATCGGCCTGACGGCAAGCAAGCACGGGCTAGCTGAAAAATATCTGCGGGTGTATGATTTAGAGCAGAGAGGTTCTCGATCATGTTCAAGGTATAAGGGGCATTGGGGCCATACTGATGGACGGCCTGCCTCAATTCCCTCAATAGTTTGTAATCATATGATTCGTGCCGATTGCCACCTTGGGGATTGATAATAACCGGGTACATTTCTGAGACTGGCTGCGGCTCAAGTGGCTGGTAGCCACCCAGCATGCCAAAAGGTCTAAATGTTGTGAAAGGGTTCCATCTCCAGAAATGTCTCCCACCACTACCTAATGGCAAAGGGTCCTGAGGGCCTGTATACTCGGGCGGGGGGTACGGCAAAGGTTGCCCCTCCCCTGACCGACCCATCGGGGTTTCCGGGTCTGGCAGCAAAGGATAATTACATTTACTGGGCATGGCCACTAGAGGGAGCTCTCGGCAAGGTCCTTTGGTGGGACCGCCCAAGGCGTCAGTTGGGAGCTGGGGTGTCCCTGGGGGTGCAGCGGTAGACATTGGCGGGGCGGAAGGCCGCACGGGTGTGGCGGGAGGCTCCTCCCACTCAATTAGCGGGGATGCTTCCGCCTTCTCGTCAGTATCGCTATCTGACTCTGAGTCAGAGTCACTGGACTCCGGCGGTTTGCCCTTACAGGAGCCGTCCGCTGACGAAACTGACTGGGTTTCTTGGAGCGCGCACCGTGCTTCTTGCAAGACAGAGGACGGGCTTAGGCCGGTAGCCGATTCTAGTTCAAGGACCGCACGGACGGTCTCCCATATGGGTACTAGAATCGGGTCCATACACACGCCCGTCTGGCGCGCTCGGTCTATGTCGCGACCGAGCTTCATCCAAGAGGGTAGGCTAAGGCTGCCGGTGCAGGCAAACCAAGGGGCAAAAGTATCAAGAAAACGCTGAAGGGAGCTTTTCCTGACCGAGATACCCCGTTGTTTCAAAAGGTTCTTTAAGGGAGCTAAGAGAGGTGAACTTCCGGACTGCCCCATGATTGCAGTCGGCACTATACTTCAGTCACTCGGAGAGCTCTTCCGAGTCCCCCGGGGTCACCTGAAAACCCACGGGCCCTAACTATCATGTAATAAGACGCACTCACCTTCTCGCGTTGATCAGGCGCGGGAAGTCCGCCGTAAGCTCGACGCGCAGCGCTGCTCTCCTCACAGAGGGACCGTCGAGAGCGAGGCAGGAGGAGGAGCTTCCCCGTACGGGCCACCACTTGTCCGGCGCTGCCCCGCTCGGTCCCCGGTTCCCGGCCGGCGAGGGGAAACAGGGAAGGAGAGAGAGAGATGCAGACTGCGCGAACTAACCTGGTCATGAATCACGACTCGAACCACACGGCAGTTGTGAAAGCAAGCCCTTTACTACAGCTAGATGAACATTCTGTGTTACTGGTTCCCACACGGGGCACGGCGCCTCGTGGGAGAGCAGCCTCGATGTGGCCGTCAGGCACGGCTCCTTGTGGGCTGTCTCACCCTACCCCGTCCGGGTAAGACCTTTTATACACAATTAACAACCAATAAGCTTCTAGGCTAGTATCGCGTATACAGGATTTCGATTGGTAGGAGCGGGTGGCGGATACATGCGTCACTATGCGGAAACAGGATGCAGGCGCCATCTTGGCTCACTCGATGGGCGGGGGTAACTCTAGAGCAGGCTGCAGCGCATACGCTAGGCCCGATTCGGGAGGCGACTTTCCACAGTCTAACATTAAGTCCTCCAGACAGGAATGGCCTTCAATGACCACATCATCAAGGCCTTCAGACCTTCCTTTGTTCTTTCTGTTTCTCCATTAATAGTCCTCAATTTTATTGAAGCCAGTTATAGCTTTTGTGAACATGAATATGAATAGGAAAATATAAAATATTTCTCATATCTTACAAAGAAGTTTCTCTATTTACAAAAAATTTGGATTCCTAAAATAAATTTCCAAGCCCATTTCTTCATAAATTATGGTTGTTTACATGTGCAAAGAAGCACTATAATATCTAATAAATCCTACAGTTGAAAATTGTCAGAGTTGTTGCAATTTGGTTCTAATGCACAACTCTGTGTCTGTTTTCATGAATGACTATAAGTGAATGGCTGTTCAGCAAAGGTATCCTCTTTTGGTAAATATTGGGAGCTTCTCATTAGAGGTAGGTGGGGACTTAATTTCTTCCTCTTCCTCTCCTGAACTCACACTCAGATGCTGTATTCTAAGTGAAAAAAGAAGTCTCAAAGCAAGTTCTACCAAACCTATAAACACTTACTTACAAGCAGAAATAGCATACAACCTGTTTTATAGTTCAGGTCTACTATGTTAAAATATTTTTCATGGATCGTGCATGCTTTTGTAGTTGTTACTAAAAACTGTTTGCCTAACCCAAATTCATGCATATTTTCTCCCGATTTTATTTCTAGGAAACCTAGTTTTCTGGATAATACTTGGGTTTATGATTCAATTTAGAGTTAATATTTGTAGAAGTCATGAGGTATAGTTTGAGATTCATCTTTTTTTGTTTTTTTGTTTTTTTGTTTGTTTTTGCAAATGGAGAACCAATTCTCCAGCATCATTTATTGAAAAGACTTTTGTTGCAATTTTTAAATATCCTTTCCTTTTGGCTATGTAACATCAACATATTAATGTACTTAAATCTATATCACGCTAACAAAATCATTCTCTAGGTCTGTTTCCTTCAGCCCACTCTGTCATCTTCTCCCTTCACCCTAGACCTTCACCATCTTACTCATTGCTTCAACTTACTAGTCTCTCATTTGTTTGGTTTTCCAGTTCCTCATTCACACATAGAATGTTTGAAAACAGGGTTTAGTCACCTCTAGTAAAAGTATTTTCACTGAGATCAATGACCTGACTAATTTCAAATATAACACACCAATTCTAGTCTTCATTATCTGTGAAAAAGCTAAAGCATTTGACCCTGTTTATTTAAAAGCCATTTTTCAACTCTTCTTTGGTTGCCATGATTCTCTTCAATCCCACCTCTTCTACAATCTTATGCAATCTCTTAGTTGCCTCCTATCCCAAGATTTCACCCTGAAACACTGCCTCTCACTATTGTTGCCTCTTGCTTTCCCTTCTCCCTCCTCTCTCCCCACCTC
Organism: Choloepus didactylus; assembly: GCF_015220235.1. NCBI lineage: Eukaryota > Metazoa > Chordata > Mammalia > Pilosa > Megalonychidae > Choloepus > Choloepus didactylus. The sequence continues at coordinate 150,335,897 of NC_051310.1, read as the reverse complement.
TGTTTGTTATTGGTCCACCCCAAACCCCGCAGGATCAGCCCTTGTGCCCCTTCTTGTTCTTGGTGTCCCCACCACCTGGAGTGCTATTTCCTCCTTCTCTTCCAATTGCTAACATCTCCACTTTGCGGTGAGACTGACCTTTTCCATCAGTTTACAAACCCAATATGGACACTTTTTTTGCTGTTTCTATTTAATTATTTAATTATGATAGATCTATAAAAAAGAAAATCAGCCTTAAGGTTATAGGGCATCACCATATCTGCCAAAAGAAAAATTTTCAGTTGATGCTTATTTGCATAAACCCCTGAAATCCTCAACCCTCACCTCTCATATGAGGTGTCTCCAGTCTAATTAATCTCTCCATTCTCTATATGGCCTCATCATCAGCTTGTATCATTGTAGGGCTTATTTTAGTGTGCCTTGATTTAAGTTCTTGAGTTAGCACCCGATTCTCCCAGGCAGAGTCTAAACTACATCGCAGCAGGAATCAGATCCTGTGTGGCCTGGATTTGCTCAGGGCTCCTAACAGAAAGGCTTACACGTTAAAGGAGGAAAAATAAACTATTAGGTTGGAAACAGGTAAGATTTCTCCCCAGAATTTATACATTTTACTATAGAGATTGTATAAAAAATTCAGGAATTCAACACAAAAAGTTAGCATGAGGTCTTAAGATCAAATTATTCTTATATTAAAGAATTTTCAATTCTGTCATCCATGAACTTCTATTCTTTACCTATTGCTTTCACCTTCTTGAAGAATTCTTCCATTTTCCTTCTGTTGTTCTCCTACCTTCACTTCCCTCCTCTTCCCCTTTCTCTTACACCACCTTCAACTTCCCAGAAATCAATGTTAACAGCCTGATGTAGAGTCTGCTTATGATTTTATAAGCATGAAAAGAAATAATGCCAAGTGTATTTTTCTGAAACTAGTTTTTCTAATTTAGCACTAGATCACGGATATTCTTCAGGAGCAGTAAATAGAGTTCTGATTTACCCTTTTAATAGCTGTATAAAATCCCATGGCATCAATGTAACATGTTGTATCAAACATTCCCTTAGAGATGAGCATTTGCTTTGCCCCCCACCCGATTTTGACATCAAACAGTGAAAAAATGAGTGCTTGTAGACATGCATTTTCATAAGCTGTTCCTTTCCATTCTGTGGTACACCCTACCAGAAAGTAGTCAGAGGGTAGGTGTTTTTTTTTTTTTTTTTTGGTGGATAATACCAGATTCCTTAAAAAAAGAATCTGTGGTAGCTTGAATATATATATATATATATATATATATATATATATATATATATATATATATATATTTTTAGATTTTTTCAAATTTTTCATTAAAATATAATTGTACAATGTTCCTCCGAGAAAGAAAAATGCCCCCAATGCCCCAAACACCATGAGGTTTAACTCCAATGCCCCAAACACCGTATGGTTTAACAGTAATCTTCCTCCTTTTTAAAACTAAGTATGTAATTGATAATATACAAATGATTTCTCATGAAATGTATCATTTATGTTTTTAAATTTTCTTTGCCTTTATAGCAACCAAAGGAAGTCCAGTTTAAACCTGTACTTTTTGCAGTGAGCCAACTCATGTCATGTTGATCATAATTCAAAGATGATAAAATAAAATGCTAAATGGTGATGCTGATAAATACTGTCAGTTAGCTGGTGAACAGTGATATGAATTTGCCAGAGTAAGAGAGATTCTTATTTAGATATAATGGAAAGATATATTTTTAAAGAATTTAAATTTTTAAGTCTAATATAATAAATAATGGAGTAGGTTTACTCCATATTATATTCAGTTGCTCTCAGATGCAGCAGGTCTATGCTAACTTAATGACAGAATATGACTGGTCTAAAACAGAAATGAATTTCCCCCTTATTTGGTAAAAAAAGAAAAAGAATACATGGCTTTGTTTACTCAGAAAGAAAGGAGAACAGTCAGAGGGACTGAGCTCAATGTATTTCTCAATTTCTTCAGTTCTCTCAGCCATTTTGTTATCATTACGAGTAGGTGAGAGATGCCAGGATTTCAGTATACTGTTTCTTACCTGGAATGGAGAAGGAAATGCTCCAGGTGTTTTAATCAGTGACTTTTATCACTGTGCTTCAAAGTGGCCAAAAGCTTGCAGCCAGCACCATACCCAAAGCAATAAAATAATTTGTTTTTAAGATGAAGGAATTTTTTCTTGGTTTGATATATTCTCAAAGATCAAATAGACAGATTTACGAATAAATTCAAATAAATTATAATTTACTTTCACCCAAAATTATACATCCTCTACCTGAGGATATAGTCACTGTTCTTATAAAGGTTCCTCCAAAAAAAGGAAAAAGAAAACGCAAATAACCCTGTAATTTAGAATTAAACCCAGAGAAGAAACACTTCAAGCACAATGGAGACATTCTATTGAAGAGCCATGAGCCACATTCATTTTGGAATGTTTGCTTTGGTAAACAACTCTTCTGGAGAACTCAAAAAGTACTGAACAAAGCAACATAAAGTAAGTCTTGGGATGTTTTGCAAAATAAAAATAGACAATTGAGTAGACCAGAGAGCAAAAACATACACACTACAATCTGAACACTATATTTAAAACACTTAAATTCTAAAGTCCTGGAATATCAACAATTCTTAATCCGCATCTATGATCCTAAAAAGACATTAAATACTCTTAAATCCCCAGTCCTCCGAAACAGAGAGACCCAACAGGCTATGCTAGTGAAATATCAGTAGTCACACACAGCCACACTGGAGATCTGAGTTTGCAACCAAAGTGCAAGAGGTCTTTAGGAACTCAGGCTATGAAGAGGCACTTTATTCAAACTCATGGCCTGAGTGAAGGGGGAAAATACCTTATAATTTTAAACTATGTGGTCCATCTCATGTTCCACCTCACAAACAATAGACTACCAGTTTATAACAGAACATTTTGTTAGGAAGCCAAATATTTGCTTCATTAGAGTGAAGAACAATTATAATTTAGCATATGAGAAAGAGAGTCATAGTGTTTCATTGGGACAATCAAGATTCTTAGGTCATATTATGAGCTTGATTCTTCAAGCTTCACTCCATATGGTAGTCAGGAGTAAATGTAGCTGTGATGGGAGCTGGAAAGAACTGCTCTGCTCTTCTGCCCTCCTGTCAGGTCCACAAGTGCAGTGCCCAACACAAGCACTGGTGCATCACTCAGCAGTGGAGGCATGGTCAGGGCTGGACCAGATGCACACCCACAGCATCTTTCTTCCTGGCTCAAAACACACTCATAAGGAAACTCATATCAGGAAAGAAACTAAGTGTCCTGGTGACAGCTATAGCCATTAGATCTATTAGCAATTTGTCCCTTTTTTTATTCTAGATATCTTGATGCAGAAACTCAATCTCAGCAGCTAGCTTCATCTTATTTTCTTAAGAAAAGTTCTCCAAGTTAGTGGAGTACACAAAGAAAATGTATGCGAACATTCATTCCTGCTTTCCCCCATACACACAAACACATAGCTTAGAAGTACGTACCTACGTACCTACCTACCTACCTACATACATACATACATACATATATATTCTGGGTTGTCAAGATGATCTGTGCTGCTGAAAAGTCTGAAGGGTTGCTTCTCACTTAACAATAAAATGTGGCAAACATTCTCCAAGTATGCATGAGGCTGTAAGCAAACTTTTATAAACTGTATAAATACAGTTTGAGAAGACAACAACAAAGGTTTTAAATAGGGGATTTCCTGAAGGATTTTGCTAACGACTTCATTATTTAAAACAGGTAGACTATTGTGGATTATAAGAATATGAATATTTATATTGGTTAATACATATTCATAGCTTATGCTGGAATGGCTCACAGAGAAATCATGGTTCATGCAGGAAATATATATTACTTGAATAAATATAATGAAATAAGATTAGGTCCATAAAGGCTGAGAACTTAAGGGTCAGTCATCAGCCCATTGGTTTCCCTTTGTAGGGCAATCACAAACATGAAAGAAGGTGACACCAAAACACACACACACGCACATAATTACATAGAAAGAGCATAATAACTAATAAAGCAATATGGAGTTACACAGTGCAAAAATACAATCTTCAACTCATTTTTTTCCACTCCTGTGGTTTTAAGCATCACAACATGTTAAATGCCATGGCTGGCAACACCAACCAGAACAGGTCTGAATGTCCGTAAATTTTCTCTGTGTTGCATGTTGGAGCAAGACCATTTGAGATCTAGGATCACACATTTTGGTAGAAATTGCAGATTTACGGAGATAACTACTGAGCAGTAGGTAGTAAACGGAGCCAAGTAGTGCAATGTTGCCCATTCATCCTCCCTGGGAATCGGAACATTGGCTTCAGTCACTGTCATCATTTTATATGATCTTCACAAGGAACTGTTACTAGCTTCTGCCTTCCCAACCTTGGTGTGCCTGCTAGGGTTCTGCTGGGATTTATTCTGCTCTTCTCCAGCGAGCAGGGACTTTATTTCAGCAGGGGTTTTTCCTTGGTGCATTGCCATGCACCACTGCCTGTACATTTCCAGTTCCTCTCTGACAGCACATATGGCTCTTTCCCGACTGAGCACCAATTCTTCCAAATACTGGTATCTCAGCTTTTTTCTGGCCCGGCATTCTCTTGCACTCTGTTGGCTTCTCTCAAGTTTTGCCTTCAAGTCGATTTTGGCTGGCTCCCGACCACGTTTACCAGGCTTCTTTACTTTGCCTCCAACCATCTTACCGTCAATCAGCTCAGCAGTCAGGCCCGCGCTCCCTCCCCCGGCCTCCCCCGCCTCAGCTGGCCTGGCCTGGCCCCGCCTCAGGGGAAGGAAGGGGATTTGGTTGACTGCCCCTGCTTCTCCCCTAACAGCTCTCTTCACTGATGCCACAATCACAGGGATGAGGGTCCAGTTCAGAAATGGCAGAGAGGACCCTGGAGGTGGCCCAAATTGCCTCTCTTCGACAACGACGCTTCCTCCTCCCCCTCCTGACAGTTTCTGGGTGTCTGAATACCTTTTCATCACACCATCGTGAGAGGTGTTATCTCTCTTTTAATGTTTAGTTATCAGATGGGTGGGAAGTGATATCTCCTTATTATATATTGCCTTTTTCTAACTACTAATGATATTATTCATTCTTTCCCACAGCTTCAACCGTTAGTGCAATTACTGTCTGTGAAATGCCTATTCATATACATCATTTTTCTAACTTTACTGTGGTTACCTTAAAAGCAAACAAGTAGGAAGAGATTTTTATAAATTGCTGATATTAATATTTTGTGTCATATGTTTTGAAAGCATTTATGCTATCGTTTGCCTATTTATATTATTTTCCAATTTTAAAAAATAGTTTGTCACATATATTTATATATATGAATTTATATATATATATACATATATATATTTCCTTTATAGCTTCTGGATTTTCTATTTTCCTTTAAACAAATTACCCAAATCTACCCTTTCATTCTAAATTTTCTTTTTGCCTGTAATAATTTACTTTTCAAGTTTTCTGTTATCAAATTCTGTTGACTTGTGAAAGAGAGTAGTATACCTGAACTCACAATGATGATGTCAAAACTAATGGTTCAAGTTGGGCCAGCTATGATAAAATTCACATTAGTGGCAGTAACCATATGTAGAAAAGTTCATGTAAATAAATATTCTTCATAGTCTACTAGGCATACTGTATTTTTAAAAATTAAACTGTGTAATTAAATGATTACAATGTACAGTGAAAAGTCACATATACCTGATTTTATTCCTTTTATAACTGTCGTTAGTTCTGGGTCTAGGGCTCTGAGAAAGGCGTGAAAAAGAACTGGATGTCAGCAACAATACTGGAATAAACTTAGAATATAGACATCTAGTCAAATGGGGGAAAATTCTGTACCATGAGGATTCATGTATTGACCTATACTCTTTAGATGTAAACATCTATTTTGAAATATCATTTAGATTAGCTGATTCCACCAAAGTCAGTAACAAAATATCTGTGACTTAAATCCATTATTGAAAAAGCTCAGGTTTAAGTGAACATTAGAGAAAAGTCCATAGAGGACACAAAGATACAAAGGAGACAAGTTAGGAACACAAAGATTATGTTCAAACAATATATTATACATTTTTTTTTCTTTTATAGGTTTATGATTCACCTCACATGTTCCATATCTTTGAGGAAGAAAAGTTGAAGAAATGTAAAGAGATCAAGTTCAGGTCCTAATGTCAATAATGGAGATCTTGGTATTTCTGTGTACTGATTACATGTGAACACATATGCATTAGCCAAGAGAATCATATCAAAATTGTTTTCTATCCAATATTGCAGCAATTCCATGAGAATGTACAGGTGGAATAAAATTACTTTGTTAACATACACTGAAGAGTGAGGCAAGGTGAGATGACCATCTCAAGGTTTGAGAGTAGATCTGTATAATTCAGGTCTGAAGTCATATATTTTCTCAATAATCATGTTTAACATCAATTAACTATATAATTGACTCAACATTAAACTTTATATCAATATTATGGTCATGGTCTCTAATTAATGTTTTCTAGTTCCATTAATGGAAGCATAATGTAAATTGTATGATTTCAGCAATCATTTTTTGACTGTGGAAAAGACTTTTGTTTACAATATACTAAAGATGTGATACAAATTTTCTTTCTGAAAACTTCCAAATATAATGTATCCTCAGTCTACTTTTCAAAAAACTTTTCTAAAATACTAATAAGCTAAGTGTTCATGTACAGCCTGAGCTGGGGCTGAATATGAAGGAAGAACAAGTATTCACAAATGTCATAACTAACTTTGTCTTGAAAACTAATCGATAAGTAATTGTGATTGATATGGCTCCATATCCCACATAGTTTTTGTTGACATTGTGGACCTGTGCAATTGCTCAAACTGAAAATTACTAAGGAAAATCTAAATAAGCAGTCTTAGTGCCATAAGGGCTGTTTCCCTGAATAAAGACTAGGATTCTTATGTAAAAATTAGGCTCATGCCATGTTAGTCTCTATGATTTCTTTTCGCTGTTTCTTATATATGCCTTTAGACAACAACTGGTAAAGTGATGCAAATGAATAAATGGATCTCCTGAATAACAGATCAAGTGTTTCTGAATTTATCCTGCTGGGACTTTCCAGTTCTCAAGAAATTCAGTTTTTATTTTTCACCATCTTCCTTCTTGTCTATGTAGCCATCATAGTGGGAAATCTCCTAATTATGATATCTGTGATATTTGATAACCATCTTCATACCCCCATGTATTTCTTTTTGGCAAATTTATCATTTTTTGACTTATGTCTTTCCTCTGCAGCAACTCCCAAAGTGATTGCAGACTTCCTTAGAATGAGCAAGACCATATCCTTCTGGGGCTGCATGGCCCAGATGTTTTTCATGCACTTCTTTGGGGGTGGTGAGATGTCTCTCCTGATAGCGATGGCCATTGACAGGTATGTTGCCATATGCAAACCTCTGCACTACAAGAACATCATGAATTACAGGGTGCTCATTGTGTTTCTATTGCTTTCATGGGCACTTGCGTTCATACATACCACAAGCCAGATGGCATTCACAGTAAATTTACCGTTCTGTGGTCCCAAAGTTGTGGACAGCATTTTCTGTGACCTTCCCCTGGTCATCAAGCTTGCTTGCACCGAGACATATATCCTGGAGCGCCTAGTGATTGTGGACAGTGGTCTTCTGTCGCTGATCTGCTTCATTTTCTTGCTGATATCCTACATTGTCATGTTAGACACCATCTGGCATCACTCCTCCAGGGCATCCTCCAAGGCTGTGTCCACTCTCTCTGCTCACATCACAGTAGTAACTCTCTTCTTTGGCCCAATCACCTTCATCTATGCTTTTCCATTCTACAGTTTCTCTATGGATAAATTTCTTTCAGTGTTTTACTCTATAATCACCCCCCTCCTTAATCCAATTATTTATACTCTGAGGAATCAGGAAATGAAGGCAGCCATTAAGAGACTGTGCAGCCAAAATATTGGTCTCTGGCTGACTCATTAAGTATTGTCTGTCACAGCATGGTTTTTACTGTTTATTTTTGTCCCTCTTAAGATTTGAGTCTCAAATATTTATTTAAATAATTGCAATGAAAATGTTAACTAATATCAATTATAGCTCCTCAAAATTCTTATGGAGCATATATTTGATTAAAAATTTTAATGTAAAATGTTCTTAGTAATCATAGTTCATTTATTATGCATCTGCATATATTAGATTATTTAAAATATAAAAACATAATGTCTCCTTGCAAAAATTTTATAATATTCTTGTGGCTTAAGATGTAAATATAGAAAAGTTTAGCAAAATAGCACAAATGTGGTATTATGTACATTTTATTTTTAAAATATGTTGTAACTTAATGGCTGTTAGAAATATATGTCAATGTATATCAACCTTATGGATGTTTCCTAGAGGAATTAGGAATTGAATTAGGATTTCAAAAACTTCTTTGTTGCATGGCCTCAATAGGCATATCATGCATAGTTGAATGTAAAAATATGCTTGGAAATAAATATTTAAAACATTTCTTGAGTACTCAGTTTTCTAAAACATCAATATCATCTGAAATATTATGGATTAAAATCAAGAACTCTTTACTATCTTGCTGGTGTCACATCATGAAGGTCTATACAATATAAAAGAACAGTAAAATTCTAAATCCTCACAGTGGTTGACTTTTAAACTCCAGTAATATTAGCATTAATCAATAAAGAGCACAAAGCTGGTAGAAACTCTCTCTTTCTCTGTCTCTCTCCCTGCTTTATCTATCCTGTGTCTGCAAAATGTCTTTTATATGATAATATAAAAATTTTCTTTTTGTTAAAGAAAACCTTGCCTATGAATTTCTTTAAAAGTATTGTACGGCATCAACACTGCTTATTTTAATTTTACTTGAATGAAATCATTCAATTATTAAATTTATAAACACTCAGATTCATAAAATTAAGTTATTACAATTCGAGTTCACTCAAGTTTGTCATGTATAAGTTCATTTGCTATCAATATGCTCATCCTCTAAAATTGTACAAACTGAGTTGGTGCTTTCTAGAGAAAGCACTTTCTAGAAAACTTTCTAGAGCCAGTTCACATGGCTGATAAACTTGGTGAATTCACAACCCACTTATGTAATGAGTATGTTCTTGTTTTACCTTAGGGAAAAGCAACAGGTTTAATTTAATAATTCCCTCTGGTAGTTGATAACGTGCCTGCCACTTTTTAAGACCTGCAAATGATTGTCTTTCATATACCTGTAGGTAAAAAAATAACCCATATATATTCAGAATGTCACTGTGTCTGCATTTCACTGAAGCCACCACTCTTCAGCACGACTGGTAGGTTAAATAGTAGTGTCAACAAGATGATGCAGTTGAATACTTTTCAAAATATGAGACATTTTCTATGAAACTTGTTTATTGAATGTAAAAATATTGTTGTGATCATGAAGGCAATAGGAGACAAAAAATTTAGGTTATCTAGCTTAATGATAATTGCATCCAGTTACAGTAGGAACAGAAGGGCCACTCTGCAACTGATGAAAATCACTCACGCCCTGAGGAGTACCGTCAGTTTTATCCTTGAGTTTGAGTTTTCAGAATATAAAACAGGATCAGTTTAATCCAGAGTTCATAAAAAGACAAAATAGTTTAGGACATAGAAATTACAGGAAAAATTAAGTTCCTCCTTAGGTAATCTTAGCACCTGTGATATGTCTGAAATTTAGTGTAATAAGATACCAGATCAAAAAATTGGTAAATACTGAGTTATTTTAATATTCACTGGAATTATTTTTATATTTACTATGAGTAGTTATTTTAAATCAGTTAGCATTTATGGAATGCCAGTGAGATAAATGATTACATTGAAATCCATTTATTTCTCCATCATTTACACTTATTTTCATGAGTAACTCATATGACATTTTACTTAAAACAGTTAGCTAATTGTACTGCTAATAGATTCATTTTTGATAAATTTGCAACCCTAAGACTATTCCCTATATTTCTAAGCCCAAAGGCTCTTATCTACCTTTTTCTAGGACAATTCTTTTGATATTTTTTACTTGATCAGTATGAGTTTAAAAACCTTTTTCACTTAAAATTAATATTAAAACTGTGTCTATTAAATATACAAGTATATTATTTTAATTAAGAAAATAGAGCGGTTATTTTCACCATTAATCTGACTTTTCACCTTCCAAATATTTTCTCTTTCGATAAGTGAACTTTACTTGTGGATTATCATACCCACACATGGTTTCATGGTTTCATAAGAAAATAAACTCATGATCACTGGATACCATGAGCCCTAATTCTTTTCAAGACAATTGCTAGTTACGACTTTCTACATATACTAGCTCTCCTATTTAACTGCTTTTGTGGAAAGGAATGAAAATGAGTCTCTCACTGAATATAAATACACAGGACTGCATGCCCCTATTTTTTTTATTGCCCTCAAGCAAGCACTCATAGCTGGAAGGAGTAGAATAGTTTTGCATCTTTAGCCATGTGAATGGGTGAATGGCATTTGCAAATCTAAGCGCTCCTATTCACAGGTTGTTCATCTCCTCAAATAGTTCCTGCTAGAGAAAAATCAAACCCAACTTGAGACAATTTTTATTCCATTACTTTTCATTCCTTTTCAGTACATTGACATATGCATTATACATACTACTTATTTAAGATTTGCCTTTATGTTAAACTTTGGCTTAAGTTAGGAAGATTTCTTTAATTTTTCTTACACTATTTTCAGTTGTGCCTAAGTAGAAAATATATTTTTCAGATAATCTGAAATTACTTCATGAATTACTATAGTGAATTGCTCCATTTATCATAACAAATTTGAATCCAAATATAGGTAGACATAGCTGGACATTTTTCATAACTATGCTTTAAAAAATCAAAAGAGCCCCTAAGTAATAAATACCATCTTCTGTTTTTAATTTTCTGATTTTATATATGACATTAAAAAATTACCTTTGTGAATCTCCTCAAGATGTTTTCCTGTTAGCATTTTCAGTTTAAGGACTGTATCATTTTAAAAACAATTTTGCAACTAGTAAGTAGACTCAATTTTCACATGAAAAAGATTCCAAGGATGTTGACAATAATTCTTTATAAACAAGACAATTAGGTAATTGTAGTAATTCTATTTAATAGGGCAAACTGCTTTCATTAACACCACTTCTTCTTTATCATTCTTCCAGGATAAAATTCTTTTTGATCCTGTTAGTGTGAGTTCCCTCACAATAATTAGAAAATGAGATAATGTTAAAGAATTAGAATTTTGTGAATGCACACACATAGCACAAATATATACAGAGAAATATATGAATATATTACAGATATGTTGCCTTTGAGAGGCTTATAACTTATTTTACAGAAAAATAAATCAATGTACAAAAGGGTTGAGAATATATTTCCCTAGAAAAAGTTGAGTTAGAAGCAATATTTGAATCTTTACTCTTAGTTAATTTTTTTAAAAAACTCTGATATTTGGGTTAAACAATTTCATCTGAATACTTGATGAACTATTAAAGCAAAAATTGAACTTCCAGCCAGATTTTCCACATTTATTCTGGTGCTCCATATCTAGAATGTGGAATGAGTATGTATTTGTTTTTGGAGTGTGTGTTTGTTTGTGGTATATAAATCAGTAAGTTTAAAAAAGAAGAAAATAAAAAAAAAAAAAGAAAAGAAAGATGGTATACAAAGACCTAAGTCAAGTTAGGAACCAATATATTAGAAAGCTGGGACCAAAAGATTTAAATTAAGACTGACAAAGTAAGATAGAAGTTACCTAAGAGTGTTAGCTTAATGTGAGGTATCACCTAGATTCGAATGCCAAGTATGAATTACAAAGCAGCCATCATAAAAAGCTTGGACACTGCAAAATATTTATATTCCTGTCCAGAAAATTCCTGGAAAGTTCATTGTATTTTTGTATTATATTTTCTCTGTGGGGAAAAGGGTAAGAATATATTGCAGACAATAGCTGGTTTAAATCTTCAGAAGCCACTTAATCACTGGTATATATTTTGAGGATTTTATAAAGGTAAAAATTATAATAAATATATCTGATAGAACAAAGTACAGTTAATATACTGAAGAGATATATAATTCCACTCAAATGCATACCTTTGAACATTCCAAGTTGAGGGAATACATAGGGTTAAAAATTGACTATTAAATACAAAAACAAATGAATATGTTCTCATTCACTTGAACTCTCTCATTTGACTGGATATAATGTCACTCATTTTACTCATTGATTCTTGAAGTCATGGGTCATGAACTGATGAACTTGTGATGGTAGTAACTGTAAGTCCATATGGATATACAATCTATAGTGGCAAGCCACATTTCATACATATATATATTTCTCATCTTTTGTGCCTTTGTGGCAGAAAAAATGAAGTAACATGTCACTCATATTAATCAATTAAAATGGGTTTTGCAGAAATGTTCACCTTCAATCTTTCCTAGGAATCAAATATTCACTTTCTATATGTCCTAGCCTTCAAAACCATCACAGCTGAAATGAAAACTATTTATAGATTATCTTCATTTTAAAGGCTTTCTGAAAATCCTACCTGATGGACAAGATGAATAGTTCAATGATATCTGAATTTGTTTTGTTTGGACTCACCAGCAATTGGGAACTTGAAGTTTTCTTTTTTTTCATACTTTTGTTGGCCTATGCAGCAATCATGACAGGAAACTTTCTCATTGTGGTCACTGTAAACTGTGACTCTCACCTGCACTCCACACCAATGTACTTCCTCCTTGGAAACCTCTCCTTTCTTGACATGTCTATATCCACTATATATATAAATCTAGGACCATTTCCTAGATTTCCTCAGGGAGAATAAAACTATTTCCTTGTGGGGCTGCATGGCTCAGATGTTCTTCCTCCACTTTCTAGGGGGCAGTGAGATGACTCTTCTCATAGTTATGACTGTGGATCGGTACATTGCGATCTGCAAACCCCTCCACTACACCACCATCATGAACCGCCGGGTGCTCGTGGGTTCAGTGCTGTTGTCATGAGCTGTTGGTTTCATGCACACCATGAGCCAGATGGTTTTCACTGTTACATTGCCCTTCTGTGGCCCCAGTATAGTGGACAACATTTTTTGTGATCTTCCTCTCGTTCTAAAGCTTGCCTGCACTGAGACCTATGTTCTGGAGTTGCTGGTAATTGCTGACAGTGAACTGTTGTCTTTCATCGGCTTCACACTCTTGCTCATTTCCTACACTGTCATTCTGGTCACTGTCCGATGTCATTCCTCTAGTGGACTCTCCAAGGCCCTGTCCACCCTGTCTGCTCACATCACTGTGGTCACTCTTGTTCTTTGGGCCATGTATCTTCATTTATGCTTGGCCATTTAGGAGCTTTTCAGTGGATAAATTTCTCTCTGTGTTTTATTCAGTTATCACACTGTTACTAAACCCCATTATTTATACTCTGAGGAATCAGGAGATGAGAGTGGCAGAAGCAGATGAGGACCCAGCTCATGAGCTCCAGACAGACATTCTAGACACAACCATGACGATAAAGGTATTTAGTGCAAAACCCGTACACATTACATCTCAGATCTGTTGTTTTTAATTTGTTTTGAATGTAGATTTTTTAAATATATTAATAATGTATTGTAATTTTCAGTTGTTACCTTAGTGTCTTTCTATGACATGTTGCTTTATTTAAACTCTTTTACCAAAATTAAAATAAATTTTTGGATAGTAAAATACAGCAATTTCTTATTGAGTAAAACCTGGCTCATCGAGTTGGAAGCCAATAAATGTCCAAGACTAAATGCCCTTAAATAAAGTGAGATTGAATATATATTTATTTGTTTACTTTTAGTTGAGAATTAGGGACCTTTCTATTAAATTATCTAAATAAATAAATATGCAAAATATTATGTACACTCCATTAAACCCAAAAGCAGATGCACATGCATCCACAGTTTTTCTTCATACATGAAAGGATTTTTTTTTAAAACCAAACACACTACATTTTTACAATTGGTTTGATCCATACAGATACTGTTATCCATGGATGTGAAGGACATATTTATTTCATTTTTAAGAAACAAGAATTCCACATGACAAACATGTGACAAGGAGTTGCATTCTACTTTTTCATTTATGTTTGGATTTATATTTACTCATATCTCTCTTGAGAATCAGATAAGACCCTACTATTGACTTAGTTCCCATGGACTAAGAATTTTGATGATGCTTTTATATATCCCAGGCATTCACATCTCAACTTATGAGGAAAAAATGGGAATATTCAAGCTGGTCAAGTTGCATAAAGAAATTCAGAAAGCTTTATGAGTTATAAAGGTTAATTTAAAGTCTATGGACTTGAGAATAAATAGACTATTTGTTTTTTTGAAATCAAATTCATATTGTTATGTTCATCCATAGTTTTATCAAAGGTGTAGTGTTTACCCAAAAATGTTTTCCTAGCCATCTGTGCATGCCATAATTTAGACTAAATTTTTATTTTAAAAAATGCAACAAGGAAGATAGCAGCTGGGTCTCTGGGGATCTTTGGGCATTTTCACAACTGTTTCTTCTATCTCAGTTAAAGATTTAAATGTAGATAATGATACAGCATGTAACTTTTCGAATTTATACTATTTTGCCACATTTGTTCCAGACTCTTTTTTTTTTTACCTAAAATTGACTTAGAGGCAATGAATTTCTCTAAGCAACCTTCACATCAAATTATTCTCTTCGCAAAGATAATCACAATCAAGCCATAAGCATTATTCCTTTGTAGGATTTTTAAATTATCTTTTCTTGTGTATAAATACATTGTGCATAATTTTGCTCATGTTAAAATTTGACAAAAATATTATTTTAAAATTTAATTTAAAATCAATTTTATATTTTAAGATTTGTTTAGATATGTGTCATTTTATGCTACTTACTCTAATGGCAACAAAGTCTTCTATTATATGGATCTGCTAAAATTCATTATTTAAATCTCCTCCTTTGGGCAATAGAGTATTTCCAGTTGTTTAGTGATAGATATAATGGTTAATTTGAATATATTTATATATGTTTCTGTGTACACACCAATTATAATATCTCTTGAATATATTCTTAGAAATGGAAATGCTGATTTGTAAGGTATAAACATCCTAATTTTACTAGAAATTCCCAAATTACTCTCCCAAGTTGCAGATATTTACGCTTCCACTGTTTCTCTGAGGGGATCCTGATTTCTTCATGATGTTGCCAATACAGGATTTTGCAGGTTTTTTTTTATTTTTTCAGTTAGATGTGTATAAAAACATTTTACCCTTTAATTGCATTTCTTTGGTTAATAATGAATTTGAACATCATTTCAGCTATCAATTGGACAATCTCCTTCTCTTTTGAAGATTTTCCAGTATATGTTCTTTGCTGATTTTTGCATTGGATTATCTTTTATAAATTGTTTTTAAATAATTATGTATATTATATGCACTGTAAATATCTTCACTCCTATAGATTATCTTTAATATTTTGTGGTGTTTATAAATATAAAATTTTAATATAACCACATTTATCAATCTTTTCCTTTATAGTTTTGGATTTTTTTAAATGTAAATTGTGTTCCTACTTTCCTTCATTGGACTGAAATTATTTTTAATATTTATATGTTTATGTTTATTAAAATTTGGCCTTTGTATTTTTTTAAAGATTTGTTTATAAGATATCGTCCCCAGTTATAGATTACCAATATAGATCTCAACATTTTTTTCTGTTGGTGTCTCATTATGTTTTCCACATTTTGTTGTTAAGTGTTTCTGGAGTCCACCTTTGTACACATGGAAGGTAAGGACCCAACTCTGTTTATCTCCTTATAGTAAACCTTTATTCCAGCAATATATGCAAAATATCCTGTCCTTCCTCAGTTGTGTTGCTATGTCATCATATAAGACTATAAATTCCATTCCCTTTCATCTCTCTCATTCTTCCTTTGTTTCTCTCTAGTGTGTGTGTGTGTGTATCTGAGTTTTCTATTCAGTTCTACTAATTTTTATTTCACCATTACTTTATTATTTCTGGTACTATTAGCTTGTATATGGTTTAGTGTCTAGTTGGTGTGCTCACTCCCTTTGTTGCTCTATTTAAAACTGACTTAATCTGCACGTCTTTACTTACATAAGTTTTACTATGAGTTTCTAAAAGACCAGCTGAATTTTTATCATATAAATATATATAAAATATTGGTATCTTTGTTATATTATGTTATCCCTCTCATGAAAAGGATATGTCTCTCCATTGATTCAAATCAAAATTTTTGTCTTCTGACAGAGTTTTAAATTTTTACCCCATATGTCCTCCCTTCATTTTCAACTTGCAATTATTTTATGTTGTTTGCTGCTTGTAGGTAATTAATTAGATTTTTTGTTATAAAAACCAATATTAATATTTAATATTGGTCATATATGTATATAAAATATATAATATTTGTATAATTAGCATATTATATATGCATATAGATATGTCAATTCATGCACATATATTTGTACATATATACACTTATATGTTATATATATATACATGTGTAATATATATAAGATATATATTCTCTAGGAACTTTGAGACTAAATTAAAGACATGATGCCCTTTTACCCCTCGATAGCTCTATGTGTTACCTAAAATACTGCAATATTCAAAATCAGGAAATGATCATTAATATAAGATGAATATCTAATATATAGACCTCATTCAAATTTTTGCCAATTGTTCAAATAATGTCTTTTTAGAAAAAAATTTAGAAAGCAATCTGATCTAGGAACCAACCCAAGATCCCAATATGCATTTTATTCCCATTTCTCCTTATTATACTTTAATCTTTCTTTGATGTCTATGATGTTAACATTTTTTAAGAGTACAGACCTCGGAACTTGTAGAATCTTTCAATTTAGTTTTGTCCCAGGTTTCCTCATAATTAGATTCAAGTTATTCATTTTGGACGATAATAGCGTAAGAATAATGCTGTGTCCTTCTGAGTCCTTCATATGAGGGGGTACATAATGTTGATTTGTCCCATCACTGGGAATATTAACTTTGATAACTTACTTTGGGTGGTGTCTACCAGGTTCTCCACTCCAAACTTACCATTTTTCCTTTGTAATTAATTAAGCATTTTCCAGGGAGCTAATTTGAGACTGTATAAATATTCCGATCCTCATCAAAATTTTACCAAGTAGTTTTAGCATCCATTGACGATGCTTGTGTGAATAATGGGTCCCTAATAATTATTTTCTAATCCCACCCTCTGGTATTTTTTTCTTCTGCATTTTTCAGTCATATCTCTACAAATGGAAGGGTTTTCATTTCTCTGCTATTTATTTATTTATTTATATATTTATTCTGCATGGATTGATTTCTATTGTTTTTGTTTTTTTTTTGTTTGTTTGTTTGTTTTGTTTTAAAATCTGTTACCATAATTGTCAAAACACTCAAATTGTCCCACATTTGTTTAGTGGGTTTCCCTTCAAGCTGTGTCCTCTGTCTGACATACTCACAGCATTCTTTGAGAACATCTTTACTTTCTGGTATAAAATGATGTTCCAGATCATTACGTACATTCCCTACCCAACCCTAGAGTTAGCCATTTCTCCAGAAACCCTGGTCCCTTGTAGTGGATAATGTTTATCTGATACCAAGGTTTTGGAACTAGTTTTTCTCCTTGCTATTGCGGTGTCATTGCTTTCGATTCCCTTAGAAGACAGAGATAAGGAAAAAAAAAAAAAAGAGAATGTACATGTATAAAAAATATTTATATTTGTATGTTTTTAATTGTATAATATATATGTGTTACATTAAATATTTCATGTGATAAATATAAAACCAGTCATTCTATTGATGTCTTCAAATCATTCCCAAAATACATTTATTCTAGCCTTCCGCCTTCAATGTTTGTAACTCACTTTTCCAACACTGAGAAACCTGGCACTCATTGTCCACTATATCTTTTCTTGCTTGTGCAATTTTAAAGTAAATCAAACGTACACACTCAGAATTGTAAACCATACCACTGTGTAAAACAAACTGAGTTAAATTCACAGTTTTTATATAACAATTATTTTCCTTGTTCTTGTGGTATATAGTCAAAGTACTGTGATCAAAAGTTAATTGAATTGGTTGCACAGTGTCCTCTTTCATGTGGTTGCTTTATACATTTGAAATAAGATAAATTTATTTTTCCTTTCATTTTTAATTTTATGATATGACAGTAGCATTCCCCTCTCGTCCTTTCAAATCCTTTTCTAGTCTTCTGTCCTTTCCAGCCACCACTTGTATGCAACCAATCTCATTGTTTTGTGGTTTGTTTCCTATGTTTCATTTTTCACAGAGGCTCTTTTCTTGTTTTCTTTTTTTCTTATAGTAAGTTACCAAAGCTATCTTACCACAGACCTTCTGTTGCTTTTGTCTCATAACAATATATCTGGAAAATATCAGATTATATCACCTCTATATCAAGTGACAGAGATCATCCCCATTCTTTATTACAGTTGTATTTCTCCAATGTTAAAATAAGCATAATATGAAAGAAAAAAGAGAAGGAACAGAATTCAAATGCTCTCTAGAGGGTTATCACATAACCCTGACAAGCCCTCCTCTGCCTGTCTCTAAAGTTTCCTTCCCATATTGGATCAGAGTCACCAACTGCTTCCCAGAATATTTTCAGATGTTTTAATCAAGTTTTGCAGATCACTTTCTTCTACTTTCTGTGGAATTGCTAGGTTTGTATGTCAGTGAAAGAACCTTTCCCCCTTAAGGTTTGCTCTCAACTCTTACTTCTAGTCTGATTTATAATAACATTTTATGTGAATTAATTTGTCATCCCTCTTCTGGAAAGGTTTTGTTCTTCAATTCATTCAAAACAGAGAAACACTAAAAAAACTGCTCCAACTTCTCCATTCTATTCTTTGGATAATTAGACAGAGAGGTTGAACCACATTCAAATTCCATAGACTTAACCTGCTCATATCTTCCCTGGAGAGTCGGGTAAGGAGGTGGAATGTTTCCGTCTTTTTATATCTGAAGTAAACTGGCAGTGGTCCTATAGGTAGAAACCTCCATCTCTCATGGCTGCTTCAAAGCTTTTGAGCAACCTCTTCACATATTTGTTTTTTAAATACACTTTATATTGTGCAATTTAACAGATATACATAAGAGTGATAACTTTCAAAGTATGATTTATCAAGTAGTTACAGAGTAAATTTCAAAGAATGTTATGGGTTACAGTTCCACAGTTTCAGTTATTTCTTTATTGTGAAATATAAGATATATACAGAAAGGTTGAAAATTTTTCAAAGTACAATTTAACACATAGCTACAGGACAAATTTTCAAATAATGTTATGGGTTTGCAGTTCCACCACTTCAGTTATTTCCTTCTAAACTATTCTAATACCCTAGCATATAAAATACTTATAAATAGATTCAGTATTTTTAATCATTTATTAAATCCTATATTGTCTGTTGCTACCCATTCCTCTCGTTCAATCACTTTCTCAGTCTTCAGGGTTGTCTAGGCAGTGACCACCCTAACTTTTTCATATTGGAAAGGTTGTGTCAACATTATGGGGAAAGGGGCTGCATTGGGTTGTTGTTCTTAAAGAGGCTGTTACCTCTGGGTTTTAGGATTTGTCTGGAATAGGAACACTCTGGTGGATTTAAGTTTCTGAGAGATAAACTTAGTGAGTGAAACTTTTATAGACTCTTAGATAGGGACCTAGGTATTGTGGGACTACTGTTGGTTAGTGCTTAGCATACTGTGGCCATTTGGGATATCTGGCTAGAGCTTGCATAAGGATAATCCCCAGGACAGCCTCGCAACTCTTTTTGAAATCTCTTAGCCACAATAACCTTATTTTGTTACCCTTCTTTTCCCCTTTTGGTTGAAAGGTATTTTCAATCCCTCAGCTCCAGGGCCAGGCTCATTCCTGGGAGTTGTGTCCCATGTCGCCATGAAGATTCCCTCCCCTGGGAGTCATGTCCCACACAGTGGGACTTTAATGAATTTAGTTGCCAAGTTGGGCTTAGAGAAAGGCCATGTCTGAGCAACAAAAGAGGTTCTCTTGAGGTGCCTCTTAGGCACAATTATAGTAAGACTTAACCTCCTTAAGAGCCATAAGTTTCACAAGAGTAAGCTTCAAGACCAAGGGCTTAACTTATTAAGTAGCAGATACCTAATTTCACACAGCGTATGTTCTGTCCAAGATAAAAAGTGTCTCACATTATCTTCACTTAGTTGTACAATCATCATCACTCTCAATTTTAAACAATTATCATAACACAAACATCCCAGAGCTGTTTTCAGCTGCTAATTATTCATCTCTAGTTTTAGTGTAGTGTTGGCAAGGTATTCCTATTAAATATAGTCTATAATAGGCAATAGGTATTTTTTCCATCTACTACTCTGTTGTTATCTCTTTGTACCGGTGTCATATCTTAGATGTATATCACACAAATGCTTATTTATATATGTAGTGCTACTCTTTGGGTTACTTGCCTTTAAACAACCACTTTCAATCATGTTCACCTTCAATGTGGCACTGATACTTGTTATCCCATTAATGAGCCAGCAACACCTCTGTCTATTCCCATATCTTTAAGATCACCCTTCATTATCATGTCTGTACATATTAGGTTATCATTCCCCCCCTTCACTAGCTTCTGTCTATCTCTAGGTCCCCTATATTCTACATTATAAGACACTGATTTTACATTTTTCAGGGAGTTCACATTAGTCTTCACATGTTTTTAAAACTCACAGAGTGTCCCTTGTCTTGTAAATAAAGAATAAAATAAAGACTATAGTTCCCGAACACCCTGATGCTAGTGGCAGATATGTGACCTAGCTTCTACCTGTCAGATGTATTTACCTATGTGAGATTTTTACATGAATGTAAGTCATATATATAACAAGGTTGAGAATGTAAGTTCATTGGGTTGGCACCAGTAGCAGCAAAGACTTCATTTTTGAAGGGTTAGCACTGCCAGCAGCATTTACCTATTTACAGCAGAGTGGGAGTAGGTATGAGGTCAGCAGTAAAGCAGGTCTCCTGGAGGAGAGTTTGCAATGTAGGTTTGGGCCTTGTTCCTATAAACAATGTAAATCCGTTTCTTAATACTTCCTACATTCTTTGAGGTTTCAAAAGACATCCACAATTCCCTTCCAGTAAAATAATTAGATTAGATTATATCTAACTTGCATCATCCAATTACATTTTCCCTCTCCCATTTGGGGACCAATCAGGGGTTACATTCATAAGTATAAGTATTATAATGTTACAAGCAAGAATATGTTATGTTACAGAATGAAATACAAGAACTTAGTTGGTAATCATATGCTTCAGTTATATGTTATCATTCTTAAAACTATATAAATTACTTCTCGTGAATAAAAGTTTACATCTGTGGTACCAGGTTTTTGTGTTGTGATAAACTGTTATTGCCACTCCAACATTTTGTTGAATCCACCTTTGTCCTGATGAAGGAAAAATGGTCAAATAACAAGAATCTCTTGCATCCTGACATGCTAGGAAGAATTTTTTGTGGGTACTTTCAGAGGACACTTGAACTTTGATGTCTATTTAAAGTATTTTACAATAGCAATTATGATAATTTATTTAGTTGAGTTGAATATGATGGACATAAAATCAAAGTATAAAATAGAGGACAAAGGACATTGTCTTTTCTAACAGAAATATATGGGGATCTAGGTCATGCCTGCTCATTTGCAGTGACTTTGGGTAAATTACTGAAGAGTTCTAAGGCTCATGTTCCTCATTTAAAAATGGTTAAAATAACAATGATAATGATAATTAAAATCTTAACATCAAAGCTATATGAGAACTATTGAGAGGATGTATATTAAAAGTTAAACCCAACTCCTATATAAGAAAGCTCTGTGTGTGTGTATATATATTTTATCAATTTCCTATAAGTTTATGGGGAGCTAGGAGTGTGTCTTTGTACTTATATCTCCTATGCCTAGGATAGATAGAGTCTAACATGAATAATTACGTGCTTTAGGAATTAGGATATTAACTGATTAAAACATGAATGAAACTAATGAATCTTGGGATATCAGAGAAGTGACTTTGAATATAGTGGCAATATCATTTTTAAACTCCAAATCCACACATGACTTGCTTCCAAAGATACAGTCTCTGGTCTCTCATCTCCCTCCTGAGCCTTTTCTGTCTCTCTACAAGACTGTCTGGATATTCTCCCTGCTCAATATAATCCACCACAATAAGTTCCTTTGGACCATCTTGTGAAGAGAGCTGACATTTATCACACCAGAAGTTAGTCCTCAGAGCCCTCCTCAACATCCTTTTATCTTCACATGCATCTTTATTAACCTTAATCTCATGCTTTTAAAACCAAGAATCAAAGATAAAATGGACCCACAGTCAGCTGAAGATGAGAGATGAAAGCAAGCTCCCAGCTCCAAAAACCTCTTCAATGACCCTAGTCAATCTATCCTCATGTGTAATGTCCAAATTCTCATTACTATTAACAAACCAAACTGCCATAAAATACTTTGTAGCCCTGAAGCATCAGAGCTGCAGCTGACAGAATTCCCATTAGAATCACCTGTTAAGGATTCTCAGAGTTTCCAAGTACTAATTGGAACTAACAGATACTATATTAGGATGTCGTCAGCCTGGATTTTATATAAATGTGTGACCTGTTCCTTCCTATGGTGTAATGAAATCAGAAGGTTCCTGCCCTTTTCATCTGAACTCACTGCCTGTTACTGCTTTTGAACTGGTAAGCAGAAGATAGATACATTTCTAACATCATAAAATCTGCTTGTAATAATCACACAAAATCAGAATTCTTATACAGATTTGCTAAAATCAGTTATGAAAGGCACACTGCCAGGTTTAGAAAAATGTGTCAGAAATTCTGGAAAATGGTCTCCCCAAAGAATTAAGTTCAGAGGTATGTAAGCAAAATGAGGTGATTTATGTGACTTTCCTATTAGAGGTGCAGGTAAATAGCAGAAAATCAATAAGTAATTATATTTATTATTACGAGGAGAGAATTTTGACTTTCATGATATGGTGGGCACTGTGCTGCTAAGGTGCCAATAATGAATGAGTTAAAGAATTCACAATCCTGGAAGGAAGAGAAAAATATATACAAATAACTACATCATAGAACTCTGGAGCACGAAGGAGAGAAAAATCAATTCTGACTCAGTTTGTTAGGAAGGGCTCCTATTATGTTATTTGGACAGAGAAGGTGAATAAAAGGAGTTTTGAAAGTAAGAGGATAATTCATTGATGTGGGTGCATGCATTTCTTCTTAACAGGGACATAATTTACTGAAACCATCCTTTCAGCCTTTAAGAGGAGAGTTAGGAAGCTGCTAAATTGAAACTCTTAAAGCAAGCATTCAATTCTCAACAACCCATTCTAATTTGTGAGAATCTAAGCATCTTTATGTCCAAAGAAGCACCAAAATTTAGGATTTTGTCAGGTGTTAACTCTTGTTGATTAAACCTCAAACAGTTCCAGCAGAGAAATTTTAGGAGCCAAAGTTGCTCATCTTAGATCTTTTAAAGAGGGGCTGGGTAGAATAAACAAGAGCTTGGAAAATTCAAACCTGAGCTAGATGAAAAAGAAGAAGACAAAGAGGAATAAGAAGATGAAGAAAACAAAGAAGACGAAGATGAAGACCAAGAAAAAGAAGACGAAGAAGGAGAAATATGATACAGACCTATCCAAAACTTATATTAAAATTACATTAGCCCTAGAAATAATATCACTTGGGTTGAATTTTACTGCAATGAGCCACCCAAAATTGCCTCCTGTGCTCAGTTCCCCTTAATTTGTTTAGCAGCTCTGTCCAATTCCTCTCTCCAGTTGTAGAAGCACTAACAAAAACCCACTATGTTCCATATAAATTGGGCTATAAAGCAAAGGATAGAAATGGAGTTCTAGAAGGGCTGACTAGGTCAGTGTGAGAGAATAACTTTGGATCCCATCATTTTTCCAGAGGACTGAGTAAAACAATGGGAGGTAGGGAATCAAAAAACAAGCAATACAAGGTTTGGGGTGGGAGCAAGTGGGATTCTTACTGAGGGAAGAGACTGAGGAATCTTGACAGCTGAGAGTGAAATTCAGAAATACAATCATAGTTCTTGCTTGTTGTTATTATTCTTGTTGTTTTTAATCCACTATAGAACATACTTTTCATGGCTTAAGCAGTTCCAGGGTCATCTGAATTGACAAGAATCCCATGGATCTATCAGTTTTCTTGCATCACAAAGCTATCCAGGAAAGTAATTTAATCAGTGAAGTTTATTCCTGTTTAACAAGCAAAACATACAGCAAACTATCTCTGTTCTGGGAATCTTTAGTTTCTGTCCCACCATAAATAACAGAGAATTGAAAGACATGCAAAGCAGATAACCCAATGGAGTGAGGGCTCCTCAGTTGTCACTGATCAGCATAAAGCAGTGTGTCCAGAACCATGGGGCAGCAGGAGAGTGAGAAACCAAGACAGCGCCAGTATCCTAAGGTAGGGCAAGCAAGTCATACGAAGTCTTAGCACACAGTCAAAACAGGCCATCCATAGGATTCAAAGGGGGAAGACACAACCCAGAGCAGCAACTAAAGAAAACTGGAAGGGGTGGGGAGAAGTTGAGGGAGTCGAGGGAGTTAGCAACCTAAAGTCAGAGAAGATCAGAGAGTCAGCTCAAGAAGTCCTAGACCCTGAAATAAATGTTTTACCCAGAGAAGATCTGCGAACTATTCCTCCTGGGTAGAGACTCACAAACACCTTGAAGGTGGGAAGTGAATTTGTTCTTCTGGTGTGAGAAATATAGGAAAAGTGAGAGGCACATATTATAACTCAATTGGTGTGTTCCTTGCCATTCAAGGTATTTCAGATAAGATAGGAATGTGTAAAACTTCCAAGTTCATGGCTGAAAATATGAATCCTGTGATGTAATGATGAAAAAAAACTAGTAACTTTCTTTTATACAAAAGTGCTCTTGGCATGCAGCGGTTCTCAATTGTGCAAAGATACTCTGGTGAAGCAGCATTCACAGATCAATGTTAAAAGTTGATTTTTTTGAAGCAACTAATGACTTTACACTTATTTATAGAAAAGGATAAAGTCCAGTACTTTAGAATGTAATAATACTTGTTGTAAGGAGAATAGCATGGTGGCTAACATCAATTCCATACCAAAGAAAGATATTATTAACTAAGTCATGTGAGCATTTTGACTTGGGGCAGCAGGTGATTCTACTCAAAAGCAACACAACACTGAAAAGAAACAATGTACTAGTGTGATAACAGGGAGGGCAACTATTTCTATTACCACCTTTTATTTTTAACACATATTTACATATTAATTCTAAAAACCATATTATCAAAAACTCCAGTATTTGAAAAGTTGTGAGCATTAAAAATATCAGAATCATTGACCTGTTGCAAAGGTCTGCAAGGCTATGCCTAAGTTAAGCATTAACTCTATAGTTAAGAAAATTTAATTTTGGTGTCACAATGTCCTCAGTTTGAATTCCCAGTCTATTATCTCTATTAACTTGAGCAAGTTAAGAAGCATGAGATAAAATTGCCATCTATATATTAGTTGCTTGTGCCAAGTGCTTTTCACATATATTTCAATTAAACTGCTCAATCTCTCCAACTCTTTATTGTTTATGGATAAGAGTAATCAAAAGATGTGGCACAATACTTATAAGAAAGTATAATATGAAAATTAATGGAGAAGCAAACTTGATGGGCAGAAACCCTGAGACCAGCTCCCTTCTTATGGTCTAACAGTTAGCGCTCCAGACAGGATGGCCTTGAATGGCCACATTACCATGGCCTTCTGACATTTCATTTGTTCCTTCTGTTTCTGTATTACTTCAATAGTTCTTTGACTGAGGCCAGTTATGGCTCTTGTGAACATGAATACAAAGAAGAAAATATTATAAAAGTATGTCTCATATCTGATAAAGAAGTTGCTCCTCCTCTTCTACTTGTTAGCGTATCTTTACAATGAGATGAATTTCACCAGCTTGAGGACCTGTATGGACACATGTTGTTGTTTTTTATGTTTTCCTAATATTATGGTAGATCTATAAGAGCTGACTTTTTTTCTCATAACAACAACAACAACAACAAAATCTGCCTTAAGGTTATTTGCAGTAACCATCCCAGCAAAAAAAAAAAATCATCATTTGGAATATATTTGCATAGTCTCCTGAAAGCCTCAACTCTCAGCACTTATATGAGGCTTTCTCAGATGTTCTCTAGTCTAATTAATCTTTCATTCTCTGTACTGCACCACTGGTTCTTCTATAATTGCAGAATGTATTAGAGCATGTCTTGATTTAAGTTGTTGCGCTTAGTACTGGACTTCCCATCAGAGGGTTACACATCAGGGCATGAAACATGTCCTATATGGACTGGGGTGCCTCACAGTTCATAACATAAAGCTTATATATACAGGTGTTAAAAACAAATTATTTTATAAAATAAATTATGATTTTATATAATGAATCAATGTTAACAGTCTTTGTATGATCATATAAGCACAAGAAATGTGATAATACCAAGTGTAATTTTTAGAAACAATTTTTCCCACTTAGCACTATATCATGATTTTCTTCAAGGTCAATAGATACATTATTGGAATTCCTCTTTTAGTAACGGTATTAATGCAACAGTATAAATGTAACATGTTGGTGATCTACCAGTCTCTAATTGATGAGCATTCACTCTGCACTTCCTGCCTTCTTTGACACCCAAACTGGATGTTTTATAAAACAGTGTCTGTACACACATATGTTCATCCGCTGTATTTTTCATTGCATGTGATAGACCACCAGCAAGTAGTCTTTTCCATGGAGTAGGTGTTTTTCTATTTAATGCACAAGTATCAGTTCCTTTAAAGAAATCAGCTATAGCTTCAATACTCTTTTCATCATATCCTCAACAATGTTGAATGCTAACTGTTTTTTCAGTATTTCCTTAGGATGGGAAAATATTTTTAAATTTGGGCTGGCTAACTTAAGAAACAAAAAGATATTAATGTTTTATTTCTAATATATTATGAAATAATTTCCACTTTTAAAATTTGCCTTTTGATAATACTATTTGAAACTATTATTTACCATTTAAAATATTTTGTGACATATGTTTATATTTTCTGGTTTTTCTATCTTCCTTAAAAAATCTCCAGGGCCTACACTTTTTCCTAACTGCAATTCAAACTAAAAAAAATTATACTTTCTAATTTTTATATTTAGTATACCTAATTATTTCTTTTTTACACAGCATGAAGTAGGAACAAACCTTGTTTTCATCCATATAGTCACCTTTGAGCTGTGGTTGTGATTCTAAATTCAAATACAGCCAAAAATACTTTCCAAAGATGTAATATGATTCAGCATAAAGAATCCCACAAGAATCTCAGCATGAAGTCCCCAAGGTCTCCTAGAAGAGATTCGGCCATAAGCAAAGAATTTTAGGAACAAAAATCTGAGGCAGAAAGCTGTGTGCTCTGTAGTCCTTAGTACTCTGAGAAGGCTGACATTCCTATATAAAACTAGCCATACTCCTAGCCCTCTCCATTCCTATATTATTTCTCTCACATACAATGAAACAGGAAAACAAGAGGTCATATTTATGAAACAATATAGACAGTATTTTCATGCTCAATGTGTTTGTCACATTCTTTCATGTCATAAGAACCTGTAAAAGTTACAGATTATAGTTATAGAAATACAACCAATATAAAAAGAAACAGAGTAACTAAAGAGGGCCAGAAGGATAAAACAGTGATTTTCAACCAGGGGCAATTTTACCTCACAGAAGACATTTGGAAATCTGGAGACATTTTTGGTTGTCACAATTGAAGATGGATTACTGTCATTTAGTTGGTAAGCACCAGAGATAAATATCCTGCAATGCACAGAAAAGCCCCATGACACAAAGAACTATCCAGCCCAAAGTGTCAATAGTGATGAGAAACCCTGGAAAAAATGCAGTCTAATAGAGTGAGTTGTAAAGAGTTGGGTATCCAGAGATGATCTACATGGAGTATAAATAAAATAATAAGCTAAAGTTTTAGTGATCACATTATTATCAGAAAGAAAATAATTTGGGTGATTCTAAGAAGTGGCTTGTGAAATGAATTTTAAAATGATTTGGGGTGGCAGCAGATACTTTTTTGTTGTTATGCACATGCTAGTTAACTGGAATATGCCTCTTCAGAAGGGAAGTTGCTTAGGCTACACAATCACAGTGGGGAAGTGGTGCCTCTAAGATTTCCAGTCAAAGTTTGGGGAGAGGTGATTAGGTCAAAGGCAGTAAGTGAATCAAGTTGGTGATTATGGGACATGTGGGAGAAAAGAAGGCATTTATAAGCTCTTCTTTCAAAAATCTTGTTCTGCTTATTTATTGCTGTGTACAAAACTATGCCAAAGCTTAGTGGTTTAAAATATTTAGTATTACCTCTCATAGTTCCATGGGTTGATTGGGTTCAGATGGGTGATTTTACTTGGACCTATATTACATTTGTAGGCACATGACATGTTGGGGCTGGAGTCATCGAAGGGCTTGACTGGGCTGGATTTCCAACGTGGCTCACATGAATGGAAATTATGCTGTCTGTCTTCTGGAGCTCAGCTGGGACTGCTGAACAGAGCCCCTACATGTGAACTCTCTAGGTAGTTTGGACTTTCCACTAGATGGTACCTAAGGGCAAATGTCCTAAGAGGTCCAGGCAGAAGTTTCAGAGATTTTACTGATTAGACTTAGAAGTGACACAATCCCACCTCCACTACATCTGTGGGTCAAGGGCAAGTCACTCTGCCAGCGGAAATTCAAGGAGAGGGGAACTGTATAAGAGATTGAAAACTGGGATGTGTGGCACATAGGATGGTCATATCTGGAGACCACCACAAATTGGCAATCTTCATGGATTGGAGACTCATTCTTACAGTAATGCTTTAGTCAGTTGCCTTGAATAATGGCAATAACTATGGTCAGACAATTGGAAGTCTGGGGATCATGTCAATCACCCAGGGGACCCGAACTGAAGCTGGGGAAGAAGTGGCAGAAGAAAAGCAGAAGGATTTGGGGGCACTGGTCAGAAAGCAGGAATACAGTTATGCCTAAGTGTTATAACTCTATCATAGTTGCATTTTTAACATAAGGCCTAAGATACTCTAACTCCTATCAAATACTAGTAATTGATTTCCATGCTTATAAATAATATTTTATTTCCATCTGTATTAGGAAAACTAAGTTGCAAGAAGATGATCTCATCTGCAAACACCTCCATTTTCCTTCTCTGAGCATCCTTACTCTATATGCGGGACACTTTATGACTATCTTCTTTAGTTGCACATCAATCACTTATTAAATGCAAGGTATATTTCCTCAGCTAGTCTGCTGTGCTAATTAGGGTTAGAGTTCATAAACCATTTTTAAAAACTCATGGCACTTGCCCTCATACCCACTACCTCCATTAAGTAACACAAGTGTAAAGAAAGTTCACAGAACCAATAGCTTGAATGTCTCTTCAAACCAGATCTACTTTTGTTTCCTTGGATGAGGGGCATTCACCTGTTAATACCACTAGACCCTTGGAGTCCAGTCTTTTCACTCCTCCTATTGCTTGTTAACCTAGAACCTTGTATTCTCAGTACACCTCCCCTTTACCCTTGCTCACCAAATACTTTAATCCCTAGAAATATTTTAACTGTGGAGTTATATATATGTTAGCCAGGAGTAAAGAAATTTTGAGTACAAATAAAATGTGGAACACTTAACAGTAGGTAGAAGTTACAGTAGCTAGTGGTTGCAGCATCTCCACTTTTGAAGTGAAAGCAAGAGAGCCCTCAGTTCCTTCTGACTTTCTCAGCCTTTGGTCTGCTGGCAGAATACATACAAAAATGGCTGACTAGTTTTCTGGTTTAACAAATAATCCTCACCCATATAAATAGCTTTGCATGCCCTAAGCCGGCTATGATGTTGCACTAGTTATGCACATGCTACATGCCTCCTGGCAGCTGCAGACTGCATTATTCTGGTGACATAACCTACTTCTTCTTCAAAAGCACCTCATGCCTCAATTTTACACTCTCACAGCCACCTTTCCACCACCCACCATCTGTGACTCAGGGTCCTGGGATTTATTCTATTTGCAACAGTCCCTCACAAAACCATTTCCCTCTACTATCCGTACCTTGGTCCTCCTGTGGCACTAACACTGCCCTCAAGGGCCCCATAAACATCTGCCACTGTAGACTGCCTGTGATATTCTTTTTGCAATTCCTATTCAATGAATTTCCTGCCTTCAGTTCATAAAACTAGGCTATAACTCACGCATACAGGAGGTACTCATGCCAAATATACTAAATAATAATCTTGGCTCTTATATGTATAGGATTTCAACTTCATAAAGCATATTCATACATTTTCTCTTTTGCTCTCCATTAACTTTTTATCTTAGTTTCCAGGTTTCAATGTGAAGTGATTTTCCTAAGGCAGAGTATGAGTTTCTGGAAAAAGCCAAGGTATAACACCAGCTGACTGCTAGTGGAACTCTTGCTACTACTTACATCTGTCAGAAACAATCTTTAAGTAACATCCTGCTTTCTATTTTTCTAACATTTTAAAATATCATGTATATTTAAAAGGGTTTTTTTTGCATAAGAAGACATTTGATTTTTGAGGGTAGAATAGGGTAGGATTAATAAAAACCCATTTATATTTAATCTCCCTGAAGAAGCCACCCTCAACATTAGATAACTTATTCTGAGGTTCCAATTTTTTTTATGTCTTTAGCCACACAATGACCATTTACAGAACTTTCTTGCAGTCCCTCAGGCAGATTATTTCCAAAATTATAAAGATGCCATCAAATTAGATTAAGGAATAAAAAACAAACTCATCTGTTCTGGTTTCTTATCCTTAATATTGAGATCTCTGCTTAATACTCTCTTACTTCTAAGGTAAACATCTGAGCATGAGCATTTCATTTCCCATGGGAATCCTAGGAAGGTACATTTTGGGTTTGAAATTCTTTATATATGTGTGCTTATATATATGTATATACATATATATATATAAAAAATGTGTTTATATGCATATTTGTTTACAAAATATGATCATACTGTATAGAGTATTTTGTAACCTGTATTTTTTTACTTAAAAATAGCATATTCTTAAATACTTTTCATAGATATCATTCTATCCACTGTGCAATGTAACATCTTATGGATTTCCTATATCATTTATGATTGTGAATACTAATTGTATGACATTTATCCTGCATCACATTTTTATAGGTAAATAATGTTGCCATGAGGATTTGATAGCCTACCCATAATCTTTACCTTAGGGTAAATTCTGAGAAATGGAGGACCAGTCTGAAAAGTTCTGAACACTTTAAAGGTTTTGAAATATTTTAAGTGGAGAAATACTTTAGAGACTAGTTTACTTTTAGGGGAGGACAAGCACGAAGAGATGACCATGTGACATTAGCATCATGGAGAAAATAATGCATAGGACCCTCAGCTCAAAAACATACAGTAGGGTGCTCACTTTGGCAGTATATACACCAAAATTGGAATAATTCAGAGATTATCATGGCTTCTGTGAAAGAATGACACGCAGATTTGTGAAGCATTGCATAATTTTTGATTGTGGTGATGAATGTACAACTATATGTTGATACTGTAAACAAATGATGTATACTTTGGATGATTGTATGGTATATGAAATGAATATATCTCAATAAAATTGCATTTAAAAGTACAGTGGGCATATAGGGTAAAGAAATGTCACAAATGAGAAGGAAACTTTTAGACAACAATTTGTCACACAAGCTGTATCTGATACTTATGTGAGTTAACTCAAAATTAAAATCAAACTAGCTAATAAGCAACAAAAACCTTAAGTGGGAAAAAATAATAGACACACTAAATTTGGAAGCTGAATAGGAACCAGAGATTGAGATCAATCAATTTGTTTTACAGATGGGAAACCTGAGGCCCAGAGGGAAAGATGGACCAGCTGTTCAAGGCAGAGTTGGTTCTCAGTCCCAGTCTTCCATCTTTAGCTCACTGTTCTTTCCAACACCATGCTGCTTTTCCTCACATCTTAATTCAGCTAAGCACAGCTATTGTAGTTTTCAATCTGTACTCTCTTTACTGTGTGATTAATCAATCTCCTCATGTACAGTTTTCTGCAATAGGGAACACACACACACACACACACACACACTCATAAATGCACACAATGTAGCATTCTTCATAGTGAGCCATCATGGTTTACCAATTTTGGCTGTATAAGGCAAACAGACTGCTCTTCCCAATCTGAGACTTCTAGAATGGGTGCTGCCCCCTCTCATCTCCAAGTCAGTGATGCTTTGCATGACTATGAGTGGGGATCTAGTGAAGATAATGGAAAATCTGGTCATTCAAATATGCAGTTTTATACTTTGGGATGGGATGTGGCATGGGAGATGAGAGCAGGAAGAAAGACATTTAAATGTCACGGGTAATATCATTTGTTCTCACATCTTTCATGCTCAGTCCATAATGTGTGGCTCTTGTTCAAAGTGATGGGGCCTCTCAGAGACTCTGAACATTCATCCCTGCTGCTTAACCCATAAGGTGCCTTTGCAACATCTTGGCTTTATATAACCTTAATGGGAAAGTGGTTTTAAGCCACAGCAGAAAATGGAGAGTAACAGTCACCTCAGATAAAAATATGTCCAGCAGAGAGGTTTCATAGTAGTGCCCAGATCCGAATCCCACTTAAGTGTTGCTGGGAATCCAAGAGGGAAAAGACAGCAGTCTGGTGCACTCCAAATCTCACTTCACTCTTTTATCCAGAGCAACTTTATATCTGCTGCATTGTAGCCCATTCAAAACTCTGGGATTGATTCAGAGCTAAAACAGAACTTCTTAAAGTAGTTTTGGACAGAAGGTAATTTCCAAACTCACTTAAAATTTGAACTTTAAAGAAGTTGTGCAAAGTCTCATTGTTCCCCAAAGGATTCAGAATAAAGGATCCCACTTCCCACAAAACAAACTTCTTGAATATGGAATTATCTTTCACCTATGAAGATGGAGCATATGCCACCAGGTTTCTGAATTGCTTAAGACAACTAAGAAATCTGGTTAGGTTATTCCTCATAAGCTAGGGTTAGAGTCTTCTCGGAGGTGGGAAATTTTTAGTTTATCACCTCCATTTGGAGGTAGCAGGGAATGACATACAATTTCAAAGTCAGAACAGATTGTTGAATCATCAACATGAACAAAACAGCTTGGCAACCTCCATGGTATTACTGTTCTCTTCTTTTTTGCTACAGGTCATTCCAATGCAAACCATACAGTGGAGTCCATGGAGAAATTCAATCAGTCTCAAGTGTCAGAATTCATTTTGCTGGGACTAACCAGCTCACAGCATATTCAGTTTCTTCTCTTTCCACTCTTCTGTACTATCTATGTAGTCACAGTTTTGGGTAACCTTCTCATTGTTGTCACAGTGTTTTCCACCCCTAACCTGAGCACCCCCATGTACTTTCTCCTTGGGAACCTCTCCTTGGTGGATATGATACTTGCTTCCTTTGCCACCCCTAAGATGATTGTGAACTTGGTTAAAAAGCATAAGACCATTTCTTTTGCTGGATGCTTTACTCAGCTCTTTCTTCTTCACTTACTGGACGGGGCTGAAATGGTCCTGTTGGTCTTCATGGCGTATGACAGGTATGTGGCCATTTGTAAGCCTCTACACTACATGACCATCATGAACAAGAAGGTGTGTATGTTGCTGGTAGTGGCCTCATGGCTCTTAGGTCTACTTCACTTAGGGCTTCAGATACCTTTTGTTGTGAACTTGCCTTTCTGTGGTCCCAATGTGGTGGATAGTATTTTCTGTGATCTTCCTCTGGTTACTAAGCTTGCCTGCATAGATACATATATTGTACAGGTTGTCATTGTTGCCAACAGTGGGATGATCTCCCTGAGCTGTTTCACAATTTTGCTTATCTCCTACAGTCTTATCCTCATTACCATTAAGAACCATTCTTCTACTGGGTAGTCCAAAGCCCGATCCACCTTGATGGCTCACATTACAGTGGTGATTCTCTTCTTTGGCCCGTGCATCTTCATCTACATCTGGCCCTTCAGCAACCACTCTGTGGATAAGTTCCTTGATGTATTTTACACCATCGTCACTCCTATCTTGAATCCAATTATCTACACTCTGAGAAACAGAGAAATGAAGACAGCCATGAAAAAATCTGGAGTGCTTTTGTGGGTTCCAAACAGGTTACATAAGTTAAAAAAATCATTTAAATAGAAACAGTATTTTTAATGCTTTAAGGATTCTTTCTAAAGATACAATTACTGGATTCATATTGAATAAGAATATTCAGTAAGAGGATAAGAAGAAGAAGAATACAGTATGAGTATAAAAATCATCCACTACAATGATGTAGAAGTAACAAAGAATTAATAGGTGTGGGAATGCTCAGGAATGACTATGGTTCATTAATTTCCTGGGGTACGGTAGGAGCACATTGGAAGCAATGTAGTTGTTTTAGGATATTTGTGTTTTTTTTATTCCTTTGTTTTGTTTTGTTTGGAATGTTTTCTTTTAAATTTTTTTTTGATAAATAAAGGTTTAAAAAAAAAGAAAAAGGAACCTGAATAAATATAAATGCCAGAGGTTTTGTTTGTTTATTTTTAAAAAAAAAGAATTAATAGGTAAATGTTTTTGGTGTCTCCTAAGAACGCATAAATCTGAGTTTCAGTATCTAACTACACTATCAAAGTACACTCAATTCACTCATTTTACATGTTGCCTACAAAATGAGAGAATTTTGGTAGACCTCACTTAAGGCTGCTGCTATTAGCAAATCTTACTCCCATCTTCCTATACAAAACTACTGCCTTACATAAAGGTATGCTCCTGATTAAAAATCTCATATTCCAGAAAAGACATTGACTTTCTTCTTTAAAATAATCTGCATTTAAAATATGATGTCTAATAATAAAGGGCATTCTACATGTTATTACTTTCCAGGAAATCAATGTAATGACATTTGGGTATCACCACAGCACTATTAATTTCCATTAATAAAATGTGATTCTCTAGAATTTCTCAAGCTGTGACACTGCATATATTTTTTGCAACTTTTAATTTTGTGCCCTCTGTAACATATGACAATGATATAGGAGATAAAACTCAGCAACTATAGATTTTTTTTTTTTTTTAATCTTTCTAGCAAGTCTACTGCTAGGCAAAGTCCAGTGTTGATGACAAAAATCAATACATATGTTTTGGTAGGTGCTTTTCTCCACTTTTACATAACCTCTGACCATAATTACAAAAACAGAATTTAATCATTAAGGAAGACCTTGCTAAGTTAGGGAAGAAATTTCAGGTAGTGACACCAACTCTGGTTACAGATACAAAAGGAAATAGAAAATTATTCTGTGTATTCTGTGAACCAAGACAAGTGGTCTAAATAACAAAACAACAACAAAATATTTTCTTTTGTTTTGTTTTGTTTTAATGAATGGAAAAAGTTTAGCATTGAATTTTCTGAATATCTATTATGTTAATGAGCAAGTTATTTTAGAATGCATTTCTGAAAAATTCCAAATTCCTTAAGGATTCCTTTCTTCAGTCTCACTGAGAGAGAATAAAGAAAACTGCCCATTATACAGAGCAAAAAGGGTCTGTGAACATAAACCATAACTGAAACAAAAATAGCACAATACACAGGACCTCACAAACCACCTCTACTATAAATGCACACACATCAATGCCTCTGCCACTCTCCTCCCAGCCAAAATATAAATACGATAAAACATGTTGGCTCTGTGAAAGAACAATTTCTGGTTCATACAAAACAAATATCAGAATCTAGGAAGGAAGGTATAGTATTTAGAGAACTCTTTGTGTTCCACAAAAGACAGAGTTCTCTATCACACTGCATAGCAGAGGCTCATACCCACTGCCAGAGGGGCAGCTTTATACATAGACCACCAACAAATGTGATGATTCTTAGTTGTGCCTAGAAAACCCTTTACAAAATTCTTCTATAGTTTTCCACAGTACCTGAAATTTCACTACTGTTAGTCATTCCATTAGTGATGAGTCTTTTCTTTTTAAATATACATTATTTAAATAAACAAAACACAAGCAGGAACATATTTCTTTTTTTTTTTAGTCATGCATATCAAAAGGGGAATAAGTTTATTGACTCTTTTTCTACAACAACCAGCAGAGATTAAAGCCCTGGGGAAGTGGCATCCTCCTGGGCATGGAGACTTTGATTATGTAGGGAAAAGTGTTCAGAAGAAGACAGGAAATTGCCTAAAAGACATAGATTTTTGCATATTTTTATATTACTCTGCACTTGCTTTTATCATACTGTATGACATTAAGAGCACTGGCCAACAGGAAAACACAGCTTTAGAGAAACTTCTACTGATGCAATGGATATTGGGCTATGGCTGGGGTTCTAGAACCAGCAGTCAATGTTATCCATGGTATTATGGTTTCCTGGCTGCTGAAACAACTACCACAAAATGGGTTGGCTTAACAATGGAAATTATTGACTTATGGTTCCAGAGGCTGGAATGCTTGCTTCCTCCTGGAGTCAGTATCTTCTGGTTCCTTGGCTTTTCTTTCACTTGGCAATGTACATAGTGGCTTTTTCTCCTCTCTCTTCTGGGTTCTGTAACTTCCAGCTTCTGGCTGCTACCTGTGGTTTCTCTCTCTGTGTCCTTCTATATAAGGCCTCCCATAATAGAATGAAGTCTCATCCTGATTCAAGTGGGACATACCCTAACTAACATAACTTCATCAAAATTTCCTTTTTATGAGTTCTCACCCACAGGAAAAGAATAAGAATGTTTTTCAGGAGTTCAAAACTCCAAGACACCACACATGGCTATCACATTCTAAAAGGAATCAATTGATGCTTGGTCCACCAGAAGAAATGAGCAAATTTTCATAGCAGCTCAAATCATAATCACCAAACTTGAACTAACCCAAATGTTTATCAACTAGCAAATGAGTAAACAAGATGTATTCCAACAAAGGACTATTTCTGAGCAATGAAAAGAAATAAAAGAGAGGCAGGTGTTCCAGGATGGCTGTATGAGTAGCTTGGCAGACCATCTTTCCAGAAAAACAATGATAAAACTGGACAAAATTTCCACAAAACCACATTTAAAGTCTCTAAATATTGACCAAAGGGTATACAAAAAATTGAGAATAATTTATTTAAGAAAACAGAGTGAATCTCATATAAGAACACTGGGAGTGTGTGACATTTAAGCCAGAGGCTGCTCCCATTCTCCCCAGCTCTGTATTGTGAAAGGTTTTTAATCAGATGGGTGGGACAACCTGTAAGGATAGGCAGATCCCATCCCCTTCTGGCTTGAGTCCTGGGACACAGGTGCCACTCCTTGTGAAGCCAAGAAGGGCCATGAAACCTGGTAGCTGCTAACCTTTCTGCTCTTTGGTTAAGGCCCTATGTTGTGGAGGTTCTGCCCTGTGTGAGCCTGTGAGGTTGGAAGACTGGCACCTGCATGGCCCTGCTTGAGGGGGGCTGAACTTATTTGCAGTGGAACATGGGAAATCCACACACCAGGCCTATTGTCAAAAATGATAAAGATCACAGTGTGGAAGATCTCTACCACCCAAACAGAAAAAAAGGATTTTAAAGGAATACTGTATTTGTTGTATGCCAACAAACTTTTCTAGTTAGATAAATAGAAAAAAAAACATGCCTTGAAAGACACAAATTACTGAAAGCTACTTCCAAATAAAGTTAAAATACGAGTAGATTTATAACAAAGAAATAGATTGAATTAGTTATTAAAATAATTCCCAGAAAGACAAGTCCGTGCCCAGAGGAATTCATTGATGAATTCTGTCAAATATTTAAAAGAGAAATAATACCAATTCTTCACAAAATGTAGGACTGTGCATCACTTTCTAACATATTGTGTCTAACATATTGTGTGGAGGCAATATTACCCTGATACCAAAACCAAAAAAGAAAATGACCAATATCCACCATGAATATAGACTCAACTTTATGCTAACTACCAGAAACACACTATAAATACAAAGACAAAGAGAGGTTAAAAGAAACGGAAAGCCTGGGAAAAGAGTTTCTTTAGAAAATTAGGGAAAATTAGAAAATTTCTATCCTTAGAAAGTCTTGTGAATTATCAGGGTAGAACAGGTGAACAAAAATTATCTGAGAAGATCGCAAGCTTTCACCTCTGACCTCTATATCAGTGCAAGCAGAAAGTGAAAATTAAGGCCAGGCTGTAAATGGCCTGACAAGAAGGGGTGCCCCAGAAAGAGCCAATCTGCAAATACTAGGAGGGCTGTTATTTTTATATTATTCATTAATTTTTTATCCTTTTTCTAGTATTTTTTTTTTCCTTTGTCCTCCTTGTATTAAAGGAAAGCTATGTCAAAACACTAGCCAGACATAAGTGAAAGATACAGGAACTTCAGAGAACACACATGTAAAAGAATATTGATCACTAAACAGAATACTGATCATTTAGGCTACTGAAAACCTAGGGAAGGAAAAAATGTAATTTCCAGAATTACCCAAGTGTAGTACAAAAAATGTCAAGTTTTGAACAAAAAATAACAAAGCATACCAAGAAACAAAAAGTTATAGCCCATTCACAATAGAAATTTACAGGAACTGCCTGAGGAAGCATGGAGTTTGGACACAAAAGATAAAAACTCTGACAAAAAAAAGTCCAACCAACCAATTTACAAATGGTCAAAGAGTATGAGTAATGAGTAGATATTTCTCCAAAGAAATATAAAAATGCCAAGAAGCACATGAAAGACTGTTTATTATCATTAGTCGTTAGGAAAATACAAATTAAAACTCAATGTGATGTCACTTCACCTCGTTAAGAAGGCCATAACCAAGGAAGTGGAGCTCTGAGCCAGGGTGGCGTAGGATGGTGGACAGGGAATTGTTATGGACCAAGATGGTGGATTCTTTTGCCTGATGCACTGAAATGATCAATTCCTGAGACACCAGGGTTTCAAAGAGAGAAAGAGTTTCATTGCTAGGCACGAGGCAGGAGAACAGTTGGCCTATCGGTCCAAATTCTGTCTCCCTGAAATACAGTGATTTTGGTAGTTTTATAGTATCAAAAGATGGGCAGATTTTACAATAATTAGCACAAGGCCCCAGATGATGTAATTATAGGTGATTTAATTATTGAGTATCCATAGACTGATTATTTACTTGGTCAGAGAATGTATGTAAGAAATAGTGGCCTTAATACGATGATGGGTGTGATTTTTAGTACTATAATGAGGTACAGGTTACTCATAGGTTAAAGTCTAAGCTACTGCGCATGTCAGGTGGGCCCGTTTTGGTTAGATAACTTTGGACATGGGATGGGTTAGTTCTGGGTTGACCCAAGACCCTCATTAACAAACATTAGGGGCTGTCTTCAGTGATCATAAAACTCTGGGTGGCAAAACTGGGTAAAATGGGTACAAGTGAAAGTTAGGAACAAGGTTTTACAATCGTAAGGGCACAAGATAAAGGCTATATAGTCATTATCAGAGATCAAGGCAGATGGATTACAGTTCAGGTTTCAGATACTTCCTGCTGTCTACCCTAATATACCAGAAAGTAAAAAGGAATATCCATGTAATGATTCAGTAATCATCATCAGCCCTGAACTTCTCAGTTACAGGATGCAGTACAACACATACCTTGAGCTGTGAGTCCATCTGTCTGGGATGGACCCTGCAGTGAAGGGACGCATTTACAGTTATCTTAAAATATTGCAGCAAAGGCTCCTACTCCCAGAAATGACTGCGATGAGGCCAGAGCTCAGCAATTCTACTCCCACAATGCCTTGTAACTCATGCCTAGAAGAAAGCATGTACAAGAATCAACACTACTTCTGTATTAAATAAATAGAATTTTCCTATTTACCAAATTATAGATGCACACAATTGCATCCCAAAAACACCTGTTGTAGTAAAACATTCTGTCTAATCATGCCTTTAGCAGTTTCTCATGATACAGTTTATAAAACATTACAGCAGTATTCAACACACAGTAAACAACTTATTATACTTCATAGACCCTAAAGTTAAAATTTTATGAAGAGGGAAATCCTGAGACTTTCTCTTCTTTAGTTTTGGATTTTCCAGCAACATAAAGACAAAGATACGATACCTCACGTTCTCCTTTATCCCATTTCTCTTTCTTCATGGTTCATTGTTAGCTCTCTGTTTTGTTCTCTTCACTTCTTAATGTGTTATTTAACAAATGTACTTCTGTTTTTTTCTTTCACTTCCAACCTAAATTAGAGAGAGAAATGCATTTCATAAAACTATTTTGATGAAGTATATACCAAACAAAGAAAATTTTTTCCATTGAAAAGTTGTCCACTAGACTGAGGCATATTATAAAACAGATAAGAGGAAAAATATAAAACATATAAAGATTGAAGATTCTTGACTGTGGTTCATTTTCAATTTTTTTGTTGATGCTCATATTTCATACTGGTCTGGATATGATTTCCCTTGCAACTGAAACTGAAATCTTAATTGAAATTAATTACGTGCATGCAGTTAAAGATCAAGATTGCAGAAGGCATCTACTTAGTACTTATAGGTCAAATGAAGAATAATTTAAAACTTCACTAGTTTTTAACTCTTAGCTACTTTATATGTGATTTATATGTGATTTTTCCTGGCTCCTCATTCTGATTTTAAGGGCATGCAAAAGTTGATATCACTCTTTAACACATAAGTCCCCAAGAGAAATATAAGGTAATTTAATTCCTTGATTCAGGTTCTGTCCAGAATATAGAATAGGAAAATTTTACCCAAGGGGCTACTTCCTGTGGTGACTATATACGTTAGGCTGAGGGAAAACTCTTCCACAGATACTGTCTCCTCCAAACCATGGATGTCATCTCAAGCACACATCAGAAGAATCTGATCCTAGAGACAATGTGTGTTTAGTAAGTCATCTCATGTTCTCTTCGATTATCTTAAGATAATTTAAAAATATATTTCTTTGTACCTATATCGCACATACCTGTTATGCTTGTAGTTGAGAACCTGGACTTTATAGAAGATAATTCACAGTTTTTTCTCTTATTCCAGAATCTCTGTAGCCTCTTCAACAATAGTTCGCACAACTTAATGCACTTCCTCAGAGGTGCTCTGGGGTCTGCTTTGGAAGATCATATTTCTTTGATGGCTACTTGTTATTATCAGCTTCTAGCTATCCTTGATTAAATGATCCCTCCCTTTTAAAAAGATAATTGTAAAAGCACAAAGATAAAATAACATTTAGCATAGAGATAGAAGTAAAAATGAAGTTATATATTCAGGAAGAAGTGATATAAAATTGAGTTACAATGGAGATTGGATTAAAACCCATGAACAGAAAAAAAGGAAGGAGATTGGATACTTCCTGTGCACCTCACCAGCTTTATGTGTATCTCAACAAATCTGTTAACCTTTTGTGTCTAAGTTAACTATTGTAAAAATATCAACATTGAGAATCTCACGGTGTTTTAGGATCATTATTTAAAGGAAAAATACTTGTGGAAGGATAGTGCATGTAAAAGAAACTGAAAATTTTGGTGCTATATTTTAATGCCCCTAGGAGAGCAATTCAATTAGTCAACTTCCTTAATTTTTCAATTTCACTAGTCCCAGAGTTATCATTGCCCATATTTGTGAGAATTCTCCCTCAGTTACAGGTACGAATTTCAAAGGTGATTTAATAAGAACATGCAAACATAGGTGTGGGTGCTTTTAAATTATTGAATATCCAGCCAAGACAGGAAGAGAAGTCAACGTTAAGCTCCTGGAGAGCAAGCAGCCTGTGTAAGATTTCCTTTGTATCTGTACATCCTACATAATTGCTTAGTATATTATATGTTACTATAGAGAATTGTGAGTAGTATGTATTTTAAAGAAAGAGTGTTGTATATATTTTGGTACCGAAGGGGGTTCACTAGCTATATAGTGTTTGTTGACACTAAATTTTGCAAATATATTGCTTTAAGATTCACTTAAATAAATGGTAAATGGAGAGATTGAAAAGAAGTAGTGTTTATTAAACCTGGACTGTGTTCCAGAAAAGCTTAAGTGTTTTCTGTTCATTTCATTTATTTTCAAAACAAGCCTAACATTGGGCATGTCTTTTTTTTTTTCCTTTTAACAAGTGAGGAAATGGTACCAGAAATATGTTTAGTTCATTGTCACAAGAGGAATTAGTAATAGAGTGAAATATCAGACAGGATTTGACTAATTCAGAAGTCCATTATTTCTTTACTGATTTCCTAAATATCCGATTAGTATTTAAAGAATAATATAATTAGCACACCAACATTATGAAATATTAATTTTAAAACTGATAAAAAAGTAGTATGATTCTTATTGGTCAACCGTTCTCTAGGAATATACATGTTCACCTTTTAGCAAATGCCTGCCTCACACATACTTGAACTTTTGATATTAGCTCTCTTCTATGTTATTTATTCCAACCCATACAGAACGAGTTATTGAAAAGTGATTCTGGAAGGGTTTGTGTTAATAAAAAGTTAAATTTCAAGATAAAGGTGAAATTGCCCATGTTCCTCAGAGAACATAAGTTTGTCAAATGAAATCAGTTGAACACCGGGACATTGTCTTTAAAATTAAAGACTCTGTTTATTTGTGAGCTATCAGATTATTATTGCATGTCCCCTTTTCCATAGAAAATGCATGTTTTACCTAATTTCCTTAGGAAAATCTACTCTTTTTTTTATTTGTTATTATAGAATTTGTAGGTTAATAGAAAAATCATGCATAAACTACAGAGTTCCCATATTCCACCTTACTAGTAATACCTTGCATTACTGTGGTCTATTAGTTACAATTCATGAAAGAACATTTTTATAATTGTACTGTTAACTATAGCCCATTGTTTACAATAGGGCTAACTGTATTGTACGGTACTATATTTATTTTAAAATTATTATACTAGTAACAAATACACAACCTAATATTTCTCCTTTTAAACACATTCACATATAAAATTAATTGCTGTTATTTATGTTCACAAGTTATGCTTCCATTGCCACCATCCATTACCAATACTTTACAATCAACCCAAATAGAAACTCTGCCCAATCTAAGTATTAATGTATCCCTATCTTTATCTTATGCTTCTGATTTTCAGTATAGGAGAAGGGGAAATTGGTGCTTAGAGTGAAGTAATGGCTTTCATTTTTATCTCCTCTCCTTGGCACTACCCTTGAGAATTTTAAGGGTAAAAGAAGATGAGACACACAAAAATGAAACAAGCCAAGGGAGAATAAAAATAAAGGGTGCAGAGAAACAGGCAATCATCTTTGAATTCTCCAAATTGAATGGAATTCTCAATTTACCTAGGGATCAATATAAGCAATATTGTTATTACTCATAGAGGTGAATAATTGATAACCAGTTAAGTTTTAATTTCAAAATTCACTCAGCACTAACAGTCAACTGTATACTTTGTTTATATATGTCTGGGATTTTTTTTTTATTTAAAGCTTTTTTTTTTTTTTTTCTTTTTGTAGCTTTGCTAGGAGATTGCAGTGTTTCGAGACATAAGAATTTTCTTGGTTTTAATGACATAATTGAAGATAAAAATCTTCTACTGATAAACTTAGGTTTCAAAGAATTTCTGTTCAGAGCCCCTGAAGTCAGAAGCTAAGTCTGAGTTTCCCTCCAATTTTTTAGTCCCCTTCTCACACCCCTTCCCCCCAAACTCATTTCTTATATGGCTATAAGAAATGGTACATTTCTTATATGGGTATTTCTTATATGGCTTTTATATCATATTGCCTAAAGGCTGTGTCACCATATAGTTTAAAGCAATAATCTAAATATTCAATTTTATGAAGGTTTATAGAAAAGGCTTGAAGGAATTATTACACAAAACAGAAAAACTGTAATGTTTTGTTCTGGATTTCAATATTAGTTCCCAGTCATCTTCCTAAGGATATGACATAAGTTTTAGTTGTTTAGTGTAATGGGAGTTCTTGGTGTCCTACCTAGATTCTTTTTACTGGACAAGTAAACTGAAGCCAGTTTTCAGGTGGCACACAATCTTTTCTTTCCCTTTCACTTTGTACTATCCTGCTTTCCTTATTTTTTCTCTTGAGAACATTCCCCTGATAAACCATTTGCATAAGAATCCCATCTCTGGGTTTGCTTCTTGGGAAGAAAACCTTAGGCATTTAAACATCTTTCTGAATATAAAATTGTGCATATTTGGCTGACATTTGTCTGCACAATTGTTCTTTTC
The DNA here is from genome assembly GCF_015220235.1 of Choloepus didactylus. Taxonomy (NCBI): domain Eukaryota; kingdom Metazoa; phylum Chordata; class Mammalia; order Pilosa; family Megalonychidae; genus Choloepus; species Choloepus didactylus. Next base: position 150,291,456 of record NC_051310.1, on the reverse strand, counting down.
ATTTTCTAGTAAAACTACTAAAATTCTTATGTAAACACAAAATTCAAAACATAAATATCCTTTCCCAACCCATTAATGCCTATCTACCTTTCTCTCTAGGTTATATTAGAGAAAACCCTGAATAAAATGAATAAAGGAAATCAATCTGTTGTGTCAGAATTTTTGCTTCTGGGACTCTGCCACTCATGGAATATGCAGGCTTTGCTCTTAATGATATTTTTGATTCTTTACCTGACCATCATACTTGGAAATATTGTTATAATGATCTTAATCATCACTGACCTCCATCTCCATTCCCCCATGTACTTCTTGTTGGCCAACCTGTCTTTCATTGATATATTTCTTTCCTCGGTTACCACACCTAAGATGATTACAGACTTTCTCAGGGAGATCAAGACCATTTCCTTTGGAGGCTGCTTGTGCCAGATCCTCTTTGTCCACTTTATTGGAGGGAGTGAGATGGTGCTACTAGTGGTAATGGCCTATGACCGCTATGTGGCCATCTGCAAGCCATTGCACTATTTCACAATTATGAACCTGCAAAAGTGCATTGGGTTGGTGGTGGCTTCCTGGACCATTGGCTTTGTGCATGCCATGAGTCAAATGGTTGTGATTATGCAGCTGCCTTTTTGTGGCCCCAGGGAAATAGACAGCTTCTTCTGTGATATACCACTGGTAATCAAGCTTGCATGCATGGATTCCTATACTTTGGGAATATTAATGAATGCTGACAGTGGGGTCCTGGCCATGACCTGCTTTATACTGTTGCTGATATCCTACTCATATATTCTCTTAACTGTTCACCAAAGCTCTAAATCTGGTGCATCAAAGGCAGTCTCTACATGCACTGCCCATATCATGGTGGTGGTACTCTTCTTTGGGCCCTGCATCTTTATCTATGTGTGGCCACTCAGCATTACTTGGGTGGATAAATTTCTTGCTGTATTTTACTCTGTTCTCACACCTCTTTTAAATCCATCCATTTACACCCTGAGAAATAAAGAGATAAAAAACGCTATGAAGAGATTTCAAAGCTACTACATAGATTTCAAGGGAAACATTTAATGCCCAGAGACCTGTGAGCACTTTAATTTGATAACACAATGACCTTGTGATAAGGTTGAAAATTCAAGGCATTTTTTTTTTTTTTATATATCTGCAAGTTTTGCCAGTTTCCAGATTCAGGAATAGGCTTAATATAATTGCAAGAATTACAGAATAAATTTATCAATCAGGGCAATACCATGAAACATTCCTCTCAAATCCAAACACTAACGATTCTCCTTTTTTGGAGAAAATATCCAGTCAATCTTCCTATACATTTACCTATGTTCAATGAGAACCTTGAAACTCATTCAGCAAAGTCATATATCTATCTTTTAGAACATATCTTAATTAATTTCCCTTGCACTTTCTCCTAATCCCCTTTGGAAACAAAAGTATTTCTATGATATTAAACCTCTTCTCTCAAACCTTTCACTCAAGTTTTGTCAAAAGGCAACTAAATTACTACTTTTTTCTTAACCTAGCTTACTGTCCAAATAGGGAAAAATAGAAAGGAAAAAGATGAAGAAATGAAAGTGGTAAAGTGTATGGGCAATAATAGCAGTCATTATTTCATGTTTGGTTTGTGCTGACTCAATAGGAGTAAAAAACTCAAAATCTAATATTTCCTTAGTTGAGTATGAGGCCAGGACTAAAATTTATGCTTTAAATTTTCATGAACTATTTGTATTGAATGTAATCTCCTGAAATGTAACCTCCCTTTGAGCAGGGATCATTCCTTACAGGTTCAGTATGTATTACAGTGATTAATATATAATAGACACTCAACAAATATATTTTAGTGAATAAATAGGGATCAATTGTCCCCTTCATATACCTATATCATTTTTTATTGATTAGAGTGTATAATAACAAATAACAGTCTTTTGGTACACTAAAAATATTCTTTAAAATTTTAAATCATAAATAAAATGTATTGTCTTTCCCACAGAATTATAAATTAAGTGAATTGAAATTCAGTTTAATGCCTTAAAAATAAAATTTTAAAATAAAACAAGGACACATGCTGTTTTTATTTCTCCTAATATGGGCACAATATAAGCAAAATGATAGAATAAAATAATGCTGCTATCAACCTTGTCTGTCTATTCTTTACCATTGTTGGATTACTTTTGCAGATTTTATTGAGATATATTCGCCTACCATATATTCCATCCAAAGTATACAGTCAATGTCTCATGGTATCTTCACTTAGTTGTGCAACCATCATTTTAGACCATTTTCATGGCTCCAAAGAGAAAAATAACAGATAGACACACAAAAAGAAAACCCAAAACACCCCCTATCTCTTATCCATCCCTATTATTGACCCCTAGTATTAAAGTGGTACACCCATTACTGTTGATGAAAGACTAGTAAGGTATTACTGTTAACCATAGTCCGTATCTTGTGACAGGCAATTTTTATCCATATACCACTCTGTCATTAAGTTTTATACAAGTGATATACCTTGTGCCAATTTGGATACAAGTGATATACCTTGTGTCCCCCAGAAAAGCCACATTCTTTAATACAATCTTGTGGGGGCAGACTAATTAGTCTGTTGATTAGGGTGGAACCTCTGACTGAATTATTTCCATGGAGGTGTGGACCCTGTCCATTCAGAGTGGATCTTGATTAGTTCACTGGACTATTTAAGAGAGCTCCAGAGCCAATACTGATGCTTGCTGAAGCTTGGAGACTATTGGAGATGCTGGCAGATGCAGACAGAAGGACATTTGGGGATGCTAAGCTCAAAGATGAAGCCCAGAGTTTGCCCTGGAGAAGCTAAGAGGGACCCCCAGATGCTTAAATGTACAGGAGCTGAAGAAGCTAAGAGACACAGATTCCCAGAGACATTTTGGAGAAAGCCATTTTCTACTGGAACCAAGAAGCAAAAGACCAGCAGATGCCAGCCACATGGCTTCCCAGCTGGCAGAGGTGTTTTGGATGCCAACAGCCATTCTTCAATGAAGGTATCATCTTGTTGATGCCTTAGTCTGAACATTTCTATGGCCTTAGAACTGTAACTTTGTAACCTAATAAATCCCCTTTACAAAAGCCAATCTATTTCTGGTATTCTGCATAATGGCAGTTCTAGCAAACAGTAACATACTTTGTAATAGTTTACGCTAGGACTTAATTTTATTTGTAGTGTTAATCAGTGACATACGTGACATTAACAACCACTTTCAACAAATTCAGCTAAAATATGGCAATATTATTTATATTCCCATTAATGAGTTACCATTACCTATATCCATTCTCAAACATTTAAGTTCAACCTTGCTAATAGTTCTGTTCAAATTAGGTAACCAATCCCCATTCTCTAGAGTCTATCTCTAAATACATTATATTCTATTTTAAGACCCTGAGTTTACATATTCTTGTTAGTTCATATTAGTGAAATCATACAATAGCCATCCTTTTGCGTCTGAATTATTTCACTCAGCATTATGTCCTCAAGGTCCATCTATGTTGTCACATGCTTCAGGACCTCATTCCTTCTTACTGCTGCATAAAATTCCATAATATGTACATACCACATTTCATCCACTCATTTGTTGATGGACACTTGGATTGCTTCTATCTTTCGACAATTGTGAATAATGCAGCTATGAACATTGGTGTGCAAACATCTGTTCAAGTTCCAGCTTTTAGATCTGTATATATCCTGAGTAGCAGAATTGCCAGGTCATAGGGCTACTCAATATTTAGTTTTCAGAGAAACCACCAAACTTCTTCCACAGTGGCTGCACCATTTTACATTCCCACTAGCAGTGAATAAGTGCTCGTATTTCTCCACATATTCTCTAACATTTGTATTTCTGTATGTTTAAAAGTGGCCATTCTCATAGGTGTGGGATGATATCTCATTGCAGTTTTGATTTGCATTTCCCTAATAGCTAATGAAGGTGAACATCTTTTCAAGTCCTTTTTTAGCCCTTTGTATTTCCTCTTTGGAAAAAAATGTCTATTCATATCTTGTGCTCATTTTATAATTGAGTTTTTTGTCCTTTTATTTTTCAGTTGTAGGGTTTCCTTATGTAACTGGATATCAAACCCTTATCAGATATATGGTTACCAAATATTCTTTCCCATTGAGTTGGCTGCCTCTTCACCTTTTTGACAAAGACCTTTGAAGCACAAAAGTGTTCAGTCTTGAGGAGTTCCCATTTATCTATTTTTTCTTTTGTTGCTTGTTCTTTGGGTGTAAGTCTAAGAAGCTACCTCCTATTGCTAGGTCTTCAAGATGTTTCCCTATATTTTCTTCTAGAAGTTTTGTAGTACTGCCTCTTATATTTAGGTCTTTAATCCACTTCGAGTTAATTTTTGTAGGAAGTGTGAGGTAGGGGTCCTCTTTCATTCCTTTGGATATGGATATCCAGTTCTCCCAGCACCATTTATTGAACAGACTACTCCGTCCCATTTCAGTGGATTCGGGGGCCTTGTCAAAAATCAATTGACCCTAGATCTGGGGGGTCTATTTCTGAACTCTCTGTTTGATTCCATTCATCAGTATGTCTATCTTTCTGCCAATACCATGCTCTTTTCACCACTGTGGCTTTTAATAAGCTTTAAAATCAGGAAGCATAAGTCTCACTTCATTCTTCTTTTTTTAGTATATTTTTGGCACTCGAGAACACTTTCCCTTCCAATTAAATTTGATAATTAGCTTTTCCAAGTCTGCAAATTAGGTTGTTGAAATTTTGATTGGTATTGTGTTGAATCTGTAGATCAATTTGGGTAGAACTGACATCTTAATGACATTTAGCTGTCCTATCCATGAACATGCAATGTCTTTCCATCTATGTAGATCTTCTTTGATTTCTTTTACCAGTGTTTTGTAGTCCTCTGTGTACAGGTTCTTTACATCCTTGGTTAGGTTTATTTCTAGATTCTTGATTCTTTTAGTTGTTATTGTGAATGGAATTCTTTTCTTAATTTCCTCCTTGATTAGGTCATTACTAGTGTGTCAAAATCTTTTGAGTTTTGTGTATTAATCTTGTATCCCACTACTTTGCTGAATTTTTTATTATCTCAAGTAGCTTTGTCATAGATTTTTCAGGATTGCCAATGTTTTATGGTATATAGAGTTTATTATTTAAATATTTTCATTTTTACTTCAAATGGTGAATAAGAAAATAAGATACAAATTAAATGTCATCAAGGTAGCATAGCTTGCCTTTTGTCTGCACAGGATACAGAGATCAATCTGTTTTCCAGGATTATTCATGTATTAATAGATATTGCACAATGAAAAAGAATAATTATTTCCCACAAAGATTGAAAGAGTAGATTGTGCCGAGAATAAAATACCAGAATACCACCATTAATCTAACAAAAAAAAAAATTAGAAATTGCATAATTTGCAATCTTATTTGATCATGCACTTTAAATTGGGAATGGAACAACATTTAAGCAAATACTTACATGCAGGTGGTGTTAAAAGACTAATAGCAAGCTCTTTGGCTGTATCTATATTAATCTTTAGCCTCTATTCCTCCCTATGGGTATACATAATTATCTATTGCATTTGTCCTTACTCTATGTTTTAAGTAACGATATTCTACCCAGGATGCTTGATACCTTCATACCTCTGTATGTCCTTATAAGACCAACCGGAATGTAAAGTACTACTTGTATGGATTTCCTGGATATTCCAAAACTAGTAGGACGTAAGAATAAAAAGAAACAGCTTATATTATCTTGCAACAAATCCAGCCATCACAATATCCAAGTTGTTCATGTTCTCAACTCAAACATCTTAGTGCCTTTCTGTCATTATACCCAAGCTTAGTGTTTACACATTCATCAAATAGGCAGATTCTCCTAAATTCCTAGTTTCTATTAGAATCATATTTACATATATTAATCTTGATGATTGGTAGATGTGTACATACCCCATACAAAACCTTAAATGGCTGATAGCCTTAATTTCCAACTAATGGAGATATTGTTGTCTAAACTGTTGGAAGTATCACTTCTAAGGAAACAAGTGGAGCTCAAAATTCTGAGGATCAGAAGCAAATATTTTGTGAGTGGGTTTTGAGGAGTAATAATGAGAGGAGCTATTTCTGTTTTACATGTTTATTCCAAAACCCCGGGAATGAAGATCTTGTTTTGTTCAAAGAGTCTTCTGCATTCCATTCCATAATTCTATTATGCCAATTCTTTCTGGGTGGTCCCGTAAGTAATAAGACCATTGAATTCCATATTCATGAGCTCTTTTCTGCATTTATTTTGCTGTAAAAGAAATTCCTTTATCAGACTCAATGTTGTGCAGATGCCATGATTGTGAATAAGGCATTCCATAAATCCATGAATGATGCTATAGCTGAAATTTTATGGTTTGGAAGAAAATGTGTATCTGGAAAACATATTCCTTACAATAAGGACAAATTTCTATTTCCTCAGTGGTAGAAAGGTCCCAATATAATCCACCTGCCACTTGTTGGCTGTCTAGTCCTCACTTGAAAGTGTGCCATATCAGGGCCTCAGCATTACTGGACTTTTGCAGTACTGATTGCCACAGCAAGTTTGTGAATAAGCCCAGTTTGTTTACCAACACATGACTTCCAATTCTGGTCATTTAAAAGGGATCCACTGAGCAAGCATCAGGGTACCTAGAAAAAGAGGCTAACAAACACAGAACTTGTCAATTGTCTGCCTGATTACTAACACTTCCCCTGCAGTGGCTGCCCTCTGGTGTACATTCAAATGGGACAACTGGATTTTAAAAAACTATGTCCATTTAAGTTAGCCACAGAGTTCTTTCTCAGGTCTCTTTGTCACCAATCTTTCAATGCTATTCATTCTAAGTCCTGACCGGATAACCAAGCCAATAGTCATCAGATCCCAGAAAAGAATCTAACATATAGAAGGAATTTCTGACCCGGGGCCCCGCAGCTTATCTCATAGAAACCAGACATGCCTTAAAATATGGGTTGAAGTCTGTTTTAGAAATCCCAGTCATGGTGGTGCCTCAACCCCCAAAAGGCAGATAAGGCAAGATCAGATATGTCCTTAAGATAAGCGACCATAAGCATGCATAAAAGGCCTGCTCCCTCCACATAGATAGTATATCTGCATTTCAAAGAAGAGTAGTGAGTTAGAACCCAAGCGATCAATTAGCTCAAGAGTTGATAAGCTCACACCCAATCAGGGCACAGGACACCACTCAGCAGACACCCTTCCCTCCCAACACCCTTCCATCCTAAGGTGTTTTTTTCCTTTAAAAAATGCTGCTCTCAGACAGAGAGCCGGAACCATTTTCTGTCTTTTCGCTGGCTCCCATCTGCTTTCTTCCTCTAATAAAGCTTAAACTTTCTACTTAAACTTTGACTTGCTGCATTGTGTGGATTTTTCAATAACTCTGACCTAACATTAGTAACTGTTCATGAAACATATCCATGTTTCTAGCCAAAGTGGGATCCAAATGTATTCCTTGAATTTCTCCTCATTCCTGTTCTTCAGGGTCATTTTTCATAGGGCTGGTAAAGCTGCAGACTTGAACTTCTAGTAGGTACAACATGTTATGTGAAACCACCTGTATAGATTGACTTCCAGAATGACAGAGTGAGGAGTCCACCAACCCACTACCCTGTGAAACTGCTGAAAACCAGTAAAAATAAGGAAACAAACATTTAAAGCCCCAGAAAACTGCCGTGAAGCTAAACCGCACATGAAAAATCATTTGTTTAAAAACATCTATTAAGATTTGGTAAGAAAGGTGAGAGGCTGGGGAAGTTGACCCTAGACAAGTCCCTCCCTCTCTCCCTTCAGTTCAATAAGGCAGAGACTCCATTTCTGAGCACTGCAGCCTCATGGGACTCTGTCTCCCATCAGCTTCCAGAGTGCTTTCTTACTGGAGAAGCAATATGGCAGCTTTTCCCATTGGTCCCCAACTACCTGCTGCAAAGGTAAGTGTGGTTGAGAGGTGGGGGCTCCTTTCTGCCCCCAAGACCCCATTCACAGAAGAGAGGTGTTGGCTTGGGCATGGCAGGCTAAGAAGACTGAAATCCTGATCATCTTGCTGCCTGCTCTGAGCTCGTGTTTCCACTCCAGGAGAGAAGCTGAGACAACCTTTGGCCACCACCCCTTTCCTACCACTGAGTGCTTAGCTCCTAGAATGATAGCTTCTCCCCATTCCCAACTCCAAAACACTAGTTCTGAGATGATATTTACGGTGAGAAGTAGGCCTTTAAATAGATAGTTCCTAACAGCTTCCCAAAGGAAAGGACTTCATTTAAAACAGCACTTGGAGAAAGTGAAACCTAAGTGTGCTCTCAAAAACAGTGGTGTTTGTGGTGAAAGGCAATGGGAATGAAATTCAATGTACAGGCTAAATACAGGCCAGCCAGTTTGCAGGATAGAGCCTTGGAATAAGACAGCTGGGAGGAGCTCTCTTGGGGTTAAACAGATATAAAAACCTGACCTCAAAAACTATTCCATCATTGGATCCTACATTTGTAAGTTTAAAATGAGTTTTTTAGAACGCCTGCTGGATTTTTATTAGATTACATGTGTGTGTGTGTGTGTGTGTGTGTGTGTGTGTGTGTTAAGTCAGCCCACTCATGATCATAATAAAACCCTATAATTATTCAAATCATACTTCATATTCTCTAACAGCATTTTAAATGTTTCTCTGTAATAACCTCTCTTTATATTCATCTTGCATATATTTTGTTTGAAAACTGGTACTTGTAGGTAATTAATTACATTTTTGCTATAATATTAATATTTGGTATTGGTTGTATATGTATATGATAGTTATATAATACAGATATGCATATAATGAATACATTTGCATAATAGATATATTTTATATATATGCATATAGATATTAGATTCTTGCACATAAAATTATACTTGTATATATAAACACATGTATAAAATATATGTAATGTACATGTACTTGTGTGTGTATACACACATATATACATATATATATATATAGTCTTTAGGAATACAAAGTTTAAGTTAAAGACATGACACCATTTTACCCCAAATAGCTCTGTGTGTTATCTAAAACAATGCAATATTCAAAATCAGGAAATTATCATTAATGAAAGATGAATATTTAATCTATAGATCTTATTCAAATTTTTGCCAGTTGTTCAAATAGTGTCTTTTTAAAAAGATGTGAAAAACAATCTGGTTGAGGAACCAATCCAGGATCCCAAGTTGCATTTCATTGCCATTTCTCCTTATTATACTTTAATCTTTCTTTGACTTCCATAACTTTGACATCTTTTAAGTCTACAGACCACCAAAGTTATACAATCTCTCAATTGTGCATTTGGTTTTGTCCCATGTTTCCTCATAATTAGATTCAAGTTACTCATTTTGGGTGGTAATACCACAAGAAGGATGATGTGTCCTTCTGAGTCCTTCATATCAGGAGGTAGATGATGTTGATTTGCCCTATCACTGATAGTATTAAGTTGGTTGCAGTGATGCCTGCCAGGTTCTCCACTCCAAAGTTACCATTTTTTCTTTGTAATTAATAAGTATTTTTCAGGGAGATAATTTAAGACTATATAAATATTATGTTCTTCATCAAAATTGCATCTACTAGTTTTAGCATCCATTGACAATGCTTGCCTGAATCAATTCTTATAATGATGAGTTCCTAATGGTTATTTTCTAATTCCATTCTTTTCTCTGTATTTTAGTTATTACTGTACTAAAGTAAAAGGTTTAATTTCTCTGCTATTCATTTACTCAAATATTCATTCTATGTGGACAGATTTCTGTTTTTTTTTCATTGATTTAGAATCTGTTACCATAATTGTCACGATGCTTAAATTGTCCCACATGTTGTCAGCAGGTTTCCCTTCAGGTTGTCTTCTCTGTCTGATGTGCCCCCAGCATTCTTTGAGGATGTCCTTACTTTCTGGCACAAAATGATTTTCCAGATCACCATGTACTTTCCCTTCCCATCCCTGGAGTAAGCCATTTCTTCAGCGAACTCTGGACCCTTGCTGTAGATAATGTTCGGTTGACACCAAGATTTTCTGAACTAGTTTTTCTCATTGCCTCTGTGGTGTCATTGCTTCTAGAGCCCGTAAAATACAGAGATAAGGAAAAAAAGTTTGCATATATGTACATATAAAACTACATATATATGTATATGTTTTATTTATATGTGTATGGTTGTATAAATACATACTTATAAAATTTATAAATATATAAAATATTGAATAAATATTCATGCATAAATATAAAACCAGTCATTCTTACTGATATCTTCAAATCAACTACATAACACATTTATTCTAGCCTTTCCCCTTCCATATTTGTAACTAAGCTCTCCAACACTGAGAAATCTGGCAACTTTAATTCAGCATATCTTTTCTTGTTTGTCAATTCTAAAGTATACTCAGTGTACACTCAAAATTGCAAACCATACCACCTTGTAAAACAAACTGACTAGAGTTCCAATTTTTATATAACAAGTATTTTCTTTTTTATAATGGTACATATTCAAAGGACTGTGATCAAAAGTTACTTGATCTTTCATTGTAGTTATGTGATTCAACTGAAATACATTAATTTTATTTATGCTCTTCATTTTTGATTTTATATTTCCCTCCTTTGTTGAATATATATTGAATATATAGATATATAAATGAATCATTATCATAGTTTCAAAATTAACAAGTTTACAAAAAAGGAATATTCATAGCAGTAATACTCCCCACCCATCCTTTCATACCAATTTGTAGTCTTCTGTCCTTTCCAAACACCACTTCTATGTACCAGTCTCATTGTTTTGTGTTCTGTTTCCGGTTTCTTGTTAACTTTTTTTCTAATCGTAAGCTATGAATGGTAGCTTACTGTAGACATTCCTTTGCTCTTTTCTTAACAATATATCCAGAAAATACGTCTTCTGATGACTCCTATATCAGGTGATATAGATCTTTCCCATTCTTTATTACTGCAGCATGTTTACAATCTTAAAATAAACATAATGTGAAAGAAGAAAAGAGAAGGAACACAATTAAAATGTCCTCTAGAGTTTTATCACATAACACTGGTAAGCACTCCTCTACCAGTAGCTAATATTTTCTTCCCATATCAGTTCGGAGGCACCACCTACCTCAGCAGGATATTTTCAGACATTGTAATCCAGTTTCTCAGATGGCTCACTTCTCATTTCTGTTGCATTGCTGCATTAGGTCTCAGTGAAGGAGCCTGTCTCTTGACGGTGTCTGCCAACTTGTCAGGAAATAGAAGACATTCCTTTTATTTTTAAGCTAAATTATGATATTCAATGTAAATTAATTTTTTATCCCTTTGCTGGTGAGGTTTTATTCTTTAACTAATTAGTAACAGAAACACTGAACAACTGTTCCCCCACTCCATTCTACTCTTTGGATGACTGGACAAAGACAGGTTGAACCACATTCAAATTTCACATCTTGGTGTGCCTTAAGGAGATGGGATATTTCTGTCTTTTATATCTGAAGTTTCTGGCAGTGGTCATATAGGTGGAGACCTCTATCCCTTGTGGCTGCTTAAAACCTTTTGGGCAATCTCTTCACATGTTTTTAATCTTCATGGAGTGTTCCCTGCCTTGCAAATATGGAATAAAATAAAGACTATATTTCCCAAACATCCTTGCTGTCAAGTGTTATAGATAAGGCCTAGCTTCCACACATCAGGTATACTACTGTGGGAGACTTCTATTTGCATGTGAGTCATGTATTCAACAAGGCTGAGAATGTAAAATAACTATTTTTGCAACAGGAGCAGTGAACAATTCATATCTATAGGGCTACAATGCCAGTGGTGTTTTATCTACTTTAGCAGAGTGGGAGTGGGTATGAGGTCAGCAGTAAGAGCAGGTTTACAGAGAGTTTCACAATGTAGGTTTGGGGCTTTTTCCTACAAACAGCCTAAATCCTGCTTCTACTACTTCCAACAATTCTACTAGGGTTCTAAAGAACCATACCAATACCTCCTGTTAAACCCAGATTAGATTACATAGTTTATAACGAAAACATCTGACACTTACATCTTCCGATTACATTTTCCCTCTTTCATTTGGTGACACATAAGGGGTTATAGTCACTGGTATAAGTATTATAATATTACTAGCAAGAATAATATTTATGGCATAAAATGAAATACAAGAACTTAGTTGGTAATGTTATACTTCTATTATATGCTACCATCATTAAAACTATATAGACTACTTCTTGTGGATGAAAGATTACATTTGTGATGACAAGTGGTTGTGTTGTGGTAACCTGCTATTGCTACTCTAAGGTTTTGTTGAAATTTGTCCAAGTAAAGGAAAATTAGTCAAATAACAAGTATCTCTTACATCCTGATATGTAAGGAAGAATTTTTTGAGTGTACGTAAGGGTCACTTGTTCTTTGGTGTTTGTTTAAAATAGTTTATGATAGCAATTATAACAATGTATTCAATTTAATTATATATGATGGTCATGGATTCAAAGTATAAAATAGAAGACAAAGGGCATTGTCTTTATAACAGAAAGATAAGAGATCTAAGTCATGGCTGCTCATTAACTGTAAACTTTGGGTAAATTTATGAAGAATTCTAAGCCTCATTTACCTCATCCTAAAATGGTTTAAAGCAATGATAATAATAACAACTATAATCTTAACATCAATTCTATACAATGACTAGTGAGAGGATGTATATTAAAAATTTAACCCAACACCTGGCATACAAAAAGCTCTCTATAGATTGGATAATTTTACCGATAGATTATAAGCTTATCTGCTATGCTTAGCCTAGAATCTGACATATAGTGGGTACTGAATAATTGTTTGTTTTAGGATATAGGAAATTAACTCTTGAGTGTGTAAATAAAACTAATGAATGCTTGGAACATCAAAAAAGTGACTTGATTTATGGCAATATCATTATTAAACTCCAAATACACACATGACTTGCTTCCTAAGATCCAGGCTCTGCTTCCTCATATCCCTTTTGAGGCTTTGTCTGTCTCTCTATAACATTGCCTGTATATTCCCCATTCCCAATATGACCCATGACATGAAGTTACTTTGGAATACCTCGTGATAGAGGTGGCATTTATCACGCCAGAAGTTAGTCCTACGAGCCCTTCTCAACATTCTTTTATCTTCATATACCTCTTTATTAACCTCAATTCCATTCTTGCATAGCCAGTAACCAAATCATAATAGTCCCACAATCAGCTGAAGATGAGAGAAGAAAACAAGCCACCGGCTCTTAAAAGCTCTCCAAAATTAATCTAACCTCATGTGTAATTTGCAAATTCTCATTGATAGTAATAAACCAAACTGCCAGAAAATACTTTGTAGCCCTGAAGCATCAGTCCCACAGCTGACAGAATTCCCATTAGAATCACCTGTTAAGGATTCTCAGGGTTTCCCATTACTAATTGTACACTACCTAACACTAACAGACACTATATTAGGAAGTCCTCAGGTTGGATTTTATATAAATGTGTGACCTGTTTCTTCTTTTGGTGTAATGAAATCGAAAGGCTACTGTCCTTCTGTATATTTTCACATCTGAACTCATTGCCTGTTACTGCTTCTGAAATTGGTAAGCAGAAGACACATTTATAGCATAATAAAGTCAATGTATTTTCGTGTTATAGAACATAAAAAATAGCATTCTTATTTAAATTTTTTGTAATCCATTGTGAAATGGCACAGTCTCAAGTTTGGTAAAATGTGTCAGATTAATAGCAGAAAATAAATAAATAATTACATTTATGATTATGATGAGAGAATTTTAAGTTTTTTTTACATACCAGGCACTGTGTTCAGTGCTAAGGTACCAATAACGAATAAATTAAAAAATAAATTAAAAAATTAAAAATTTTTAATAAATTAGAAATTAAAAGGAAGACAAAAATATATACAAATAACTTCATCACAGTACCACGGAGCACCAAGGAGAGAAGAATCAGTTCTGATTCAGTTTGTTTGGAAAGGTTATTATATTATTTAGGCTTAGAAAGTTAACAAAAGTAGTGTTATAAGTAAGAGAATTATTCATTGATTTGGAAGTATGCGTTTCTTCTTAACAGAGATAATTTCCTGAAACCATCCTTTCAGCTTTTGTGAGGAGAGCTAGGTAGCTGCTAAATTCAAGCCATTAAAAAAAAAATCACCCAATGCTCATTAACCCATGCTAATTTGAATGAATCTATGAATCTTTATGTCCAAGCAGGCATGTATATTTAGGTTTTTCTTTGTTGGTGAGTAGACCCCAACCAGATCCAGGAGAGAAATTTTAAGCACCAGAGTTGCTCAGTTTAGATCTCTTAATGAGAAGCTGTGTAGAATAAAGAAGAGCTAGGAAAAAACAAGCCTAGGCTATAAAAATAATAGTCATAATAATAATAACAATATAGAATATCCTGAACTTATTTTAAAACTGCATAAACCTCAGAAATAAGTTCACTTGTGTTCAGTTTTACTCCAATGACTCCATCTGTAATTGCCTGCACTTTTCTGTGTAAGTGTCCCCTTAATTGTGTGATCTGATCCATAGCTCTGTACAATTTTTCTCTCCATTTAGAAGAGCACCAACTCAATGCACACTTTCTTTCAGTGTAAACTGACTGTACAGCAAAGGATAGAAGTGGAGTTCTGGAAAGGCTGACTATGTCAACATCAGTGAACAAATCTGAATTTGGTCATTTCTCAAGAGGACTGAGGAAAACAATGGGAAGAAGGGAGTGAAAAATGAGTTACATAAGATTTGGGGTGGTGGCAAGGGGGAGTCCCAGTGAGGAAAGGGAATGAGGAATCTTAAAGGCTGAGAGTGAAATTCAGAAATAAGCTCATAGATCCTCCTTGTTGTTATTTCTGTTGTTGCTGTTATTTTTAGTCCAGTACAGAACATAGTCATCAGGGCTTTCGTGGTGCCAGGGTCATCTGAATTGACAATAATGAAATGGTATAATCAGTGTTCTTGCTTCACAAAGCCATCCAGGAAAGTCATTTAATCAGGAAAGTTCATTCCTCTTCAACAAGTAATATATACAGCTGCTCATCTCTCTGCTGTGGAAACCTTTAGTTTCTGTTCCACCAGAGTTCACAAAGGATTGAAACACATTCAAAAGGCAGGGGAACAGAATACAGTTGGGGATGCTTAGTTGTTACTGATCAACACAAAGCAGTGTATCCAGAGCCATGGGGCAGCAGGAGAGCCAGAAACCAGAAAGGCACCAGTATCCTAAAGACAGACAGACTAGTGAGGTGAAGTCTTAGCACACAATTCAACAAACAGGCCATCCACAGGTCCCAAAGGGTACGACACAACCCGAACCAGCAACTAAAGAAAACTGGGAGAGAAAGAGTCAAGGAGGAGGGAGTCAACAACTGAAGTCTGAGAAGACCAGAGCGCCAGCTGAGGAAATCCTAGAACCTGAAATAAATGTATTTCCAGAGAAGATTTGCAAAATATTCCTACTGGGTGGAGACTCACAAACACCTGCAGGCAGGAGGAGGTGAGTTTGTTTTTCTGATGTGAGAAACAGGCAAAAGTGAAAGGCAATGCTCTAACTCAATGGGTGTGTCCTCTGCCTTTCAAAGTATTTCAGGTAAGATACAAAGGCATGAAAGCCTCCAAGTTCATGGCTGAAAATATGAATTCTGTATTATAATGATAAGAAAATTATTAAACTTCTTTTATGCAGAAGGGATCTTGGCATGTAGGGGTCTCAATTGTTGTACAGTGGTACTCTGGTAAAGCATCATATACCGATCAATGTTAAAAGTCTGGTAGTTGATGCAACTAATAGTGCACTTAGTCATAGCAAAGGTTAAAGTACAGTACAGATTAGAATACAACTTTTGAATAAGGGGAAAACATCATGGCATATTATCAGTCTCATGTCAAAGACAGATCAAATGTTAACTAGCTTATCAATCATTTTGACTTTGGCAATAGAGAGTTCTACTCAAAGAGCAACACAATACTGAAAAGCAACCAAGTGTACTACTGTGATAACACAGAAGCTTTTCAATTACTACTTTAAAAAAATAGATATTTACATATTAATTATAATGCATTATCAAATCTTTCAGTATTTGAACATTTGTAAATTAAAAAATATTCAGAATCATTGATCTGATCGGATGCAAAGGTTTGCAAGATAGTGCCTCAGTATTAACTCTATGGTTAAGAAAATTTAACTTTGGGTACCTACATGTTCGTTGAATCTCAACCTGTTATCTGTGTGAACTTCAACAAGTTAATAATAAGAATAAATTAAAGTTTACTGTGCCAACTGTTTACTAGATACTGTGCTTCTGCATATTATTTGAATTTAAACTACTCAGTCTCTCCAAGTCTTAAATTGCTTGTGAATAAAATATTAATCATTGAGATGTAGCACAACTGCTCATATGAAAGTATACTATGAAAATTAATGGAGGAGCAAACTCTGGTGGGCAGAAAACCCCAAGACCATCTCCCTTCTTATGGTCTAACATTAAGCTCTCCAGATAGGATGACCTTGAAGGGCCGCATAATCATGGCTTTCTAACATTTCCTTTGTTCTTTCTTTTTCTCCATTAATAGCCCTTCAATAATTATTTGATTGAGACCAGTTATAGCTCTTGTGAACATGAATACAAAGGGGAAAATATCATAATAAAATTATTTCCAATATCTGATACAGCAGTTACTCCGTCTCTTCCACTTGTTAACATCTCCTCTGTGTAATGAGAAAGACATATTTCAGCAGTTCACGGATCTGTTTGGATGTATTTTGTTGTTGTTGTTTTACAATTAACTATGGTAGATCTATAAAAGCTGACTTTTTCCTCATAACAAAGAAAATCTGCCTTAAGGTTATTTGCAGTAACCATCTCTGCAAAGAACAAAATCATCAATTGGAATTATATTTGCATGGTCCCCTGAGACCCTCAACTCACAGCTCTTATATGTGACCTTCACAGATGTCTCCAGTCTAAATATTTTCTCCATTCTCTGTATCACATCATCATCAGCTTGTAAAATTGTAGAATGTATTGTAGCTTGCCTTGATTTAAGTTCTTGAGGTAGTACCAGACTCCTCACCAGGGTTTAAAACACATCAGGACAGGAAACATATCCAGTATGAACTGTGGCACCTCACAGTCCATAATATAAAAGCTTATATACTACAGGTGCTAAAAATAAATTATTTTATTGAAAATAAGTAAATTTTCCCCTAACATTCATATAAACTATTGCAGACATTCCTTGAAAGTTTTAGAATCCAGTGAAAAATTGGAAGTACTGATATCTCAATATCAAGGAATTTACAAATTTTTTCACAATTGTGCTTCTAGTCTTTATCCATAAGTATGGTCAGTTTTCTACTTCTTAGACCATTTTTCCATTTTCTTTCTATTGTCCCCCTACCTTTTCCTTCCCTTCTCTTCCTCTTTCCCTTATCCCACCTTCAGCTCCCCAAAAATTAATGTTAACAGCCTGATACATAGTATTTTTATGATCGTACAAGCACAGGATATGCAATAATACCAATATTTTAGAAACTTCTTTTTCTCACTAGCACTATATCATGGATATTTTTCAGGGTTAGTAAATACATTTCTGATTTACTTTTTTAAAAAGCTATATAAAATCCCATGCTATAAATACAGCATGCTTGTATTCTACCATTCTCTTACAGATGAGCACATGTTTTGCCCCTCCCAATCCTTTTTTTGGCACCCAAACTGACTGAAAGCAGTGTGCACGGACATATATTTTCATATGCTATCTTCATTTCCATGTGATAGACTACCAGCAAGCAGTCATTTCCTTAGAGTAGGTGTTTTCATTTTAATGGATACTACCAAATTCCTTTCAAAGGAAAAATCAATTATAAGCATGAGTACCCTTTTCATCATACCTCATCAGTGATGAGTGTCGCCTCTTTTTCAATATTTTGCTTTCACATGGGTGAAAACTGATGTATCCTGGTTATTTTATTATTTTATTTTTCTGACTATTAATGAGACTATACATTCTTCCCCACAGGTTTATCTGTTATTTAAAACTCCTATTCTATGAAATGCCTATTCATTTACATAATTTTTAAAAATTTGGGGTGGCTCCCTTAAAAAGAAACACTTAAAAAGATTAATTGATGTTGTGGATATTAATGGTTTATTTCTCATATATTTTTAAATAATTTATACTTTCAAAGTTTGCCATTGTCTATTTGATAATATTATTTACACTTTTTAAAAATATTTTGTCACATATGTTTATATTTTCTGGGTTTCCTATCTTCTTTTAAAAAAATTTTCAAACCACAAAGTTTTTTTCTAAATTTACTTTTTTAACTGAAACAAGTTACACTTTTTAAATTTTTTTCTTTATTCTTCCTGGAAATTTCTTTTTAATCCAAAGTGAAGTAGAAACAAAGCTTGTTTCCATCCAGATAAACAGCTCCTTTGTCACAATGGAACTGTGGTTGTGCTTATAAAAGCAAATACAACAGAAAATACTTTCCAAAGATGTAATATAATTCAGCAAAAAGAATCCCACAAGACTCTCAGCATGAAGTCCCCAAGGTCTCCTGGAACAAACTGGACCACCACCAAAGAATTTTAGGAACAAGAATCCCAGGCAGAAAGCTTTGGCACTGTGTGCCTGTAGCTCTAAGTACTCTGGGAAGGCTGATATTCCAAAACTAGCCATTCCCCTAACCCTCTCCAGTCCTGGATTTTTCTCCCATGCTCTGAAATTGGTATGCAAGATGTCATGTTTATGAAACAATACAGAGAATATTTTCATACTCAATGTGTTTATCACATTCTTTCATGTCATAAGAACCTGCAAAAGATACAGACTACAATTACAGAAATACAACCAATATAAAGAGAAATAGAGTAAATAAGGAGGGCCAAAAGGATAAGGAAATGATTTTCAACATGAGTGATTTTACCCTCCAGGGAACATTTGGCAATCCGGAGACATTTTTGGTTGTCACGATTGAAGAAGTGCTGATATCATCTAGTAGGTAGGAGTCAGAGATACTTTTAAATGTCCTATAATGCACAGAGCAGGCCCCTGCCACAAAACACTATCCAGCTCAAAGTATCATTAGGAATGAGAAACCCTGGAATAAATAAAATCTAATAGAATGAAACATAAGGAGTTGGGTACTCAGAGATATTCTACATGGAATATAAATTAAAATAATAATTTATATTGATCATATTACTATCAGACAGCAAATAATTTGTAGGGTATTAAGAAATGGCTTTTGAAATGTGTTTTAAATGGTTTTGGTTGCAGCAGATACTTTTTTTTTTTTTTTTTTTTTAGAATGCATGTACTAGTTGACTAGACTAAGCCTCTTCAGAAGGGAAGATGCTTTGGATCCACAGTCATAGGTGGGGTCCGGGGAGCTTCTAGGGCTTCCAGTCATGGGGAGAGGGTTTGGGCAGAGATAGTAAGTCGGGTGAATTAGGTGATTATGGGGAACATGCAGAGAAAGAAGTCATTTACAAGCTTTTCTCCAGAGACTTGTTCTGATTATTTACTCTAAAAAATTACTCCAAAGCTTAGTGGTTTAAAACATTTAGTATTATCTCTCATAGTTTCTGTAAGTTGATTAGGTTTAGATGGATGATTTTTCTTGGGCCCATATTGCAATTGCAGGCACGTGATGGGTTGGAAGCTGCAGTCAAACAAGGGCTTGCCTGGGCTTGACTTCCAAAGTAGCTCCCATGGTTGGAAGTGATGTTCTCTGTATTCTGGGAGTTCAGCTGGGAATGCTCAGCAGAGCTCCTACATGTGGCCTTTAGGTAGGTGGGCTTCTCACAGGATGGTAACTGGGTTCCATAATGGAATGACCCAAGAGCGAATGTTCTAAGAGTTCCAGGCAGAAGCTTCAGAACTTCTGACTAAATCTTAAAAGTCAAACAACATCACTTCCACCACATTACATGGGTCAGGGACAAGTCACTAGGCCAGCCCAAATTCAAGGGGAGGGGAATTGTAGAAGGGATTAGAAGCTGGGATGTGTGGCACATTGGACGGTCATATCTGGAGACTACCACAAACTTGACAATACTCATGGATCAAGCACTCACCTTGCATTAATGCTTTACATAGATACCTTGAATAATGGGAATGACTATGTGTCTGGCAATCAGAAGTCTGGGGGTCATGTTAGTCACCTAGGATACCTAAACTGAAGCTGGAAATGAAGTGACAGGAGAAAGGAAGAAGTATTTGGGGCCATTGGTCAAGAGGCAAGAAAACAGACATGCCTAAATGTTATAACTCTATCATTGTTGAACTTTTAACAAAAGGTCTAGGACACATAAATCTTCATCAAAGTTTGATAATTGATTTTTAGGCTTAAAAATGATGCTTTATATCCATCCGTATTAGGAAAACTAGGTTGCAAGAAGAGGATCTCATCAGTGAACACCTCCTTTTTCCTTCTCTGAACTTCCATAGTCCATATGAGTTGGCACTTGACATCTACATTCTTTTATTGCCCATTGATCACTTAGTAAATATAAGCTATATTTCCTCAGTTAGTCTCCTGCTCTAATTGGAGTTAGAGGTCATAATAACCCATTTTAAAAAATCATCACACTTGCCCTACAACCATTCCCTCATTTGATTAACACAACACTGTAAAGAAAGTTCATAGAACCAACAGTTTGAATGTCTCTTCAAACCAGATCTACTTCTGTTTCCTTGAACAATGGACATTCACGTGTTATTACCACTAGAACCGTGTGGTCAGGGCTTCTCACTCCTCCTATCACTTGTTAACCTAGAACTTTGAATTCTCAATACAACTCCCCTTTACCCTTGTTCACCAAATTCTTCAATCCCTAGAAATATTTTAACTGTGGAGTTACACTATATGTTAGTCAGGAGTAAAGGAATATAGACAACAGATAAATCGTGGAACATGATGGTAGGTAGAAGTTACAGTAGCTAGTGGTTGCAGCATCTCCACTTTGGAAATGAAACAAGAAAGCCCTCAATTCCTCCTGATCTTCTCAGCCTTTGGACTCCTGGAAGAGATTGAAAAAAAATAGATTACTTTTTTCTGATTAATCAAATAATCCTTAGATCATAAGAGAAGTTTGAGTGTCCTAAACCTGCTATGATGTTGTAACAGATATGTGCATGTTACACACTCCCCTTACAGCTGCAGATTCCATATTATTCTGGTGACATAACTTACTTCTTCTTCAAAAGCACCACATGCCTCAATTTTACACTCCCACAGCTGCCCTGCCTACCACATACCATCTGTGACTCAGGGTACTGGGATTTATTCTATTTGCAATAGTCCCCCACAAAACGATTTCCCTCTGCTATCCATACCTTGGTCCTCCTGTGTCACAGACACTGCCCTCAAGGTCCCAGAACCCATCTGCCACTGTGGACTGCCTGTGAAACTCTTTTTGCATTGACTATTCAATGACTTTCCTGTCTTCAATTCATACAACAAGCTATAGCCTACACATAAAGAAGGTACTCATGTCAAATAAAGTAAATAATAATCTTAGCTCTTATTTGTATAGGATTTCAACCTCATAAAGCATATTGATCCCTTATCTCCTGGGCTCTCCACTAAATATTTATTTTAGTTTTCAGGTTTCAAGATGAAGTGATTTGCTTAAGGTCGAGTGTGAGTTAGTGGTGAAGTCCCATGTATCTCACTGCCTAACTCCTCACTATAGTGGGAGTACTACACCTGTCACAAACAATCTTTAAGTAACATCTTGCCTATCTATATTTCTATCATTATAAAGCATCAACTCAACTTATAAGTTTGTTTTTGTGTTTGCAGAAAAGGATATTTGATTTTTGAGGGTGGAATAGTGTAGGGTTAATAAGAACCCTTTGTAATTAATCTTCCTGAACAAGCCACTCTCAAGTTATTCTGACGTCCCAAGATACTATTTCTTTAGCCAAAGCAGTGACTACTTACAAAACATCCTTTGATACCTATGAGCAAATTATTTCCAAAAGAATAAAGGTCTGCAACAACTTAGAACAAATCATGTTTAAGGATAAATACAAACTCCTCTATAATAATATTCTTCATTTTAAGATCTCTGCTGAACACTCTCTTATTCTAAAGATGTAATCTTAGATGGACATTTTAAGGTAACATGGGAAATCCAGGAAAGTATATTTTGGATTAGAATTTCTTTACTTGCTATTTACCTCAAACTGACCAAAAGTTTTTCTCTGTTAACAGTTGTTGTATTTTCCATTATCTTATATATGTTAATTGTATACATATATGATGTGTGTCTGTGTGTATATATATATATATGTTTTCAAACAGTACCATACTGTAAAGTGTTTTACAAACTGCCTTTGACTTTATTTTAGAAATGTGAAGATTTTCCAAGTTCTTAAATATCTTTGGCAAACATCATTTTAGCAACTGTGCAATATTTTATCTTATCAATTCCTTATAATTTATTTATGACTGTAAGTCCCAATAGTAGAACACTTACACTACTTCAATTTATTATATACATAATAATGTTACCATGGAGATGTTGCACACCCATAATTATTGCCTTAGAATAGCTTCAGAGAAGGGAAAGATCTGTCTCTAAATTTTCTGCACAGGTTAAAAGTTTTGAAATATTTAAAATGGAGAAACATTTTAAAGACTAGTGCACTTTTAGAGGAGGACAAGCACAAAGAACTGTCCAAGTGATAGTGGCATTAGGGAGCAAAAAGTGCAGTAGGACCTCAGCTCAAAAGAGTACAGTAGGCATCCAGGATAAAGGATAGACATATTGCAATCAAGAAGGAAAATACTAAGAAAGTATGTAAAAGTTTTATCACAGGGAAACTTTTAGATAAAATATGCCCTGTAAGCTGTATCTGTATCTGATACATACATGTTAATTCAAAGTTAAAATCAAATTAGCTAAGAAGCAATAAATATCTCAAATGGGGTTAGAATAATAGACTCATTAGATTTGAAGGCTGAAAAGGAACCAGGAGATTGGGCTTAATCATCTTGTTTTTCCAGTGGAGAAACTGAGGTCCAGAGGGAAAGATGAATCAGCTGTTCAAGGCAGAGTTGGTTCTCAATTTCAGTCTCCCATCTTCAGCATCGTGTTCTTTCCAAAAACCATGCTGCTGCTTCTCACATCTTAATTCATAGGTTAGTAACACTCTCCTGTGTGAGTAATTAAACTCCTATTTCTTACTCAGGCACAGTTTTCAGCAATAGTTCACACACATACACACACAAACACACTGCATCATTCTTTGTAGTGAACCATCATGGCCTACCAATTTTGGCTGCATTAAGTAAATAGCCTGCTTCTAGAATGGGTGCTGTCCCCTGCTCATCTCCAGGGCAGTGAAGATGCTTTGCATCAGTGTGGGTGGGGGGTCTAGTGAAGAAAATGCTCAATGTATGAATTGGAAAATCTGGTCACTCAATGTATAGTGTTATACTTTGATATGGGATGTGACATGGGAGATGAGAGCAGGAAGAAATAAATTTATATGTCACAGGTAATATCATTTGTACTCACAGCATCTTTCATGCTCACTCCATGATATGTGGCCCTTGTTCAAAAGTGACAGGGCTGCTCAGAGACCCTGAACATTGATCCTTCCTGCTTAATCATGAGTTGCTGTTGCACATTCTGATCCTTATAAGACCTTTGTGGGAAAGTGGGTTTCAGCCACAGCAGGCAATGGGGAGTAATAATCACCATAGGAAAAAAACATTCACCACTGAGTCTTCCCAGGAGTGTCCAAATCAGAAGCCCACTTATAGGTTGGTGGGAGTTTAAAACGGAAAAGACAGCAATCTGGTGCACTAAAAACCTCACTTCATTCACTGTTCCAAATATGCTGAATCATAGCTGCTTCAAAATTCGGAGACTAAATTAGAATTTACACAGAAATTCTTAAGGAACTTGTAGGCAGACTGTAACTTCAGGATTCATGCAAAATTTAAACATTAAAGAACTTGTGCAAAGTCCCATTGCTCTCCAAGAGATTCAGATAATTGGATCACAGTTCCCACAAAAATATACCCCCTAAAGAAGAGATGCCTCCATTCTCCTATGAAGAAGCATATGCTTCTAGGGTCATGGATTGCTTACAGGAACCAAGACAGATGGTTAGGTTTTTACATGTAAGGTAGGGTTAGAGTCCTCCGGAAGGTGGGGAGTTTAAGTTAACCTCCTCCCTCTTAGAGGTAACAGAGAATGGCATTAAATTTCCAAATCAAATGACAATGTTGAAGGACCCACAGAAATTAAAAGCTTGGCAACTTCCATGGTATTACTGGTCTCTTTTTTTCTATGCAGGTCATCCCAGTGCAAACCATACAGTGGAGTCCATGGAGAAATTCAATCAGTCTCAAGTGTCAGAATTCATTTTGCCAGGACTAACCAGCTCACAGCATATTCAGTTTCTTCTCTTTCCACTCTTCTGTACTATCTATGTAGTCACAGTTTTGGGTAACCTTCTCATTGTTGTCACAGTGTTTTCCACCCCTAACCTGAGCACTCCCATGTACTTCCTCCTTGCAAACCTCTCCTTGGTGGATATGACACTTGCTTCCTTTGCCGCCCCTAAGATGATTGTGAACTAGTTTAAAAAGCATAAGACCATTTCTTTTGCTGGATGCTTTACTCAGATCTTTCTCCTTCACTTACTGGGTGGGGTTGAAATGGTTCTGTTGGTCTCCATGGCGTATGACAGGTATGTGGCCATTTGTAAGCCTCTACACTACATGACCATCATGAACAACAAGGTGTTTGTTTTGCTGGTAGTGGCCTCATAGCTCTTAGGTCTTCTTCACTCAGGGCTTCAGATACCTTTTGATGTGAACTTGCCTTTCTGTGGTCCCAATGTGGTGGATAGTATTTTCTGTGATCTTCCTCTGGTTACTAAGCTTGCCTGCATAGATACATATATTGTACAGATTGTCATTGTTGCCAACAGTGGGATGATCTCCCTGAGCTGTTTCACGATTCTGCTTATCTCCTACAGTCTTATCCTCATTACCATTAAGAACCATTCTTCTACTGGGCAGTACAAAGCCCGATCCACCTTGACGGCTCACATTACAGTGGCGATTCTCTTCTTTGTTCCGTGCATTGTCATCTATATCTGGCCCTACAACAACCACTCTGTGCATAAGTTTCTTGCTGTATTTTACACCATCGTCGCTCCCATCTTGAATCCAGTTATCTACACTCTGCGAAACAGAGAAATGAAAATAGCTATGAAGAAATTCTGGAGTGCTTTTGTGGGTTCCAAACAAGTTGCATAAGTTAAAAAGTATGATTTATATAGAAACAGACTATTTCTAAGTCTTTTTCAAGGATTAGTTCTAAAATAAAATTATTGGATCCATATTGAGCAAGTCAAGAAAAATACAGCAAGATTATAAAAATCAGCCATACTAGGATGTCCAACCAACACACACACACACATAAAAATATTTTCAGAGATGTCAAATGATGTCACTGAGTTATAAAAGTCAACCTCAGATCTGCTTGTCTTTCAGCAAAGTTGGTAAATATATGATTTGTGAAGGTATTAAAGTGATACCAGATGAAAGGGAAAATAAAATGAATTCTCAGAAAGTCCATCTTATTATTCTTTATAACCAGAATGATTCAGTCTTTGCTGAGGGTCCAAGATTGATTCTCTGTGTTCACAACAATATTAATTTTGAGTAAACCCTCATGTGTGTTGCCTCCTAAGAAATGTATCTTCGAGATTCAGTATCTACCTATAACATCATGGTACATGCATTTTACCTGTTGCCTACAAAATGAAAAAAATTGGGTACACCTCTCTTAAGGCTGCTGCTATTATCAAAACTTACTCTCATCTTCCTACACAATAATACTTCATCTCAAAATGTATGCTTATGATTCAAAAAATTGTATATTCCAGAAAAGATACTGACTTTTTCCTTAAGAATAATATGAATTTAAAATATGATTTATAATAATAAATTGTATTATGCAAGTTATCACTTTCCAGGGAAAGTATGGAATTCCCAATAATAAACTCAATTATTTGGAGTTTCTCTAGCTGTGACTCTGCATCTGTATTTTTTGACAGCTTTTCATTTCCTTCCTTCTGAACATATGACAATGATGTAGGAGATAAATCAGCAGCGATAAAAAGTTGTGTTTTATCTTTTTTAGCAACTCTTTTTATAGGCAGTGTCCAATGCTGACAACAGAAAGCAATGCATATTTGTTAGTAGCTAAGTTTCTCCACTTTTACATATCCTTCCACCATAACTAAAAATAGAGTTTAATGATTAAGGAAGATCTTCCTACCTTAGTGTGAAGTTTCAGTAGTGTCAGTAACTGTGGTTACACAGACAAACGGGAGTAGGGAAATAATTTTGTGTATTCAGTCAATAAACAAAAATAGTCTGAATAAAATGACCACAAGCAAATATTTTTTGTTTTAATGAAGGGAAAAAGTTGAACATGGAATTTCTGGATATCTATTATGCTTATGAGAAAGTTATTTTAGAATGTACTTCTAGTAGATTCCAAATTCCTTAGGGATTCTTTTCTTCTGCACCATTGGGAGAAACTAAAGAAATTTTACCATTCTACAGAGCAAATCAAGGGATTGTGAACATGAACCATAACTGAAACAGAAACGACACAGGAGACAGGAACTCACAAGCCACTTCTGCTACAAATGTGCACACATCAAAGCCTCCACCACTATCCTCCCAGCCAAAATATAAATACAATAAAAAAAAGCTAGGCTCTGTGAAAGAAGAATTTCTGGTTCATCCAAAACAACTATCAGAGTCTAGGAAGGAAGGTATGGTATTTAGAGAACTCTTTGTGTTCCCTAAAAGACAGAGTTCTCTGTCACATTACATAGCAAAGGCTCATACCTGCCATCAGAGGTGGAAGCACAGGGACAGCTTTAAACATACACCGCCAATATAGTTGATGATACTCAACTGTCCCCAGAAAACCCTTTCTGAAAATTTTCATTCCCCACAGTTTTCCACAGTATCTGAAATGTCATTACTGTGTGTCATCCAATTAGTGATAGAATCTTTTTCCTTTTGAAATACAATATTTAAATGAACAAAATACAAATATAACATGTTTCTTGGTTTTTAGTCATATATTTCATAATGAGAATAAGTTTATTGGCTCCATGTTTTGACAACAGCCAACTGAGATTGAAGACCTTTGGAAATTGTGTCCCCCTGGGCATAGAGACTTGGAATATGTAGGGAAATGGGTGCAGAAGAAAAGGATAAATGGCTTAGAAGCTATAGATTTTTCATATTTTGCAATTATTTTGTACTTGTTTTTATTGTACTGTATGGCATTAAGATCACTGGCCAGCAGGAAAACACAGCTTTGAAGAAACTTCTACTTATGTGACTAGAACATCAGATAATGGGCTCTAGCTGGAGCTCTAGAACAAGCAGTCAGTGTTATCAGGTGTTCTAGTTTCCTAGCTGATAAACCAAATACAACCATGGGTTGCCTTAATAATGGGAAATTAATGGCTCATGGTTTCAGAGGTTAGAAAGCTTGCTTCCTCATGGGATCAGTATCTTCAGGCTCGCCAGAAGTCTTTGCAGTTCCTTGTCTTTTCCACCACATGGAAATGGACATGGTCACTTCTCCTCTCTCTCTTGTGTTCTCTTTACCTACACATTTTAGCTGCCACTAGTGGCCTCTCTCTGTATGGCCTTCTATAAAAAGGCCTCCAGTAATAATAGGATTAAGACCCATTCTGATTCATTTGGGGCACACCATCGTCCAAAGTTCCTATTTAAAATGAGTTAACATCCACAGGAAAAGATTAAGATTAAGAAGGTTCTTCTAGGGTACATAACTCCAAGACACCCCATATGGCTTTCACATTCTAAAAGAAATCAATTTATGTCTGCTTCAAAGGAAGAAATGAATAAATGTTCATAGCAGCTCAAATCATAATCACCAAACTTGAAGTAACTCAAATGTTCAACAACTAGCAAATGGATAAACAAATCATGATGCATTCCTACAAAGTAGGACTATTCTGAGCAATAAAAAGAAATAAGCTAGAGGCAGGTGTTCCAGAATGGCTGTATGTGGAACCGGGCAGATCATCTTCTCAGAAAAACAGTGATAGAACTGGACAAAATTCTCAAAATTGACATATAAGTCTCTAAAAATTTACCAAAGGGCACACAACATACTGAGAATAATTTATTCAAGAAATAGAATCTCATTAAGGACACTGGGACTGAGTGATATTTAAGCCAGAGGCTGTTCCCATTTTTTCCCAGCTCTGTGTTGTGAAAGTTTTACTGCCCAGGTGGGGCAACCCATGAGGATAGACAGTTTCCATTCATTTCTGGCTTGGGTCCTGGAACACAGAGGTCCACTCCTCTTGGGAGGGCCATGAAACCTGGTGGCTTCCATGCCTTCTGCCCTTTGGATCATGCTGTATTTTATGGACATTCTGCCCAGAGTGATCAGGTCAGTTTGGGAGGACATGCACTACATGGCATGTCATTTATTCTTCTCATTCACTCTCTCTTTCTTATTTTTTTCTTCCTCCTAGTGTTAAGGGAAATTTTTGTCAAAACACTGGTTGAACACAAGCTAAAGGTACAGACACTTGTGATAACACATGTGAAAAAGAATACTGATCACTAAATAAACAGTAACATGAACAAACACAAAACCTGAAAAAGGAGAAAACAAGATTTCCAGAATGATCATACTGTAATATTCAAAAGGTTCAGTTAAAAAAAAAAAACTCATAAAGCATCCAAAGAAACTAAAATACATAGGCCATTCGCAGGAGCAATTAACAGAAACTCCCTGAAGGAGCACAAATATTACTACATCTACCTTCCCCCAAAATAAAACTTTAAGCCAATTGCCTTAAATTAGCTGAAAAGCTACAGGGAACTATGGACAAAGAGATAAAGGAAACTATGAGAAAATGTATAACAAGTACAGAATGTCAGTAAATAATTAGAAATAATGAAAAGGAAACAAAGAGAAATTCTAGGGCTAAAAATACAATAATTGAAATTAAAAGCTCACCAGAGGATTTCAATAGCAGTTTTGATGAGGTAAAATAACTTAAAAGCAAACTTGAAGATGGGTCAATTTATATTATCCAGTCTGAGAAACAGAAAGATAAAAGAATAAAGAAAAGTGAAAAGAGACCTGTGGAACATCATCAAGCATACCAAAATCAGCATAAAGGGAACCCCAAAGAGAGAAGAGAGAGAAAGAGACAGAAAGATTATTTAAAGAAATAATGGCACAAAGCTTCCCATATTTGAAAAAAGACATAAGCATACACATTCAAGGAGCTTAATGAACTCCAAGATGTATAAAGGAAAAGAGATCTACACCAAAACACATTATAATAAAACATTCAAAAATCAAGACAAACACATTTGAAAGCAGCAAGAGAGAAGTGATTTCTCATGTAAAAGGACTTGCCAATAAGTTTAACAATGTTTCTTATCACAACC
This sequence comes from Choloepus didactylus, assembly GCF_015220235.1. NCBI lineage: Eukaryota > Metazoa > Chordata > Mammalia > Pilosa > Megalonychidae > Choloepus > Choloepus didactylus. The sequence goes on along the minus strand of NC_051310.1, from coordinate 150,261,901 downwards.
AAGAAAGTAGTAAAGGAGTGAGAATACATTTGTAATGTGCCAATGGAAAATAACTGCCAACCAAGAATTCTATATCCAGCAACATTAACTTACGAATGAAGGAGAAATCAAGATATTCCAGATGAACAAATGCTGAAGGAGTTTGTTGCTAATAGACCTGCCTAGAAGAAATGTTCAATGGAATTCTTCAGATATGCTGTTGTCCCAGCAACATTAATTGAACAAACTATTCTTCCTCCATTGCATGGTTGTGGAACTCTTGTCAAAAATACCTGAACAGAAGTGGTAGATTGAATTATGTACCTCAAGAAACACATGCTTAATCCTAACCCACTTCTCTTTAGGGGAGAACCCCTTTGTAAATAGGATCTCCAAAGATGTTCTTTTTAGTTAAGTTGTGGCCAAATGTAGCAATGTGAGCCTTAACACATACTGCCTGAAGCCACATATAAAGGAATGAATTAAAACCCTTACCTCATACCATATACAGACATTAATTCAAAATGTATCAACAACCTAAACATAAGGGCTAACACCAAAAACCTTTTAGAAGAAAGCATAGTGGTAAATATCTGTGGCCTTGGATTTGACAATGAAATCTTAGAAATAGCACCTAAAGCATGAGCATCAAAAGAAAAACAGATAATTTGGACTTCACAAACTTTAAATACTGTTGCACATTAAAGGTAATTATTGAAAAAATGAAAAGACAGCCTACAAAGTGGGAAAAAATACTTCAGTGCCATTGAAGGTTAGTGCCAGTTAGTGCCAGACCACCACAGTAAAGCAAATATTGCAATAAAATGAGTCACATGAATTTTTTGGTTCTGTAGTACATGAAAAAAATTTTAATTACACTATACTCTGTTAAGTGTACAATAAATTATGTCTAAAAAATCAATGTAAATATCTTAATTAAAAATACTTTTGCAAAAAAATCCTAACCATCATTTGAACCTTTTTGCTGGTAGAGGGTTATTGCCTTGATATTGATGACTTCTAACTGATCAGGGTGATCATTGCTGAGGGTTATGGTGGCTATGGGCATTTTGTAAAATAAAACAATGATGAAATTTTCCACATCAATTGACTCATCTTTTCATGAAAGATTTCTCTCTACCATGCAGCACTGTTTGATAGTATTTTAAACACAATGGAACTTCTTTCAGAATAGTTACTCTTCTCAAACCCTGATACTGCTTTAACAGGTAAGTTTATGAGTAATATTCTAAATCATTTGTCATTTCAACAATGTTCACCACATCTTCACTATGAGAAGATTCCATCTCAAGAAATCACTTTCATTGCTCATCCATGAGAAGCAACTCCTCATCCATTAAAGTTTTATTATGGGATTGCAGCGATACATTCACTTCTTCAGGCTCCACTTCAAATCATAGTTCTCTTGCTATTTCCACCATTCTGCAGTTACTTCCATAACCAGAGTCTTGAACCCCTCAAAATCATCCAGGAGAGCTATGATCAATCTATTCTAAACTCTTGTTAACATAGATATTTTGACCTCTTTCCTATTTAGAATGGTTAACCATTTCCAGAAGGTTTTCAATTTACTTTGCCTACAGGCATCAAAGGAATCACTATCTATGGCACCTATAGCTTTACAAAGTGACTTTCTTAAATAATCAGACTTGAAAGTCAAAATTATGCCTTGATCCATGGGCTGCAGTGTGGACCTTGTGTTAGCAGACATGAAAACAACATTAATCTTGTTGTACATCCTCATCAGAGCTCCTGAATGACCAGGTGCTACGTTAATGAGCAGTAATCTTTTGAATGGAATCTCTTTTTTTCTGAACACTACATCTCAACAGTGGGATTAAAATATCCAGCAAAAATCTTCAAAATGGTGACAGAAACAGCTACTGGAAACTTCTGCCCAGAGATTCAACAGAAAAAAAAGTCTATTCTCACTTGTTCAGAACTTTGGAGAAAGTTATAGACTGGAGAAGGATTCTACCAATGCTGAATCAAAGAAAGAGAAAAATATCAGGTAGAAAATTTCCATCTTGCACAGGCTAGTCTTCTCCCCTCCACCTCACTCAGTCCCACACTGTTCTGGAACTGCACAAAGGTGGCAGCTGTGATCCCTCCCACCTTCCACTGGGGTCATAGACTATAAAATCTCTTACAGCAAGGAGACAGATCCCTACCTATATCCAGACACAGAACATTAAGCCCACAAGGAACCATGACAGGATTTAAGCTGTTGAAGGATGGGGTAGAATAAAAAAGGGCACCTCTTGCATGAGAACCTGGCCCTATTTTTGGCTGATAAACAGGGACAACCCAACTGCCAAAGCAGTGCCCTCATGCAAACCCAAGTATTGCTGGATGGCAAAAAGCAGATTATCCTGGGCCAGTTGTTGGCTGGGGAAGTGGCCCTCTCAGTCCTGCAGCCTGATGCCTTTTCATGTGCAAACCTGGGAATCACCAGACATATTGTGCCCACAGGTGGGGTCTCACTGAAGGTACACCATGCTCATTCCTACCCCTAGAGTCAGTGGCTTCTAGTGCACATAGAGAATTGTGGCTTTGACTGTATTATTGCCTGGTTGGGGCCCAGCCCAATAAGTTGCTACAGCTGGGGAGAAGCACGGTTGTGGGGAAGAGGTGGCCAAAGAGTACCATCTTCTAGGAAGACTGGGAAAATGCACTTTAACTAATGGATTTCTGACTTCATTGTAAACCCAAGCAACTACAAAATCTCAGACAAGTGAAGGAAATCAACTTTCAAAATAACCTTATCAAGATATTCAAATGCCTAGAAATCAACAAAAAAAAATTGCTAAGCATATGAAGATGCAAGAAAGTATGGCCAAGACAAATGACCAAATTAAAAAGCTGAAGGAGACTCATAATTTGGAACTAATAATCAAAAATGTTCATACAAATCTCCTAAAAAACTGTAATGATTTGGCTTAAGACATAAACATTATCAGGAAGACATTAGAAGAGCATAAAGAAGAATTTGGAAGAATAAATAGAAAAAATAGCAGATTTCATGGAAATGATCAAATTAAAAATTTACTAGAGACACACACTAGAGGGTTTGAAGAGGCAGAAGAAAGAATAAGGGAACTAGAGTACAAAGCAACTGAATTTGAACACACAAAAGAACAAAGGGCAAAAAAAGATGGAAAAATTTGAACTGGATATCAGGAGCATGATGCACAACATGAAGTGCACAAATATAAGAGTCGTTGGTGTCCCTGAAGGAGAAGAGAAAAGGGCTAGGAAGGTTATTTGAGGAGATAACTGGAGAAAACCCCCCGAACTTTATAAAAGACATAAATATACAAATCAAAGAAGCCCAAAAACTCCAAATGGAATAAATCCAAACAGACCCACTCTGAGACACATACTAATCAGACTGTCAACTGCTAAAGAGAAGAAAGTTCTGAAAGTAACAAGAGAAAAGTGTACAAGGACACATAAGACTAACTTTTGACTACCCAACAGGCAACATTGAGGCAAGAAATCACTGGTATGGTCTATTTAAGATTCTGAAAGACACAAATTGACAGTCAATTATTCTTTATCCAGCAAAGTTGCCTTCAAAAGTGAGGGAAAGATTAAAGTGTTCATGTTTAGTGAATTTGTTAACAAGAGACCTGCCCAGCAAGAAATACTAAAGGGAGTTCTGTCAACTGAAAAAAAGGAGAGGAGAGAGGTCTGGAGAAGGGAATGGAATTGAAGGGTATTAGTAAGGGTAATTTAAAGGATAAAGAGAGAAGAAGAAATAAAAGATCTGACAAATAAAAACCAAAGGATAAGATGGTATATTTAAGAATTGCCTTTGCAGTAATAACTTTGAGTGTTGTGCTGGTTTGAATGTATTATGTACCCCAGAAAAAGCCATATTCTTTGATGCAATCTTGTGGGGCAGACAGAATAGTGGGGATTAAGTTGGAACATTTGAATTAGGTTGTTTGCATGGAGATGCACCCCACCCAACTGTAGATGATAACTGATGGGATACTTCCACGGAGGAATGGCCCCACCCATTTGGGGTGGGCCTTGATCAGTGGAGCCATATAAATGAGCTGGCTCAAGGAGAGAAAACGGAGTGTAGCTGTGAGTGACGTTTTGAAGAGGAGCAAGCTTGCTAGAGAGGAACGTCCTGGGAGAAAGCCATTTTGAAACCAGAACTTTGGAGCAGACGCCAGCCACGTGCCTTCCCAGCTAACAGAGGTTTTCCGGACACCATTGGCCATCCTCCAGTGAAGGTACCCGATTACTGATGTGTTACCTTGGACACTTTATGGCCTTAAGACTGTAACTGTGTAGCCAAATAAACCTCCTTTTTATAAAAGCCAATCTGTCTCTGGTGTTTTGCATTCTGCAGCATTAGCAAACTAGGACAGATTTTGGTACCAGGAGTGGGGTGCTTTTGCTGCTGAGTTTGCAAATACCAAACATGTTGGAACGGCTTTTTAAATGGATAAGGGGAAGTTTCTGGAAGAATTGTGAGGAGCTTGATAGAAAAGGCCAAAACTGCTTTAAAGAGACTGTGGAAATATGGACTCTGAAGATACTTCTGACAAGGCCTTGAACAGAGATGATCAATGTGTTGTTGTGAATTGGAAGAAAGGTGATCCTTGTTTTAAAGTGGCAGAGAATTTGGCAAAATTGAGTCCTGGTGTCAGACGGAAGGAAGAATTTGAAAGCAATAACCTGGAATATTTAGCTGAGGAGATCTCCAGACTACGTGTGGAGGATGTGTCCTGGCTTCTCCTTGCAGCTTATAGTAAAATGCGAGTGGAGAGAGATAAACTTAGAACTGAACTCTTGAGTTCAAAGAAACCAGAAGTTGATCGCTTGGAAAATTACGAGCTTCCAGGGGGTGGAATCCCTGAAGCTACAGCCCAACGTGAGGATGTAACCAAACACGGAACCCAGCCGCCATTTCAGTACAAGCCAAGATTGGAGATGGAATTATCCAGAAAGGATTTGTGGAAAGTCCTATTGTCTAATGGCTTTGATCCCTGTGTGCTTCATGCAAAGCCAACAGAATTTTTGTGAGATCTTTATAGACAGAGCCATTGCCGGTCTAGACTGGAGGAGACAGACAAGGAACAAATTGATGGAAAAATTTCTTCAAAGACAGAGCCATGAAGGTTGGGGTCTGGAGTCAAGAGGTTTAGGGCTGGGAGAGCGGAGCAGCCCACATGCATGGAAAGGGTGAGTTTGCCCCAGAGGTTGAGGGTGGGCATTCCACCTCAATGCTCTGGAAGAGTTTTGCCACCTCAGGTCCCAAAGAGGTTGGAACACATTTCCAGGGAATTGGGGAGAGCCTGGCTGCCACCACACTGTTCTGAAGGGGTTGAGCATGTGCCCCAGAGATGGAAGGGAATCTGGGAGCTGCCCTGATGTTTGAGGAGGGTGGGGCCAAGAAGGTGGTCTCCCCAATGTGTGGATATGTTGGAGCACTCACCCAAGCGTTTGGAGAGGAAAGAGCTGCCGAAAAGGCCCTTAGGAAGGGTTAGGCTCCCACACTCTCAAGCCCCAAGGATGCAACGTTTTGTAAATGACTCTCAGACTTTGAAATCTAATGGAGTTTGTCCTGCAGGTTTTAAGAACTGTTTTGGTCCTGTTAACCCTGTTTTCCTTACTGTTTCTCCTTATGGCAAGGGGAATGTTTATCCTATGAATGTCCCTCCTTTGTATATTGGAAGCATATAACTTGTTCTAAGTCCACAGATCCAAAGCTAAAGGAAAAGTATGCCTTAGGACTGACTAGGCCTATATTTGGTTTTGATGGGATCTTGTACTTAACTATTGTTACTGAAATGATTTAAGTTTCTGTGGTATTGTGGGACGAATGTATTTTGTATTTGGAAAGAATATTTTTCCTGGGGTTCAGGGGGTGGAATGTGCTGGTTTGAATGTATTATGTACCTCAGAAAAAGCCATATTCTTTGATGCAATCTTGTGGGGCAGACAGAATAGTGGGGATTAAGTTGGAACATTTGAATTAGGTTGTTTGCATGGAGATGCACCCCACCCAACTGTAGATGATAACTGATGGGATATTTCCATGGAGGCATGGCCCCACCCATTTGGGGTGGGCCTTGATCAGTGGAGCCATATAAATGAGCTGGCTCAAGGAGAGAAAATGGAGTGCAGCTGTGAGTGACATTTTGAAGAGGAGCAAGCTTGCTAGAGAGGAATGTCCTGGGAGAAAGCCATTTTGAAACCAGAACTTTGGAGCAGATGCCAGCCACGTGCCTTCCCAGCTAACAGAGGTTTTCCAGACACCACTGGCCATCCTCCAGTGAAAGTACCCGATTACTGATGTGTTACCTTGGACACTTTATGGCCTTAAGACTGTAACTGTGTAGCCAAATAAACCCCCTTTTTATAAAAGCCAATCTGTCTCTGGTGTTTTGCATTCTGCAGCATTAGCAAACTAGGACAAGTGTCAAAGGGCTAAATTAACCAATTAAAAGATACAGATTAAAAAATATGATCCTTCTATATGCTGTTTATAAGAGACTCACTTTAGACCCAAGGATGCAAATAGATTGAATGTGAAAGGATGGAAAAAGATATTCCGTGCAAGCTGTAACCAAAGAATGCATGGGCAGCCATACTACTATCAGAAAAAATACACTTTAAATGCAAAGAAGTCATAAGAGACAAGAAAGAATATTGCATATTAATAAATGGGGTAATTTACAGGTAACAATCATAAATGTTTATGCACCCAACCAAGGAGCTCCAAAGTACATGATGCAAATATTGACAAAACTGAAGGAAGCAATAGACGTTTCTACAATAATAGTGGGTGACTTCAATATACCACTCTCTTCTATAGCTAGAACAACCAAACAGAGTATCAATAAGGAAATATAGAACCTCAACAATGTAATAAAATAATTAGACCTAATGGACATATATAGATCGTTATACCTGAAAACATCAGGGCATATATTCTTCTCTAGTGGTCATGGAATGTTCTACAGGATAAATCATATGCTGGGGCACAAAGCAAGTCTTAATAAATTTAAAAAGACTGCAGTTATTCAAAAGACCTTCTCTTGCCAGAATGGCATGAAGCGAGAAATCAATAACCACCAAAGAACTTTCACAAATACATGGAGGTTAAATAATGCACTCTTAAATAATCAGAGGGTCAAAGAAGAAATTGAAAGAGAAATTAGTAAATATCTAGAGACAAATGAAAATGAAAATACAACATACCAAAACTTATGTGACACAGCAAAGGCAGTCCTGAGAGGGAAATTTAGTGCTTTAAATTTATAAAAGAAGTTAGAGCAAAAATCAGGATTTAAGTGTTCACCTTGAGGAGCTAAAGCAAGTAATAAAAGAGAAATAACAAATATTAAAGCAGAAATAAATGAACAACAACAACAAAAAGACAATAGAGAGAATCAATAAAACCAAAAGTTGGTTCTTTGAGAAAATCAATAAAATCAATGGATCTTTAGTTAGGTTGACAAAGAAAGAAACAGAGGATGCAAATAAATAAAATCAGAAAGGAGAGGGAAGGCATTACCATCGGCCCGAAAAATAAAAATTAGTAAGAGGACACTATGAAAAACTGTATGCCAACAAACTAGACAACTTAGATGAAATGGGCAATTTCCAAAAAAAAAAAAAAAACACATTAACAATGTATACTGACTCAAGAAGAAATAGAAGATCTCAACAAACTAACCTCAAATAAAGAGATTCAAACAGTCATCAAAATCCTTCCTATAAAGAAAAGCCCAGAGCCAGATGGCTTCACTGGGGAATTTTACCAAACATTCCAAAAATCGCTAATACCATTCCTGCTAAAAATCTTCAAAAAATTGTAGAAAAGGGAACACTATGTAACTCATTTTATGAAGCTAACATCATTCTAATACCAAAACCAGATAAAGATACTACGAGAAAGGAAAACTACAGGCCAATTTTCCTAATGAATATGGCTGCAAAAATTCTCAATAAAATACTTCAAATTGAATACAACAGCATAATAAAAGAATTATACACCATGACCAAGTGGAGTTTATTCTGGGCATGAAAGAGTGGTTCAACACAAGAAAATCAATCAATGTAATACAACACATTAACAAATCAAAAGGGAAAAAGCACATGATCTCAATTGATGCTAAAAAAGCATTTGACAAAACAGTACCCTTTTTGATAAAAACATTTCAAAAGGTAGGAATCAAAGGAAAATTCCTCAATATGATAAAGAGCGTATGTGAAAAATCCACATCTGGCATCAGAATCAATGGTGAGAAACTGAAAGCCTTCCCTCTAAGATTGGGAATCGGACAAGAATGCCCACTGTCACCACTATTATTTCAACATTGTGCTAGAAGTCCTAGCTAGAGCAATTAGAAAAGAAATAGAAATAAGTGTGTCCAAACTGAAAAGGAAGAAGTAAAACTCTCATTATTTGCAGATGACATGAGTCTATACTTGAAAATCCCAAGAAATCTCTGACAAAACTATTTAAGCTAATAAACAAATGCAGAAAAGTGGCAGGATACAAGATAAATGTACAAAAATCATGTTTCTATACACTAGTAATGAAATAACCAAGGAGGCAATTAAGAAAAAAATTTCATTCACAATGGCAACTGAATTAATCAAATATCTAGGAACAAACTTAACCAAGGATGTAAAGGAACCGTACACAGAAAACTACAAAACATTGCTAAAAGAAATCAAAGAACTAAATAGGTGCCCATGGATAGGAAAGCTAAAATATCATTAAGATGTCAATTCTACACAAATTGATCTACAGATTCATTGCAATACCAATCAAAATTCCAACAACCTAATTGCAGACTTGGAAAAGCTAGATATCAAATTTATTTGGAAGGGAAAATGGCTTGAAATAGCCAAAAACATCCTAAAAAAGAAGAATGAAGTGGAAGGACTTACACTTCCTGACTTTAAAGCTCATTATAAAGGCACATAGGGAAACATCTTCAAGACCTAGCAATAGGAGGTAGCTTCTTAGACCTTACACCCAAAGCACAAACAATGAAAGAAAAAACAGATAAATGGGAATACCTCAAGATGGAACACTTTTGTGCTTCAAAGGACTTTGTCAAAAAGGTGACAAGGCAGCCAACTCAGTGGGAGAAAATATCTGGAAAGCATAAACCTGATAAGTGTTTGATACCATATACATAAAGAAGGGATTTGATATCCAGTATAAATAAAGAAATCCTACAGTTTAACAACAAAAGAGCAAACAACCCAATTATAAAATAGGCACAAGATATGAATAGACATTTTCCCAAAGAGGAAATACAAATTGCTTAAAAACACATGAAAAGATGTTCATTTTCATTAGCTAGTAGGGAAATGCAAATCAAAACCACAATGATAAATCATCTCACACCTATAAGAATGGCTGCTATTAAACAACCAGGGAGCCACAAATGTTGAAGAGGATGTGGAGAAAATGGAACAGTTATGTAAAATGTAATTGTAAAATGGTACAGCTGTGTTGAAGAGAGTTTGGTGATTCCTCAGAAAACTAAGTATCAAGTTGCCTTAGGCCCCTTATATTCTGCTACTCAGTATATAACCAGAAGATCTGAAAGCAGTGACACAAACAGACATTTGCACACTGATGATCATAGTCACATTGTCATACAATTGCCAAAAGATGGAAAATCTCAAAGTGTCCATCAAGAGATTAGTGGCTAAACAAAATGTGATAAAAACATATGATGGGAGAGGCAGGGCAAGATGGCAGACTGGTGAGCTGTATGTTTTAGTTACTCTTCCAGGAAAGTAGGTAGAAAGCCAGGAACTGCGTGGACTGGACACCACAGAGCAATCTGACTTTGGGCATACTTCATACAACACGCATGAAAATGTGGAACTGCTGAGATCAGCGAAATCTGTAAGTTTTTGCGGCCAGGGGACCCGCGCCCCTCCCTGCCAGGCTCAGTCCCATGGGAGGAGGGGCTGTCAGCTCCGGGAAGGAGAAGGGAGAACTGCAGTGGCAGCCCTTATCGGAAACTCATTCTACTGATCCAAACTCCAACCATAGATAGACTGAGACCAGACACCAGAGAATCTGAGAGCAGCCAGCCCAGCAGAGAGGAGACAGGCATAGAAAAAAAACAACACAAAAAACTCCAAAATAAAAGCGGAGGATTTTTGGAGTTCTGCTGAACATAGAAAGGGGAAGGGCCCTGAGGCGCATATGCAAATCCCGAAGAAAAGCTGATCTCTCTGCCCTGTGGACCTTTCCTTAATGGCCCTGGTTGCTTTGTCTCTTAGCATTTCAATAACCCATTAGATCTCTGGGGAGGGCCCTTTTTTTTTTTTTTTTTTTTTTTTAATCCTTTTTTCTTTTTCTAAAACAATTACTCTAAGAAGCCCAATACAGAAAGCTTCAAAGACTTGCAATTTGGGCAGGTCAAGACAAGAGCAGAACTAGGAGAGCTCTGAGACAAAACGCAATAATCCAGTGGCTGAGAAAATTCACTAAACACCACAACTTCCCAAGAAAAGGGGGGTGTCCGCTCACAGCCATCATCCTGGTGGACAGGAAACACTCCTGCCCATCGCCAGCCCCATAGCCCAGAACTGCCCCAGACAACTCAGTGTGATGGAAGTGCTTCAAATAACAGGCACACACCACAAAACTGGGCGTGGACATTAGCCTTCCCTGCAACCTCAGCTGATTGTCCCAGAGTTGGGAAGGTAGAGCAGTGTGAATTAACAAAGCCCCATTCAGCCATCATTTCAGCACACTGGGAGCCTCCCTACACAGCCCAGCAGCCCAGAACTGCCCTGGGGGGACGGCACTCACCTGTGACATAGCACAGTCATCCCTCAACAGAGGACCCGGGGTGCATGGCCTGGAAGAGGGGCCCTCTTGCAAGTCTCAGGAGCAATATGCCAATACCAAGGACTTGTGGGTCAGTGGCAGAGACAAACTGTGGCAGGACTGAACTGAAGGATTAGACTATTGCAGCAGCTTTAAAACTCTACGATCACCAGGGAGATTTGATTGTTATTGCCACCCCCCATCCCTGACTGCCCAGAAACACACCCCATATACAGGGCAGGCAACACCAACTACACACGCAAGCCTGGTACACCAATTGGACCCCACAAGACTCACTCCCCCACTCACCAAAAAGGCTAAGCAGCAGAGAACTGGCTTGTGGAGAACAGGTGGCTCGTGGACGCCACCTGCTGGTTAGTTAGAGAAAGTGTACTCCACGAAGCTGTAGATCTGATAAATTAGAGAGAAGGACTTCAATTGGTCTACAAATCCTAAAAGAACCCTATCAAGTTCAGCAAATGCCACGAGGCCAAAAACAACAGAAAATTATAAAGCATATGAAAAAACCAGACGATATGGATAACCCAAGCCCAAGCACCCAAATCAAAAGACCAGAAGAGACACAGCACCTAGAGCAGCTACTCAAAGAACTAAAGATGAACAATGAGACCATAGTACGGGAGACAAAGGAAATCAAGAAGACCCTAGAAGAGCATAAAGAAGACATTGCAAGACTAAATAAAAAAATGGATGATCTTATGGAAATTAAAGAAACTGTTGACCAAATTAAAAAGATTCTGGACACTCATAGTACAAGACTAGAGGAAGTTGAACAACGAATCAGTGACCTTGAAGATGACAGAATGGAAAATGAAAGCATAAAAGAAAGAATGGGGAAAAAAATTGAAAAAATCTAAATGGACCTCAGGGATATGATAGATAATATGAAACGTCCAAATATAAGACTCATTGGTGTCCCAGAAGGGGAAGAAAAGGGTAAAGGTCTAGGAAGAGTATTCAAAGAAATTGTTGGGGAAAACTTCCCAAATCTTCTAAACAACATAAATACACAAATCATAAATGCTCAGCGAACCCCAAATAGAATAAATCCAAATAAACCCACTCCGAGACATATACTGATCACACTGTCAAACACAGAAGAGAAGGAGCAAGTACTGAAAGCAGCAAGAGAAAAGCAATTCACCACATACAAAGGAAACAGCATAAGACTAACTAGTGACTACTCAGCAGCCACCATGGAGGTGAGAAGGCAGTGGCACGATATATTTAAAATTCTGAGTGAGAAAAATTTCCAGCCAAGAATACTTTATCCAGCAAAGCTCTCCTTCAAATTTGAGGGAGAGCTTAAATTTTTCACAGACAAACAAATGCTGAGAGAATTTGCTAACAAGAGACCTGCCCTACTGGAGATACTAAAGGGAGCCCTACAGACAGAGAAACAAAGAAAGGACAGAGAGACTTGGAGAAAGGTTCAGTACTAAAGAGATTCGGTATGGGTACAATAAAGGATATTAATAGAGAGAGGGAAAAATACGACAAACATAAAACAAAGGATAAGATGGCTGATTCAAGAAATGCCTTCACGGTTATAACGTTGAATGTAAATGGATTAAACTCCCCAATTAAAAGATATAGATTCGCGGAATGGATCAAAAAAAAAGAACCATCAATATGTTGCATACAAGAGACTCATCTTAGACACAGGGACACAAAGAAACTGAAAGTGAAAGGATGGAAAAAAATATTTCATGCAAGCTACAGCCAAAAGAAAGCAGGTGTAGCAATATTAATCTCAGATAAAATAGACTTCAACTGCAGGGATGTTTTGAGAGACAAAGAAGGCCACTACATACTAATAAAAGGGGCAATTCAGCAAGAAGAAATAACAATCGTAAATGTCTATGCACCTAATCAAGGTGCCACAAAATACATGAGAGAAACACTGGCAAAACTAAAGGAAGCAATTGATGTTTCCACAATAATTGTGGGAGACTTCAACACATCACTCTCTCCTATAGATAGATCAACCAGACAGAAGACCAATAAGGAAATTGAAAACCTAAACAATCTGATAAATGAATTAGATTTAACAGACATATACAGGACATTACATCCCAAATCACCAGGATACACATACTTTTCTAGTGCTCACGGAACTTTCTCCAGAATAGATCATATGCTGGGACATAAAACAAGCCTCAATAAATTTAAAAAGATTGAAATTATTCAAAGCACATTCTCTGATCACAATGGAATACAATTAAAAGTCAATAACCATCAGAGACTTAGAAAATTCACAAATACCTGGAGGTTAAACAACACACTCCTAAACAATCAGTGGGTTAAAGAAGAAATAGCAAGAGAAATTGCTAAATATATAGAGACGAATGAAAATGAGAACACAACATACCAAAACCTATGGGATGCAGCAAAAGCAGTGCTAAGGGGGAAATTTATAGCACTAAACGCATATATTAAAAAGGAAGAAAGAGCCAAAATCAAAGAACTAATGGATCAACTGAAGAAGCTAGAAAATGAACAGCAAACCAATCCTAAACCAAGTAGAAGAAAAGAAATAACAAGGATTAGAGCAGAAATAAATGACATAGAGAACAAAAAAAAACAATAGAGAGGATAAATATCACCAAAAGTTGGTTCTTTGAGAAGATCAACAAGATTGACAAGCCCCTAGCTAGACTGACAAAATCAGAAAGAGAGAAGACCCATATAAACAAAATAATGAATGAAAAAGGTGACATAACTGCTGATCCTGAAGAAATTAAAAAAATTATAAGAGGATACTATGAACAACTGTATGGCAACAAACTGGATAATGTAGAGGAAATGGACAATTTCCTGAAAACATATGAACAACCTAGACTGACCAGAGAAGAAATAGAAGACCTCACACAACCCATCACAAGCAAAGAGATCCAATCAGTCATCAAAAATCTTCCCACAAATAAATGCCCAGGGCCAGATGGCTTCACAGGGGAATTCTACCAAACTTTCCAGAAAGAACTGACACCAATCTTACTCAAACTCTTTCAAAACATTGAAGACAATGGAACACTACCTAACTCATTTTATGAAGCTAACATCAATCTAATACCAAAACCAGGCAAAGATGCTACAAAAAAAGGAAAACTACCGGCCAATCTCCCTAATGATTATAGATGCAAAAATCCTCAACAAAATACTTGCAAATCGAGTTCAAAGACACATTAAAAAAATCATACACCATGACCAAGTGGGGTTCATTCCAGGCATGCAAGGATGGTTCAACATAAGAAAATCAATCAATGTATTACAACACATTAACAAGTCAAAAGGGAAAAATCAATTGATCATCTCAATAGATGCTGAAAAAGCATTTGACAAAATCCAACATCCGTTTTTGATAAAAACACTTCAAAAGGTAGGAATTGAAGGAAACTTCCTCAACATGATAAAGAGCATATATGAAAAACCCACAGCCAGCATAGTACTCAATGGTGAGAGACTGAAAGCCTTCCCTCTAAGATCAGGAACAAGACAAGGATGCCCGCTGTCACCACTGTTATTCAACATTGTGCTGGAAGTGCTAGCCAGGGCAATCCGGCAAGACAAAGAAATAAAAGGCATCCAAATTGGAAAAGAAGAAGTAAAACTGTCATTGTTTGCAGATGATATGATCTTATGTCTAGAAAACCCTGAGAAATCAACGATACACCTACTAGAGCTAATAAACAAATTTAGCAAAGTAGCGGGATACAAGATTAATGCACATAAGTCAGTAATGTTTCTATATGCTAGAAATGAACAAACTGAAGAGACACTCAAGAAAAAGATACCATTTTCAATAGCAACTAAAAAAATCAAGTACTTAGGAATAAACTTAACCAAATATGTAAAAGACCTATACAAAGAAAACTACATAACTCTACTAAAAGAAATAGAAGAGGACCTTAAAAGATGGAAAAATATTCCATGTTCATGGATAGGAAGACTAAATGTCATTAAGATGTCAATTCTACCCAAACTCATCTACAGATTCAATGCAATCCCAATCAAAATTCCAACAACCTACTTTGCAGACTTGGAAAAGCTAGTTATCAAATTTATTTGGAAAGGGAAGATGCCTCGAATTGCTAAAGACACTCTAAAAAAGAAAAACGAAGTGGGAGGGCTTACACTCCCTGACTTTGAAGCTTATTATAAAGCCACAGTTGCCAAAACAGCATGGTACTGGCACAAAGATAGATATATAGATCAATGGAATCGAATTGAGAATTCAGAGATAGACCCTCAGATCTATGGCTGACTGATCTCTGATAAGGCCCCCAAAGTCACTGAACTGAGTCATAATGGTCTTTTCAACAAATGGGGCTGGGAGTGTTGGATATCCATATCCAAAAGAATGAAAGAGGACCCCTACCTCACCCCCTACACAAAAATTAACTCAAAATGGACCAAAGATCTCAATATAAAAGAAAGTACCATAAAACTCCTAGAAGATAATGTAGGAAAACATCTTCAAGACCTTGTATTAGGCGGCCACTTCCTAGACTTTACACCCAAAGCACAAGCAACAAAAGAGAAAATAGATAAATGGGAACTCCTCAAGCTTAGAAGTTTCTGCACCTCAAAGGAATTTCTCAAAAAGGTAAAGAGGCAGCCAACTCAATGGGAAAAAGTTTTTGGAAACAATGTATCTGACAGAAGACTGATATCTTGCATATATAAAGAAATCCTACAACTCAATGACAATAGTACAGACAGCCCAATTATAAAATGGGCAAAAGATATGAAAAGACAGTTCTCTGAAGAGGACATACAAATGGCCAAGAAACACATAAAAAAATGTTCAGCTTCACTAGCTATTAGAGAGATGCAAATTAAGACCACAATGAGATACCATCTAACACCGGTTAGAATGGCTGCCATTAAACAAACAGGAAACTACAAATGCTGGAGGGGATGTGGAGAAATTGGAACTCTTAGTCATTGTTGGTGGGACTGTCTAATGGTTCAGCCACTCTGGAAGTCAGTCTGGCAGTTCCTTAGAAAACTAGATATAGAGTTACCATTCGATCCAGCGATTGCACTTCTCGGTGTATACCCAGAGGATCGGAAGGCAGTGACACGGGCAGGTATCTGCACGCCAATGTTCATGGCAGCATTATTCACAATTGCCAAGAGATGGAAACAACCCAAATGTCTTTCAGCAGATGAGTGGATAAATAAAATGTGGTATATACACACGATGGAATACTACGCGGCAGTAAGAAGGAACGATCTCGTGAAACATATGACAACATGGATGAACCTTGAAGACATAATGCTGAGCGAAATAAGCCAGGCACAAAAAGAGAAATATTATATGCTACCACTGATGTGAACTTTGAAAAATGTAAAACAAATGGTTTATAATGTAGAATGTATGGGAACTAGCAGTAGAGAGCAATTAAGGAAGGGGGAACAATAATCCAAGAAGAACAGATAAGCTATTTAACGTTCTGGGGATGCCCAGCAATGACTATGGTCTGTTAATTTCTGATGGATGTAGTAGGAACAAGTTCATAGAAATGTTGCTATATTATGTAACTTTCTTGGGGTAAAGTAGGAACATGTTGGAAGTAAAGAAGTTATCTTAGGTTAGTTGTCTTTTTCTTACTCCCTTGTTATGGTCTCTTTGAAATGTTCTTTTATTGTATGTTTGTTTTCTTTTTAATTTTTTTTTTCATACAGTTGATTTAAAAAAGAAGGGAAAGTTAAAAAAATAAAAAGAAAAACAAGGAAAAAAAAAGATGTAGTGCCCCCTTGAGGAGTCTGTGGAGAATGCAAGGGTATTTGCCTACCCCACCTCCATGGTTGCTAACATGACCACAGACATAGGGGACTGGTGGTTTGATGGGTTGAGCCCTCTACCATAAGTTTTACCCTTGGGAAGACGGTTGCTGCAAAGGAAAGGCTAGGCCTCCCTATGGTTGTGCCTAAGAGCCTCCTCCCGAATGCCTCTTTGTTGCTCAGATGTGGCCCTCTCTCTCTGGCTAAGCCAACTTGAAAGGTGAAATCACTGCCCTCCCCACTACGTGGGATCAGACACCCAGGGGAGTGAATCTCCCTGGCAACGTGGAATATGACTCCCGGTGAGGAATGTAGACCCGGCATCGTGGGACGGAGAACATCTTCTTGACCAAAAGGGGGATGTGAAAGGAAATGAAATAAGCTTCAGTGGCAGAGAGATTCCAAAAGGAGCCGAGAGGTCACTCTGGTGGGCACTCTTATGCACACTTTAGACAACCCTTTTCAGGGTCTAAAGAATTGGGGTAGCTGGTGGTGGATACCTGAAACTATCAAACTACAACCCAGAACCCATGAATCTCGAAGACAGTTGTATAAAAAATGTAGCTTATTAGGGGTGACAATGGGATTGGGAAAGCCATAAGGACCACACTCCACTTTGTCTAGTTTATGGATGGATGAGTAGAAAAACAGAGGGGGGAGGCAAACAGTCAAGGGTACCCAGTGTTCTTTTTTGCTTCAATTGCTCTTTTTCACTCTAGTTGTTATTCTTGTTGTTTTTGTGTGTGTGCTAATGAAGGTGTCAGGGATTGATTTAGGTGATTAATGTACAACTATGTAATGGTACTGTAAACAATCAAAAGTACGATTTGTTTCGTATGACTGCGTGGTATGTGAATATATCTCAATAAAATGAAGATAAAAAAAAAAAACAAACATATGATGGAATTTTATGCAGCAGTAAGAAGGAATGATTCCTAAAGTATGCAATGACATGAAGGAATCTTGAAGTCATAATACTGAGTGAAATAAGCCAGACACCAAAGAAGAGATGTTGTATAATTTCACTAATATGAACCACCTAGAAATCTAAACTCAGAATCTTAAAATGCAGAATATCAGAGACGTAGAGACAGACAGAAGCAAGAAAAGGAGGAGTGGCTACTTAATATGTACAGATTTGTTAATGAGGTTGATGTTAAATGTTTGTAAATGCTTGGGCATGGATAGAGGTAGATGGTATTCTGTTATTGGGATTATAAGTAATACTGCCTATTGTAGGTGAATATGAGTGAAAGGGGTTGTCTAAAGTCATGTATCTCACCAATTAATGCTACAAATATAAATAAGTTCTTACATGAACTACTTCAGATATTTGACACTGGTACAAAGAGTTAATAATAGAGTAGTATATAAGAAATATTATCTATTGCATACTATGGACTATAATTAACAGCAACACCTTTCTAATACCACATCAGCATTAGGGGTAAACATTTGGGTGGGGGGCAGATATGGTGTGGTTTGGGTTTTCTTTTATGTGTGGATGTGTATATCTATTATTTTTCTGTAACAGTTAAGATAAACCTACTTAAAAACATGCCTAAGATCATCCCCAGAGAACCACTTTAGTTGCTCAGATATAGTCTCTCTCTCTAAGCCAAACTGCAAATAAACTCATTATCCTTCCCCGTACATAGACTATGACTTTCATGGATATAAGTTATCCTGGTAACGTGTGACATGACTCCCAGGGATGAGCCTGGCCCTGGCATTGTGGAATTAACAATGCCTTCTTGACCAAAAGGGGAACAAAATGTGACAAAATAAAATTTCAGTGGCTAAGAGATTTCCAATAGATTCATGTGGTCATTCTGGAGGTTTCTCTTATACAAGCTTCAGCCATATATTACAAATTGCCATGATATGTCAAGCTTCCACCAACAGTGTTTTTAAAGAAAACCCAGGGCTCTATCTAAGACTCTATAAAAGTTGTACTTCTTAAGTTTATTTTTTCCAAAAAATTAAAAACCCCAGATTGTTCTTATGCCAGATAAGCCCTGAAACTTAGAGGTACCAGTATCTCCTAGAACATCAACCAGTTGCATTCCCCTACTTCATAGTCTCAACACCCCTTTTCAACTTAAAGAAGTTAGAATGGTCATTGCCCAAATATCCCTGAAGACTGAGAAAATGATCAAATGAGAGCGAGGAGATGTAAAAGAGAAGTTAAGATTTAACAAATGATTATGACTACTGAATCTTTATATAGATATTTCTTTTTTAGTTTCTAGTGTATTAGAACAGCCATAAGGAAATACCTGAAATTGTAGAACTATCAACCATACTATACCTTGAAATTTGCTCTACAACTAACTGGTAAACTGTACTTTGAAATTTGTCACATATATATATATATATATATATATATATATATATATATATATATGTTTCAAAATAGAAAAAATGTTTAAAAAATTCACTAAACCATGTTGTAAACAGATGTTCTGCCCTCCAGGCTTTGTTGTTCCATGTAGAAAGCACAGGCAGAGTAGATTTAGCACAATTCATAAGGGCCATAGGATTTTCAGAATAGTTAATGAGCATTGAATTCAACTTAAAGACACCAATCACATTTTCCCTTTATAAGAGAAAGCCTGCCCTTTGAAATTTTAAATCTAGGCATTGACTTCTTGTCTCTAGCTGTTTATCTACACTGAAAATCTGTTGTTTATGTAGCCACCTTCATCAATTACATCAGCTAGATCTTCTGGATAACTTGCTGAAGCTTCTGTA
Source organism: Choloepus didactylus (assembly GCF_015220235.1). NCBI lineage: Eukaryota > Metazoa > Chordata > Mammalia > Pilosa > Megalonychidae > Choloepus > Choloepus didactylus. The sequence continues at coordinate 150,242,499 of NC_051310.1, read as the reverse complement.
TCAGCACTTGCTGCTTCACCTTGCAGTTTTATGTTATGAAGATGGCTTCTTTCCTTAAAACTCATGGACCAACCTCTGTTAGCTTCAAACATTTCTTCTACAGCTTCCTCACCTCTCTCAGCCTTCATAGAATTGAAGAGAGTCAGGGTCTTGCTCTAGACTAGGTTTTGGTTTAAGGGAATGTTGTGGCTGGTTTGTTCTTCGATCAAGACCACTAAAATTTCTCCATATCAGAGCAGTCTGTTTCATTTTCTTATCACTCATGGGTTCACTGGAGTAACATTTATAATTTCCTTCAAAAAACTTTTCCTTTGCATTTACAACTTGGCTAACTGTTTGACACAAGAGGCTTAGCTGTTGGCCCATCTGGGCTTTTGACATGCCTTCCTCAATAAACTTAATCATTTTTAGCTTTTGATTTAAAGTGATAAACATGTGACTCTTCCTTTTATTTGAGTACTTAGAAGCTATTGTAGGGTTATTAATTGTCCTGATTTCTATATTATATTTTATCAGGGAATCGGAAAGCCCCTGGAAAGGGAGAAAGCTGAGGGCCTTACCGGTCAGTGGAGCAGTCAGAAAACATACATTTGTCAATTAATTTAACCCTCTTATATGGGTGTAATTCATGGTACCCTAAAACATTTACAATAGTAACAGTAAAGATTCTGATCACCGATCACCATAACAAGACATAATAATAATGGAAAAGTTTAAACTATTTTGAGAATTCCCAAATGTGACACTGACACACAATGTGAAAACATGTTGTTGGTAAAATGGTGCCAGTTGACTTGCTCAATGCAGAATTGCTACAGACCTTCAATTTATTAAAAAAAAAAAAATCTCTGCAAAGGAAAATTTAATTATATCTATATTTCTTTCTCCAAATAAAATATACAAATGGTCAAGAAGCACGTGAAATGCATATCAGTAGTCATTAGGAAAATGCAGATCAAAACCATATCACTTCACATGACTTAGGATGATTATTAACAAAAATTAAGAAAAAAAAAAAGGTAATATAACAAATGAAACAAACGGTAGTAAAGTTTTTAGAAATTGGACCCTCATTCATTGCTGTGGGACTGATGTATAGGGAAGAGGAACTCTGAGCCAGTACAATATCCCATGAGTAAATGTAGGCTGGGATATGTCTGTGTTGGAGCCTGGAGTGAAGGGATTCATTTTAAGTTATCTTAAAAAACAGCAGCAAAGACTCCTGCTCACAGAAAAGGTTGTTATGAGGGAAGAACTGAGCAAGTCTACACCCACAGTAACTTGATCCCTTTCAACGAAAGCATACAAGAATCAACACTACTTCTGTATTGAACAGACATAATTTACCTATTTAATAATGACAGGTGTACTTAATTGCATCACCAAAACAAACGTTGTAGCAAAACACTTGGGTGCATTCTTGGATGAAACAAACAAAAAACACAACAATAGCATTATCTTGTGACAAAGTTGGTATAATATTGCAGCAGTATTCAACACATAGTGAACAACATAATGTACTTCATAAAAGACTCTAAAGGTGAAATTATAGAGGGAATTCCCAAGACTATTTTCTTCTTTAATTTGGGATTCTCCAGTGACAAAGACCAAACATGAGTACCTCACATTCTCCTTTATCCCATTTATCTTTCTCCAAAGCCCATTTGAGGTGTATATATTTTTTTTCTGTTCTTTTCCTAATGTTATTAAGCAAATATACTTCGTGTTCCTTTTTTCTTTCACTTCCAACCTAAACCAGATAGCAAAACAACTATTTTACAAAATATATATCAAGAGAAAAAAATTCCCATTGTAAAGTTGCCCATTAGACTGAGGCATATTATAAACCAGCTAATAGGGGGAATATTAACCATTTAAAGAAGAAAGATTCTTGACTTTTTTTTATTTCAAATTTTTTGTTGATGCTCATGTTTCATACTAGTCAGCATATGATACTCTTGCAATTGGAACTAAAGTTGTAATTGAATTTGATCGTATAGATCTAGTTAAAGATAAAGATTACAGAAGATGTCTCCTACTACTTATGGGTCAAATGAAGAATAACTTAAATTTCTCTAATTTTTAAGTCTTAGCTGCTTTATTTGTGATTCATGTGTATTTTTCCCTGTTCCTCTCTTCTGATTTCCAGAGCAGGAAGATGTTGTTATCACTCTTAACAAAGAAGTCCCCAAGAGAATTTCAAGGTAAATTATTTCCTTCATTCTTGTTCTGTCCAAATTAGACAATAGGAAAATTTCACCCAATGGGCTGTTTCTTGTGTTGAATATATACGTCAGGCTGATGGAAAGCTCTTCCACAGATACTGTCTCCTTCAAATCATGGATGTCCTCTCAAGCACACATCAGAAGAATCTGATCCTAGAGACAATGTGTGTTTAGTAAGTCATCTCATGTTCTCTTTGATTCTGACCTTTAAAAAAATTTAAAATGTATTTCTATGTACTTGTGTCACACATATGTTTATAGATGACAGTGTTTTTTTAGCTTCTGAACTTTACAGAAGATAATTCACAGGTTATCTTCTCTTATCCCAAGACTTGAATCTCTGTAGCCTCTTTAGCAATAGTTTGCACACCAACTTAATGTACTGCCTCAGAAGTGCTCTGGGGTCTGCTTTGAGAAATCATAGTTTTGAGAAGTACTTGCTATTATCAGCTTCCAGCTATCCTTGATTAAGTGGCCCCTTCCTTTTAAAATGATAAAGGCAAAAATACAAAGCTAAGATAACATTTAGAATAGAGCTAGAAGTAAAAAGAAAGTACTATATTCAGGGAGAATTGACACAAAACTATGCAATCATGGAAATAGGATTAAAACCCACAAGCAAAGAAAAAAGAAAGGAGCTGTGAAACACCCTGTGGCCCTAACTAGCTGTATGTATATCTCAGGAAATCTATTAACCTCTTTGTGTCCAAGTTCCCCTTATAAAAATACCAGCATTGAGAATCCCATAGAGTTTTGAGATTGCTACTTAAAGGAAAAACCTTTATGGAAGTATATTGCATCTCAAAGAGGATAAAAAATTGGGTGCTATTTTTGAATGCTACTAAGGGAGCAACTCAATTAGTCTCCCTCCTTAATTTTTCAATTTCACTAATCCCAGAGTTATTATTGCCCATATTTGTGAGAATATCCCCAACTTACAGGTAAGAATTTCAAAGGTGATTTAATAAGAATGTGCAATTGCCTCATATAGGTGCTCTTAAATTACTGATTATCCATCCTGGATAGGAAGGGAAGTCAATTTTAAGTTCCTGGAGAGCAAGCAGCCTGTGTAAGGTTTCCTTTGTTTCTGTACATCCTACAGAATTTTTTAGTATGTTATATGTTAGAGAAAGTGCAAGTGGTATATATTTTATAGAAAAAGGATTGCATTTATTTTGGTACAGAAGGTACCATGAGCTATAGAATGTTTGCTGCCAGCAAGTTTTGTAAGCATATTGCTGTAAGATACACTTAAATGAATGGTGAGATTAGAAAGAAATAGTATTTATTAAACCTGGAATCAGTTTCAGAAAAGTTGAACTGCTTTCTGTTTATTTTCTCATTCATCTTCACAAAAAGCCTATTAGATTGAGCTTTCTTTTTTTTCAGAAATAAACAAGTGAAACCAAAATTAGGTTGGCTCATAGTTATAATATGACTCAATAATAGAGTGAGGTTTCAGTCCAGGTTTACTAATTAAAAGTCCTTGGTTTTTCTACCAATTACCTAACTATCAGATCTATCAGATTAATATTACTAGAATGATATAATCAGTCACCAATATTATAAAACATTAACAATTTTAAAACTGATAAAAACCCATATGATTTCTTATTGATAGACTCTTCCCTAGGAAATCACCTTTTAACAAATCCCTCTCACAAACATATTTGAAATTCAGTTTTTGCTACTCGTTCTCTTCTATGGCACTTAATCCAACAAATACGGAATGGATTATTGAAAAGTTATCTTTGAAAAGTTTGTGATGATAAGTATTTATACTTCAAGATAAAGTTCAAGTTGCTCATGTTTCTCAGGGAACATAATCCTGTTGGGATTAATTGGGTCTAACACCAGGAATTTTCTTTAGAAATTAAGTAAATCTCATCTACTACGGAGGATGTCTTTATTTCTGAGTTGTGACACATTTATCACATGTCCCCTTTTCCACAGCAAAGGCATGTTTTACCTAATTTCTTTAGGGAAATCTTTTCATCCCTAATCTTATTCTATGCTTCCCAGTTTCATTATAATGAGAGGGAAAGTGGCGCTCTTAGTTGAGGTAATGGCTTTCCTTGTTTGTCTCCTCTCCTTGGCACCACCCTTGGGATTGCTAAGGATAAAGGAAGATGACAGTTAAAAATGAACAAGTCAAAGTAGAGAAAATTAAAAGGTGATGGGAAACAGGCAATAATCTTTTAACTCATCAGTTTGAGCAGAACTCTCAATTTACATAGGGATAATATCATTATTATTTGTAGAACTGAGTAATCAGTGACTTCTGAAGCTTTAATTCAAAAATTCCCTCTGCACTAACAGGCAGAGGTATACATTGCTTATATATGTCTGTAATTTTTTCTTGCTTAATTATTTTTTCTTTTTGTAACTCAGGAAATTTCAGTATTTCAAGGCCTAGCAACTTTCTTGGAACCTAATGATTTACTTGAAAGTAAATTACTTCTGATAAGTTTGGGTTTCAAATAACTTCTATTCAGAGCCCATGAAGTCAGAATCTGAGTCTGGGTTTCCACCCAATTTTTAACCTCTTTCTCATAAGTCTCTTGGCTAATTTATTAGTATGTTTAATAACTAAATGAATTCCACCTAACTGTTGGTTAAGCTATTGATAAGTTATGTGAGTGCCCTTCCATCAGAATCATCATGTCAAGGCATTGAGTATATGGTCCTTATATAGCATCACTCCAATATGTGGTCCCAAAATGTATTTAATGTGAGCAATCTAAAGATTTAATTTTATAAGAGGGTCACCTCAGGCTTGCCAGTATTCTTACACAGAATCTAGAGAATCTATGGAATTGAATCATGTAATTTGTTCTAAATTTCAATATTAGTTCCCAGTCAAAAGCCTAAGAACACAATAGAACTTTCAGTTATTTAGTGTGATGGATGTTCTTGGTATCCCACCCAGATTCTCCTCCCTGGACAAGTGGACTGAAGTTAGTTTTCAGGTGACACCACATCTTTTTTTCCCTTTCCCCTTGTCCTTTTCTGCTTTCTTCACTTTTTCCCCTCAGACCACTCCCTTGATAAATCTTTGGTATAAGTATCCCTTCTTGACTCTGCTTCTTGGGAAGACAATCTTAGTCATTTAAACATCTTTTGGGGCATAAAATTGTGCATGTTTGACTAGATTTGCCTTCATAATTGTACTTTTCACTTTCAAAAATAGATATGAAAATTCTTATGTAAAAACCAAAAATTTAAAATTAAATATCCTTCCCAACCCAATAAATGACAATCTGCCTTTCTCTCTAGGTTATATGAGAGCAAACCCTGAATAAAATGGATAAAGGAAATCAATCTGTTGTGTCAGAATTTGTGCTTCTGGGACTTTGCCACTCATGGAATATGCAGGTTTTACTCTTAATGATATTTCTGATGCTTTACATAACCATCATGCTTGGAAATACTGCTATTGTGATCTTAATCATCATTGACCTCCATCTCCATTCCCCCATGTACTTCTTGTTGGCCAACCTCTCTTTTGTTGACATGTTGCTTTCCTCAATTACCACACCCAAGCTGATCACAGACTTTCTCAGGGAGATGAAGACCATTTCCTTTGGAGGCTGCATGTGCCAGATCCTCTTTGTGCATTTATGTGGAGGGAGCGAGATAGTGCTACTGGTGGTAATGGCCTATGACCGCTATGTAGCCATCTGCAAGCCACTGCACTATTCCACCATTATGAGCCTGCAAAAATGCATTGGGTTGGTGGTGGCTTCCTGGACCATTGGTTTTGTGCATGCCATGAGTCAAATGGTTGTGATTATGCAGCTGCCTTTTTGTGGCCCCAGGGAAATAGACAGCTTCTTCTGTGATATACCACTGGTAATCAAGCTTGTATGCATGGATTCTTATACTTTGGGAATATTAATGAATGCAGATACTGGGGTCATCGCCATGACCTGCTTTATACTGTTGCTGATATCCTACACATACATTCTCTTAACTGTCTGCCAAAGCTCTAAAACTGGTGCATCTAAGGCACTCTCTACCTGCACTGCTCATATCACAGTGGTGGTACTTTTCTTTGGGCCCTCCATCTTCATCTACGTGTGGCCACTCAGCATTACTTGGGTGGACAAATTTCTTGCTGTGTTTTACTCTGTTCTCACACCTCTTTTAAATCCATCTGTTTATACCCTGAGAAATAAAGAGATAAAAAATGCTATGAAAAGGTTTAGAAGCTACTACATAGATTTCAAGGCAAATATTTAATGCTCAGAGACCTAACTGTGAGCACTTTAATTAGATAACACAATGACCTTATGATATAGGTTGAAATTTCAAGGCCTTTTGTTTATATCTGCATGCAATGCCAGTCTCCAGATGTGGGAATAGGTGTATTATAATTCAGGGAATTACAAAATATATTAATCAATCACTGCAATACCATGAAACGTTCTTTTCAAATCCAAGCACTAATGATCCTCCTTTATTGGAGAAACTATCCAGTCAATCTTCTCATACATTTAACTATGTTCAATGAGAACCTTGAAATACTTTCAGCAAAGCTATACATCCCTCTTTTGGAGCACATCCACATAGCTCCCCTTGAACATTCTCCTAATTCCATTTGGAAACAAAAGGGTTTCCACAACATTAACCATTCCTCTCAAACCTTTCACTCAACTCTTTTAAAGGACAACTAAATTATTACCTTTTATTAACCTTGCTTCCTCCCAAATAGTAATGGGAAAAGTAGGAAGGAAAAAGATGAAGAAATGACAGTTGTAAAGTGCATAGGCAATAAGGCAATAATAGTGGTTATTCTGTGTTTGGTTTGCACTGACTCGACAGGAGTAAAAACTTAAAGTCTAATGATATTTTCTTAGCTGAGCATATCTCAAGGACTGAAATTAATGCTTCACATTATCATGGACCATTTGTGTAAAATGTAATCTCCCTGTGGGCAGGGATCATGCCATTCATGGGTAATTCTTGAAACTACAATTTGTAGTATAGTGATTAATACGTAATAGACACTCCACAAATGTATTTTAGTGAACAGAGCCAATTGTCCTATTCATATACCCATGTCAATTTTAATTGATTAGATTAACTTGGTATTTTGGTACATTTTAAATATTCTTAAAAGATTTAAATCATCTAAAAAATTATTGTCTTTCTTACAGAATTTTATGAAGTAGATTGAAATTCAGTTTAAAGCATTAAAATAAAATGTTAAAATAAAACAGGAAACTTGCAGTTTTTATTTCTCCTAATATGTCAACAATATAAATAAAATGACAAAATAAAAGTAATGCAGTTATCATCCTTGACTGTCTATTATATTCCATTGTTTTAAGTATTATTTAAATGCCCTTATTGTTTCCCCAAGTTGTGAATGAGAAAAGGAGATTCAAAGTGTGAATTAAATTTCATCAAGGTAACAGACTTGCTTTTGGTCTATGGAGGATACAGGGATCAATCTGTTTTCCAGGACTATTCATGTATTGAAAGACATTGCATAAGACAATAGACAATTTATTTCCTAAAAAGAAAGTGAAATAGTACATTATGCTAAGAATAAAATACCATAATTTTATTTTACCTTTAATATAAAAAAATTTTAAAATAATAAATATTAGAAGTTGAATAATTTGCAAATCTTATTTGATCATGCACTATAAATTGAGAACGGAACACCACTTAGGCAGACACCCACATGCAGGTGGTATTAAAAGACTAATAGCCAGCTATTTAATTGTACCTACATTAGCCTATAGCCTCTATTCATCCCTGTGGGTATACATACTTATCTACTGCATTTGTCATCCCTCTATGTTTTAAGTAACTTTTTCCTACCCAAGCTGTTTGATACCTTTATACCTCTGTACATCCTTGTAAGACCAACCCAAATGTAAAGCACTACTTGTATGGATTTCCTGGATACTCCAAAAGTAAGTAGGGCATAAGAATGATAAAAACAGCTTACATCATCTTGTAATAAGTCCTGCTGCCACAAGATCCTAGTAGTACATGCTCTCAACACAAGCATTTTAGTGACTTTCTGCCATTATATCCAAGCTTAGGATTTACACATTCATTAGACAGGCAGATTCTCTAAATAAAGTCCTATGGTTTCTATTACAATTGTCTTCACATATATTAATCTAAAGGACTGGTAGGTGTGCACATTCCTTAAACAAAACCTCAAGAGATTGATAGTCTTAATTTCCAATTTAATGGAATTGTTGTCTAACCTGGTGGAAATATCATTTCTAAAGAAGCAAGAGGAGTTCAAAGCTGTGAAAAAGAGAACCAAATATTTTGTGAGTGGGTTTTGAGGTATAATAGTGAGAAGAGCTATTCCTGTTTTATATGTTGATTCCAAAATCCAGGGAATGAAGATTTTGTCTCCCAAAGTTGCCATAAAGGAGCCTTCTGTATTCCATTCCATAATTCTGTTATGTCTTTTTGGGTGATCAGGTACTTGATAAGACCATTGAATTCCATGTTCATGAGCTCTTTTCTGCACTTATTTGCTATAAAAGAAATTCCTTTATCAGAATCAATGGTGTAGTTCTCACTCATTTTTCCTCATAATGAGATTCAAGTTATTCATTTGGGGCAGTAATAGCAAACATGATGCTATGTCCTTATGAGTCCTTCACATCAAGAGGTAGATGATGATTTGTGCCACCATGGATAGTATTAATTTTGATAACTTGGTTGGGGTGGTTTCTCCCAGGTTTTCCACTCCAAGGTTACCATTTTTCCTTTGTAATCAATAAGTGTTTTCCAGGGAGATAATTTGAGACTATGTAAGTATTCTCTTCCTCATCAAAATTGCATCTATTAGTTTTAGCACCCATTGTAGATGCTTGCCTGAATCAATTATTATAATGATGGGTTCCTAATGGTTACCTTCTAATTCCATCCTTTCTTCTGTATTTTTTAGTTACTACTACACAAAAGTAAGAGTTTTAATTTATGTGCTATTTATTTATTTACTCATATATTAGATTATATCTGCATGGACTGATTTCTATTTTTTTCATTGATTTAGAATCTGTTACCATAATTGGCACAATGCTCAAATTGTCCAACATGTTGTTAGTAGGTTTCCCTTCAGGTTGTCTTCCCTGCCTGCCATGCACCCAGCATTCTTTGAGGATGTCCTTACTTTCCGGCACAAAACGACTTTCCAGACCATCATGTATTTCCCCTCCTAAGCCCTGGTGTAAGCCATTTCTTTATTGAATCCTGGACTCTTCTTGTGGTAAATGTTCAGTTGACACCAAGATTTTGGAACTAGTTTTTCTCATTGCTACTGAGGTGTCATTTCTTTTAGATCCCTTAAAATATGGAGATAAGAAAAAAATTGGTATATATATAAATATATATTTGTTTATATGTGTATAACTGTATAAATTCATATGTGTAGACATTTATAAATAAATGAAATATGAATATCTTCTATACTGCATAAATATTAATAGTTATTCATACTAATATCTTCAGGTCCACACTGAAAACACATTTATTCTAGCCTTCCCACTTCCGTACTTGTAACTCACCTCTCCAACATTGAGAAACCTGGCACTCTTTATTGATCATATCTTTTCTTGTTTGCTCAACTCTAAAGTACACTCAGTGTACATTCAAAATTGTAAACCATATCACTGTGTAAAAAAAACTGAGTAGAATTCAAATTTTTTATATAACAAGTGTTTTTCTTTATTCTTGTGATACATATTACAAGTTCAGTGATCAAAACTTAGTTATGTGGTTATGTTATCCAATCGACATATGTTAAATTTCTTTATGCCCTTCATTTTCAATTTTATGGAATTTTTCTCCTTCTTTGTTGAATATACATATGAAAACTTATGATAGTTTCAAAATTCAAAACTTTCTGAAAGGAATAATCATAGCAGTAACACTCCCCACAAATCTTTTCAAACCTGTTAGCAGACCCCAGTCTTTTCCAAACACCTCTTATATGTAACAAATCTCATTGTTTTGTGTTTTGTTTCCTATGCTACATTTTGCACAATGGTTCTTCTTGTTTCCTTTTTTTCTTATATTAAGCTACAAGAGATAGCTTACCATAGACATTCTTTTGTTCTTTTCTCATAACAATATGTCCAGGAAATACCAGGTCATTTGAACTCTGGGTCAAGTGATAGAGATCTTCCCAACAGCTGTATGTCTACAATGTTGAAATAGACATAATATGAAAGAAGAAATGAAAGGAACACAATTAAAATGCTCTTTACAGGTTTATCACATAACACTGGCAAGTCCTCTGCCTGTAACTAATATTTTCTTCCCATATCACATCAGAGGCACTATCTGCCTCATCAGAATATCTTCAGACATTGCAATCAAGTTTCTCAGATGGTTCACTTCCTTCTCATTTCTGTTGCATTGCTGCATTAGGTCTCAGTGAAGGAGCCTGTCCCCTGATGGTGTCTGCCAACTTGTCAGGAAATAGAAGACAGCCCTTTTATTTTTAGACCATTTATAACAACATTTTATGTAAGTTAAATTTTCACCCCTCTGCTAGTGAGGTTTTATTCTTTACTTAATTAAAACAGACACATTAAAAAACTGTCCCCCCACTCCATTCTACTCTTTGTACAATTGGCAAGGACAGGTTGAACTACATTCAAATTCCATAGACTTAACATGAGCAGATCTTCCAGTTGGTGTGCCAAAAGATGGTGAGATATTTATGTTTTTTATATCTGAATTAACCATCAGTGTTCATTTGGTGGAGACCTCTATCACTCATGGCTCCTTAAAAGTTTTAACAGCTTCATAATGTGTCTTTAACCCTCACAAAGTGTTCTGGGTCTTGCCAGTAAAGAAAATGATAATGTCTGTATTTCCCAAACACCTTTGCCACCAAGTGACATAAATAAAACATATCAGGTATTCTATGGTGGGAGACTTTTATTTCAATGTGAGTCATATATACAACAAGGCTGAGAATGTAAATTCTTTTTGCCCCTGGAACATCAAAGGATTCATATTTGTAGGGTTAGCAATGACATTGGCATTTAACCTATTATTGCCCAGTGAGAGTGGATATGAAGTCAGCAGTAAGTGCAGGTCTCCAGAGAGAGTTTTGTAATGTAAGTTTGGGCCTTATTCCTATAAACAACATAAATCCTGTTTCTCTACTACTTCCTACAATTCTGTTACAGTTCTAAAGAACCTCACAAATCCTTCCTGGTATACCCAGTAGATTATATTATATAATTTTAATTAAAACTTTTGACACTTACATCATCCAATTACATTTTCCCTCTCTCATTTGGGGACTCATCAGGAGTTATATTCATTAGTATAAGTATTATAATGTTAAAAACAAGAATAATATTTATGGCATAGTATGAAATAAAAGAACTTATTGGTAATCATATGATTTATTATATACTATGCTACCATAATTAAAATTGTAGAGACTACTTCTAGTGGATAAAAGATTATACTTGTGATACCAAGTTTTTGTGTCGTGGTAAACTGCTAACTCTCTAACATTTTGTTGACTCCACATTTGTCCAGATAAAGGAAAAAGAGTCAAATAACAAGAGGCTCTTGCATCCTGATGGGCTAGGAAGGGTCACCAGTCCTTTGGTGTTTGTTTAAGGTAATTATGATAGCAATTATAACAATGTATTTAATTTAATCATATATGATGCTCATGGAGTGAAAGTATAAAATAGAAGACAATGGACATTGTCTTTTTTAACAGAGAGATAAGAGATCTACCTCTTGGCTGCTCATTAACTGTAAACTTTGGGTAAATTTATGAAGAATTCTAAGCCTCATTTTCTCACCTTAAAATGATTAAAACAGCAATGATAATAATAACAACTATAATCTTAACACAAATTCTATATAATGACTAGTGAGAGGATTTGTATTAAAAATTTAACCCAACACCTGGTACATAAAAAGCTCTCTACAGATTGCATAATTTTTTACCAATAGACCAGAAGCTTATGGTGAGCTGGAAGTGTGATTTTATACTTTTATCTCCTATGATTAGCCTAGAAATAATAAATAAAGTGGATACGGAATAATTATTTGCTTTAGGATATACGAAATCAACTCTAGAGCATGTGAATAAAACTAATGAATGCTTGGAACATCAAAGAAGCAACTTGACTTATAGTGGCAATATCATTACTAAACTCCAAATCCACCCATGACTTTCTTCTTAAGATCCAGGTTCTGCTTCCTCATATCCCTTCTGGGGCCTTGTCCATCTCCCTATAATACTGCCTGTGTATTCCCCATTCCCTATACGACCCACAACATGAAGTTACTTTGGAATACCTTGTGGTAGAGGTGGCATTTATCACATCAGAAGTTAGTCCCAAGAACCATCCTCAACACCTTTTATCTTCATATGCCTCTTTATTAACCTTAATTCCATTCTTACATACCAATAACCAAAAATATAATGGTCCCACAATCAGCTGAAGAGAGAAGAAAGTAAGGTAACAGCTCTAAACACCTCTCCAATATCCCTTGTCAATCTAACCTCACATGTACTATCCAAATTCTCATTGATATTAACAAACCAAACTGTCACAAAATACTTGGCTGCCTTGAAGCATCAGTCCCGCAGCTGACAGCATTCCCATTAAAATCACCTGTTAAGGATTTTCAAAGTTTCCCATTACTAATTGGACACTACCTAATAGTATCAGACACTATATTAGGAAGTCATTAGTTTGGATTTTATATAAATGGGTGACTGTTCCTTCATTTGGTATAATGAAATCAGAAGTCTCCCAACTTTGAAGTTTTTTCTTGTATGAACTCATTGCCTGTTACTGCCTCTGAAACTGGTGAACAGGAGATATTATAACATAATAAAGTCAATGTATTTTCCTGTTATATGACATACAAAATAGCATTATTATATGTGTGTTATAATCTGTTGTGAAAAGGCACAGTCTCAAATTTGATAAAATGTGTCAGAGATTAATAGCAGAAGATCAATTGTAAATTGCATTTACAATTATGAGGAAGAATTTTGAGCTTTTATTACATGCCAGGTACTGTGTTCAGTGCTAACATGCCAACAATGAATAAATTTAAAAATTCACAATCTGGGAAGGCAGACAAAAATATTTATATATACAACAACACAGTACTATAGAGCACCAAGGAAAGAAGAATCAATCCTGATTCAGTTTGGTAGGGAAGGCTCCCATCATGTAATTTAGGCTTGAAAAGTGAATAAAAGGAGTGTTATAAGTAAGAGACTGATTCATTGATTTGTGTGCATGCATTTCTTCTTAATAATGAGTTAAATTCCTTGAAACCATCATTTATGTCTTTGTGAGGAGAGCTGGGTTGCTACTAAATTTAAGCCATTAAAAAAATCATACAACTCTCAATAACTCATACTAGTTTGAATAAATCTAAGCATCTTTCTGTCTAAATAGGCATGTATATTTTGGTATCTCTTTGTTGTTTCATAGACAACTAGATCCAGGAGAGAAATTTTAAGCACCAGAGTTGCTCATTTTAGATCTTTTAATGAAATGATGGGTAGAATTAAAAAAAAAAAAAAAAAGCTAGGAAAATGCAAGCATATAGTAGATAAATAATAGTAATAGTAATAATAATGATAATACAGAATATCCTGTACTAATTTTAAACTACATAAACCCCCAAAATAAGATCACTTGAGTTCAGTTTTATTGCAATGACCCCATCTGTATTTGCCTCCACTTCTGTCTGAAGCCCCTCTTACTTGTCTGATCTGACCCATAGTGCTGTACATTTTTTCTCTTCAATCAGAGGAGCACCAACTCAATGCACACTTTCTTTCATTGTAAACTGGTTGTATACCAAAGGACAGAAACAGAGTTCTAAAATGCTGACTAGGTGAATGTCAGCGAACAAGTCTGAATTTGGTCATTTATCCAAAGAACTGAGGAAAACAATGGGAATAAGGGAGTCAAAAAATGATAAGATTTGGGGTGGTAGCAAGGGGAGTTCTAGTGAGGAAAGGGTTTGAGAAATATTGAAGGCTGACAGTGAAATTCATTAATAAACTCATAGTTCCCACTTGCTGCTATTTTTGTTGTTGTTATTTTTAATCCATTATACAACATAGTCATCAGGGCTTACCTGGTGCCAGGGTCATCTGACTTGATAATAAGATGCTGTAATCAGTGCTCTTGCTTCAAAGCTATCCAGGAATATTGTGAATATATATATCAATAAAACTGCATTAAAAATTCCCAAATCATTTAAATTCTCTAATGTAAATTGTATAACCAAAGGGCATACAACTTATCGAGAATAATTTATTTGAGAAATAAATGGAATCTCATTAAGAACACTGAAAGTGTGTGATATTTATCCCAGAGATTGCTCCTATTCTCCCCAGCTCTGTGTTGTAAAGTTTTTACTGCACAGGTGGGGAAACCTGTGAAGATAGGCAGTTTCCATACCTTTCTGGCTTGGGTCCTGGGACACAGAGGCTCACTCCTCATGTGAGGGACATGAAACCCAGTGGCTCCCATCCCTTCAGCTCTTTGGCTCAGGTTGTGTTGTGTAGATTCTGCCAAGAGTGATCAGGGCAGGTTGGGAGGACTGGAGCTGCATGGCTCTGCCTAAGAGTTCTGAATCCATTTATTCTTTTCTTTCACTCTCTCTCTCTCTCATTTTTTTCTTCCTCCTGGTATTAAAGGAAATGTCTTCAAAACACTAGTTGAAAGCAAGCTAAAGGTACAGAGACTTGAGATAACACATGAAAAAGTATACAGATCACTGAACAAACAGCAACATGAACAAACACAAACCCTGAAAAAGGAGTAAAACTGATTTCCAGAATTACTATATTGTAATATTCAAAATGTTCAGTTTCTTTAAAAAGTTTCATAAAGCATACAAAGAAACTGAAATGTATAGACCATTCATAGGAGAAAAAAACTTTAAATCAATTGCCTTAAATTTGCTGAAAAGCTACACAAAGCTATGGACAAAGAGATAAAGAAAACAGAAAAATGCATAAAGAAGAAGAAAATGTCAATAAAGAGTTAAAAATTATATTAAAAAAACAGAAATTCCGGAGCTAGATATACAATACCTGAAATGAAAAAGTCACTAGAGGATTTCAATAGCAGATTTGCTCTGGTAGAGTAACTAAAAAGCAAATTTGAAGATGGGTCAATTTAAATTATCCAGTCTGAGAAACAGAAAGATAAAGTATAAAGAAAACTGAAGAGCTGCTAAGAGACCTGTGGAATACCATCAAGCATACTAACATCGGCAAAAAGGAAATCCCAAAGAGAGGAGAGAAAGAGAGAGAGAAAGGGACAGAAAGATTATTTAAAGAAACAATGGCAGAAAGCTTCTCAAATTTGATAAAACATAAGCATACACATTCAAGAAGCTTAATGAACTCCAAGATGTTTAAAGGAAAAGAGATTCACATCAAAATGCATTATAAGCAACATGTTCAAAAACAAAGAGAGAGACATTTAAAGGCAGCAAGAAAGAAGTGATTTGTCACGTAAAAGGACTTGCCAATAGGTTACCAATATATTTCTCATCACCAACCAAGAAAGTAGTAAAGGAGTGAGAATACATTTGTAATGTGCCAGTAGAAAATAACTGTCAACCAAGAATTCTATATCCAGCAGCATTATCTTACAAATGAAGGAGAAATCAAGGTATTCCAGGTGAACAAATGCTGAAGAAGTTTGTTGCTAATAGACCTGCCTACAAAAAATGTTAGATGGAATTCTTCAGATATGCTGTTGTCCCAGCAACATTACTTGAACAAACTCTTCTCTCTCCATTGCATGATTGTGGGACCCTTGTCAAAAATAATTGTCCAGAGGTGGCAGGTTGAATTATGTACCTCAAGAAACACATGGTCTTAATCCTAACCCACTTTCCTGTAGGTGTGAACCCATTGTAAACGAGATCTCTGAAGACATTATTTTTAGTTAAATTGTAGCCAACTGTAGCAGTGTGGGCCTTAATCCATATTGCCTGAAGCCACATAAAAAGGAATGAATTAAAACCCCTACTTTACACCATATGTAAGCATTAGCTCAAAATGTATTAACAACCAAATATAAGAGCTAACCTTAAATACATCTTAGAAGAAATATAGTGGTAAATATCCATGGCCATCCATTTCTTCTTTTTAAACATATAGGAATCCTTTAATTTCATCACCATGAACATTATACTCTGATTGTTCACATACAGCATAAAATATTTACTTCACTAAATAAATAAGACAGAACATTATTGCAAAGGGCACTTAAGTCCCTGAAATAAGACCTCATTAGCCCAGGGGGGGATGCTCCTGAGTTTCTATGTGGGATCCCTAAGCACAGACATGGCCTGGGGGCTGAGACGGAGAAAGGATCCAGGAGGAAGGCTCTGTGCATCTGGTCCCACAGTGGCCCCAGAGAGAAGGCTGTGGAGCCAGCGGGGAAAGGCGGGCTGGGCAGCTCCTTCGTCAATCCAGTCACAGAGAGAAGAGGCGGGTATGGGAGAGCTGAGCTAGGACAGGAGAGGAGCAGGAGGTGAGGGAAGCCGCTGAGACCTGGAGCCCCATCCTGCACCAGCTCCATTTCCCCCTGCCTTGGGTAGGAGCATTTGGGTTATCAGTTCAAATGAGTGGAACTTCCACACTGCTGGGTTGCACAGTTTTGGGGGCCAGAGCAGTCACCTCTGAAGGGGATTCTGACAATGCTTAGCCCCAAGATGAACTATCCCAGAGGATCTAGTTTCTGGGAATCTCACCCTACCCTTCACCCAGACCCCTACATGGCAGAACTGGGAACTGATTTCCTTCTACTTTGTTAAATAAGTGAGTTAAATATTTAAAGCCCTGTTCCCATGATAGGAACACAAGGAACAAAATCCATGCCCCCAAAAATGTGGGGTTAGGGAGGGATGCCAGCAGAAAAGTAGTGCAGTGTGGGGAAGGAACCGATGGAAACTTCTGCCTCCCCTCTCCCCTTTTATTCCTTCAATTCCTATAGGAGAGAGTTTCAGACTAGAAACTCCCATGTAAGAGCATCATAGGGGAAGAGAGCAGGCCCCAGTCTGCTCTGGGGTGTGCCAGGGAAGGGTGAGTATTGGCCAGCTCCCCACCTCCTGCTGTCTCTGTTTCCAGCTGTGTGGTTGGCCTGGTGGATGTGGAGTGTCTTTCCAAAGATCATACCACACAGTCCTCAAAAAATAAATGTTTACACACACACACACACACACACACACACACACACACGCTGAAATCTTTGAAATAACAACAAAAGCATGAGCATCAAAAGAGAAATAGATAATTTGGATTTCACAGTTATTTGTACAAAAAAAAAATTTAAAATGCTAAATACTTCTGTGGATCAAATGTAATTATTGAATAAATGAAAAGAAAACCTGTAGAATGGTAGAAAATATTTTCAAATTATAGATGTGATAAGGGGCTAGTATCCAGAATTTAAAGGAACTGTTACAACTAAACAACAACAACAACAAAAACCCAATAACCCAATTTTAAAAATGGGCAAAGGTTTTGAGAGCAGACATACCTCAGAGATATTGCAGGTTTAGGGTCAAACCACTGCAGTAAAGCAAATATTGCAATAAAGTGAGTAACATGAATTTTTTAGTTCCCTAGTGCATACAAAAATTACATTTAAATTACACAGTACTCTGTGCAATAGAATTATGTCCAAAATATATATATATATATAAATATATATATATACACACACATATATATATATATATGTGTGTGTATATATATATCTTAATAAAAAAACTTTTTTGCTAAAAAATTCTAAACACCATTTGAATGTTTTTGCTAGTGGAAGGTCTGCCCTGATATTGACAGCTTCTGACTGATCAAGGTGATGGTTGCTGAAGGTTAGGATGGTTATGGGCATTTTGTAAAATAAAACAATGAAGTTTGTCACATTGTTTGACACTTCCTTTTATAAAAGGTTTCTCTCTAGCATCCAACATTGTTTGATAGTATTTTAAACACAGTAGAACTTCTTTCAGAATTAGAATCACTCCGCTCAAACCCTGCTGCTGCTTTAACAAGTAAAATTGTAAGAAATATTCTAAATCATTTGTTGTCATTTCAACAATGTTCACAACATCTTCACTATGAGCAGATTCCATCTTAAGAAATCATTTTCATTGCCCATCTATAGGAAGTAACTCCTCATTCATTAAAAATGTATTATGGGATTGCATCAATTCAGTCACATATTAAGGCTCCATTTCTTATCATAGTCCTTTGGCTATTTCCAACAATACTGCAGTTACTTCCTCCAGTAAAGTCTTGAAACCTTCAAAGTCATCCGTGATGGTTGGAATCAATTTCTTCTAAACTCTTGTTAATATTGATATTTTGATCTCTTTTCCATCATAATGGTTAATCATTTTCAGAAAGTTTTCAACTTAATTTGCCTAGATGCATCAAAAGAATCATTAATTATGGTAGATATAGTCTTACAAAATGTACTTCTTAAATAATGAGACTTGAAATTCAAATTTACACCTCGATCCAGGTGATGCAGAATGCACATTGTGTTAGCAGATATGAAAACAACATTCATTTTGTTGTACTTCATCAGAGCTCCTGTCAATCAGCAGTAACCTTTAGAAAGGATAATTTTTTTCTGAGCAATAGATCTCAACAGATGGCTTAAAATATTCAGTAAACCATGTTGTAAACAGAGTGCTATCATCCAGGCTTTGTTGTTTCATTTAGAGTGCATGGCAGAGTAGATTTAGCATAATTCTTAAGGGCCATAGGATTTTCAGAATGGTGAATGAGCATAGGCTTCAACTTAAAGACAACAATTTCACTGTCCCTTCCAAGAGAAAGCCTGTTCTTTGAAGCTTTGAGTCCAGGCATTGGCTGCTTTTCTCCAGCTGTTTCATCTACACTGAAAATCTGTTTGTATAGCCACCTTCATCAATTATCTTAGCTAGAGCTTCTGGATAACCTGTTGAATCTTGTACAACAGCACTTGCTGTTTCACCTTGCATTTTTATGTTATGAACATGGCTTCTTTCCTTAAACCTCATGGACCAACCTCTGTTAGCTCCAAACATTTCTTCTACAGCTTCCTCACCTCTCTCAGACTTCATAGAATTGAAGAGAGTTAGGGTCTTGCTCTAGACTAGGTTTTGGTTTAAGGGAATGTTGTGGCTGGTTTGATCTTCTATCCAGACCACAACAATTTCTCCATATCAGCAGTATGTTTCATATTCTTATTCACGTGTTCACTGAGTAACAATTATAATTTCCTTCAAGAATCTCCCTTTGCTTTTACACCTTGGCTAACTGTTTGGCACAAAAGACTCAGCTGTTGGCCTATTCTGGCTTATGACATGCTTTTCTCACAAAATTATTTTTAGCTTTTGATTTAAAATGAGAAAGGTGTGACCCTTCTTTTTATTTGAAAGCTTAAATGTTACTGTACAGTTATTAATTGTCCTACCATATTTCATACCAGTCAGGATATGGTTTCTCTTGCAATTGGAATAAAAGCCATAATTGATTTTTATTATATATATCTAGTTAAAGATAAAGATTACAGAAGATATCTCTGAGGACCTATAGATCAAATGAAGAATGATTTAAATTTCTCTAATTTTTAGCTCTTAGCTGCTTTATTTGTGATTTATGTGTATTTTTGTCTGTCTCCCTTTTCTGATTTCCAGAACAGGCAGAAGTTGTTATCATTCTTAACAAAGAATCCCCAAGAGAATTTCAAAGTAAATTATTTCCTTGCTCCTGTTGTGTCCAAATTATACAATAGGAAAATTTCACCCAATAGTCTATTTCTTGTGTTGAATATATATGTTGGACTGAGGAAAATATCATCCACAGATACTGTCTCCTCCAAACCATGGGTGTCAACTCAAGCATGCATCAGAAGAATCTGATCCTAGAGACAATGTGGGTTTAGTAAGTCATCTCATGTTCTCTTTGATTCTGTTCTTTAAAATAATTTAAAAATATATTTTTATGAACCTGTATCACACATAACTGTTATGCTTGTAGTTGGGAATGGCGTCTTTAGCTTCTGACTTTTACAGGAGTTTGTTCACAGGTTTTCATCTCTTATCCCAACTTGAAGCTCTGCAGACTCTTTGGCAATAGTTTACCCTGCTTTGAGAAATCAAAATTTTTGTGGACTACTGGCTCTCAGCAGCCTCCAGCTATCCTTGATTAAGTGGTCCCTCTGTTTTAAAATGATAAAGGTAAAAATAAAAAGCTAAGAGAACATTTAGAATAGAGCTTGAAGTTAAAAGGAAGTTATATATTCAGGGAGAATTGATATAAAACTATGTTACCATGGAAATAGGATTAAAACCCATAAACCAAGAAAAAAGAAAGGAGCTGTGAAACTCCCTGTGTACATCACAGCTATATGTGTATCTCAGGAAATCTATTAACTTCTTTGCATCCAAGTTTTCCCTTATAAAAATATCAGCAGTGAGAATCCCATAGAGTTTTAGGATTGTTACTTAAAGGAAAAATCTTTATGTAATTATAATGCATCTCAAAGAGGATGAAAAGGTAAGTGCTATTTTTTAATGCCACTAAGAGAATGCAATTAGTCTCTTTCCTTAATTTTTCTATTTCACTAGTGTCAGAGTTATCATTGCCAGTATTTGTGAGAATTCTCCCTCAGTTACAGGTAAGAATTTCAAAGGTGATTTCGTAAGAATGTGCAACTGCCTTGTGTAGGTGCTCTTAAATTACTGAATATTCATCCTGGACAGGAAGGGAAGTCAATGTTAAGCTCCTGGAGAGCAAGAAGCCTGTGTAAGGTTTCCTTTGTTTCTGTACATCCTACATAATTGCTTAGTATGTTGTATGTCAATTTGGAGAAAGTATAAGAAATACGTATTTTGAAGGAAAAGGGCTGAATATATTTTGTACAGAAGGTACCATGACCTATAGAATGTTTGTTGCCAGCAAGTTTTGTAAGCATATTGCTTTAAGATACACTTAAATGGATGGTGAGGTCAGAAAGAAATAGTACTTATTAAACCTGGGCTCAGCTCCAGAAAAGTTTAACTGCTTTCTGTTTATTTTCCCATTCATCTTCACAAAAAGCCTAATAGATTGAGCTCTCATTTTTTTTACAAATGAGCAAATGAAACCAAAATTAGTTTGGCTCCTGGTCACAATATGACTCAATAATACAGTGAGATTCAGAGCAGGGTTACTAATTAAAACTCCATGGTTGTTTTACTAATTTCCTAACTATCCAATTAATATTAATAGAATAATATAATCAGTCACCAATATTATGAAACACTAACAATTATAAAACTGATACAAACCCATATGATTTCTTATTGGTAAACTGTTCTCTGGGAATCTCCAGACGTATTGCTTGTGTCAATTCTATTCTATTCCACAGTCTTTTATTGATCGCTTAATGCAAAATTACTCCATCTGGGAAATTTAACCAGAATTCTCAACTATGATATTGGCTGTGTTCAATGACCTTACATTAATAATGACACTAATGTTACTTATTACTATTCATGCTGTGACTACAACCACCACTGCATCTTGAAACTGTCTGTAATGCTAAAGCTTTCTTTGAGCTGAGCACTTCAAAATATCTTTTTATTTTTTTAAAAAGCCAGTCATTTGAATACTGCCATCTTTATTTTTGCAAATGTTTGAATTAATCTCTCAATTAGCCTTCTAGCTAACTTATCAGGGAGACAGTTCCAAAGGTAATTATTAAGCTTTCCCCACCAAACTCGGAGAAATAAACGAATCTTAGTCATAATCTGAAGAGATAGTTGATCCCCTCTTCAGTATTGGTCATTTATGGAACAATGTAATTGTCTTTAGAAGACACATATTAAAATAAAGATGATTATAATACTATCTTTTATTTCTTCTCTTGCCATTAATAAGTAGGCTAAGTAGTTCGTTATCTATACCAGATAAAAGCAGGAGAAAATGTGTTATGACAGCAAAGCAAGAAAGTCTAATTCTAAAGCTTTAATGCTGGTTAATTTGCTGCAGTGCTCACATGGACGGCAAGCACTGGCTTATGTGAAAATTTTAAGAATTTTTTATTACCACACCTAACAAAACTTTTTCTTAAGAATTCTTCCTACCCTGTGACTCAAATTATGTATAAGTTCACATCCCCTTATCGGAAATCAGAGGAGTTAGATATGCTTCAAACTTCACAATTTTTAAAGTAATATGGACCTGTATATATTATAAAAATATATAGTGTCTGAGGCATAAAACCTTAATTAAATTATTAATAAAATATATTAATATTTTCTATTAATATATTAATAAATATATTAATATCTATCCTTGAACATAATAAATTAAGACCATGAATAGCTTCACATCAGTCCATTTCAGGGTTTCTGGCAAAATGAGTCAAGTCAGGTTAAACTCTGCTACTATATAAGATAAACAAAAAATAATAATTTCAGGCCTGTTTAAATTTCAGGATTGTGAACATATATCACACTAGATGAAGCAGGCTATTGGAAGCATGTGAAGTAGCATGTTTCAATTCGAGGATAGACTTGGTGTTAGGGCTACCACAGTTGGGACTGGGAAGAGCTCTCTGCCCTGTGTGGATGTTAAGTAGCTTGCACAGCCCTGAGTTAATCTGTTCTTAGATCCACACCAAGTCGAGTCAAGCTGCACCGCTATAACTTTGTAACATCTGGTTTCCTATATTACTTCCATGACTACAGAAAAACCATTGCTTTCTGGAGTGAGGATTGCGAAAGTTACACCAGCCAAAATTCAGTTATTGTCTCTAAAATAACTTCTGACTATGGAATAATATGTGTAAAGGTCCCAAGTGAAGTCAGGGACAGTGAGTCTGTGTAAAAGACTTTTTCAAGCAACCTGTTCTTCATATTCTCATACCTGTCATTGTGAAGTAAAATTGTAAATCTCAAGATATGGAATTCAAAACCCACAGGTAATCTAGGCCAATAGTTCCCCAGTTTTGGGTCCAAGACCCCTTTACACTCTTCAGAATGACAGGATCCTAAAGAGTTTCTGTTTATGCAGGTTATGTCTATTAATATTTGCCAATAGAAATTAAAGCTGAAAAAAATTAAAAATATATCTTCCTTCATTTAAGAAAAATAAAATCATTACATGCTAATGTGAAAATGTATTTTATGAAAAATAACTGTATTTCCAAAGAAAAATAAAGAGCAAAGTGAGAAGAATGGCATTGTTTTACGTTATTGCAAATTCCTCTGTTATAATAGAAGCAGCTGAGTTCTCTTATCTGTCTCTGCTTTCAGATGGTTCTATGTCATTTTGAAGGAAGTATATGAAGACCATATGGACTTAAAAGAATATGTAATTGGATAAAGGAGGAGTATTTTGACTTTTTTGTGCAAAAGCAACTAGGAATAAAACTGCAGAGAAGCTTTAGCACAATTTAAGGCAGTGGCATGAAATTATACTAGTATCCTTGTATCCCTCATCACCACACACTCACAGTAAAAAAAGGAGGTAATAATTTTATTATATCAATTCTAAAAATATTAAAGCATCAGAAGACGTTTTTTGTTGCTATTGTGATTTTTGTTTGAAGAGTACAAATTCTTTTGTATTTATCCTTTCTGGTGATTTTCATTCCTCTTTACTGTTATCTGAGGTAATTTTTTTTTTTCAGTCTGAAGATGTATGCCTGGGTTTCTACTAGTAACAATTCTCTCAAATGTTAATCTGAAATTCTCTGACTTTTGTCTTCATATTTGATATTTTCTTAGGATATTGAATTCCAGGGTGGTAGATTTTTCTCAGCACTTTAAAATGTGTTCCTCTGCCTTCAAGTTTTCACATTTACTGTTGATTTGTCAGACATCAGTCATATTGTTATTTTTTTGATGATGCTACTTTTTTTCTGGCTGCATTAAGGACCTCTTTTTCAACAAAATGATTATGATTTGTCCATGATGTGCTTTTCTTCCCTTTTTTGTTCACTGCATTTCTTGAATCTGTATGTGGATGTCTTTTCATCAATTTCTTCTGCTGTGTCTACTCTGCTTTTAAGCCTATCCTAAATTCATAGCCATATTTTTTTAGTTATAAAGTGTTGCTTAGCTCTTTCTTAGGTATTATTTTCTCTGATGAAATTATTCATCTTTTCATCCATTTTTTAACTTTTCTTATTTTTGTCTTGTACAATATATAATAGTTATTTTAATCTCCTTGCTAGTTTCAGAAATTGGGTCATCTTAGTCTGCTGCTAATATATTTTCTTCCTAAATATGGGTCATATATCGCCAACTCTTACCATGTATCATAATTTTTTTTATGTTAGACTGTGTATGTAAAAGAGTCATAGAGCTCGGAACTGATATGTTCCTTCAAAAGCAATTTTTTCTTTTCTCTATTAGGCAAATAGGTTAAGGTGTGCTCTCAATACAATCAGCTTCTGAGCTGATTCAAATCTTGATTGTAGCTTGTATAGGGCTCAGTCCTTCTTTGGTTTGTGCCTGCTGCCTGGATATGTCCCTTTCAAATTTTGATTCTGATGCAGATGAGTGAAAAATTCAGGGGACTAATTTTTTTTCTTCAGAATTTTTGAGAATTCAGAATTACAACTTTAGCCTTCTTCTCCCCTCTGTAACCAGTTTCAAAAATATAGCAAATTTCTCAAGCAAAAAACTGACTTTGTTTGTCCTTTTTAATTTAATATAGCTAAAAAGAATCCTTCATAAACACAAATATCAAGCAATAAAGTAACAATGAGCAAGAAAAATATAAAATGCCACTGAATGTATAATCCATAAAGAATTTTTGATCACAGACATTGAGGCCAGAGAGTCACTGAGAGGGGTTAATTTAGCTCAGTTATCGAAGCAAACAATAAATAATGTTTCCTCAAAAAGTTAAACATAGAACTTTCATAGGGCCCACCAATCCCACTTCAGTGTATATGCCCCCCAAAAATTGAAAGCAGGGTCTCAAAAAGGTATTTGTACACCAGTGTTCATAGCTGTGTTATTCACAATGGCCAAAAGGTGAAAGCAACCCAAATGTCCATCAGCAAATGAATGAATTATATATATATATATATATTCACAATGTAATATTATTCAGCCATAAACAGTAATGAAGTTCTGGTACATGCCACTACATGGATGAACCCTGAAGACATCATGGTGAGCAAAATAAATCATATGCAAAGGGCCAGATATTGTATGATTCCACTTATTAGAAATAGCTAGGATATGCATATTCATAGAGACAGAAAGTAGCATACAGGTTACTATTTTTGAGATAGGGGAAATGGGAATGGGAGTTAATGTAAAATGCATGAGAGGTTTCTGTTTGGGGTGATGGAAAAGTTCTGTTAAAGGATGGCAGTAAGTTTACTGCAAGATTGTGAATGTGATTAATCATAATTAAAGTATGCTTGGGAGTGGTTATGATGGGAAAGCTTACATTGTATATCTGTTTCCGCAATTAAGAAAAGAGTAACTAAAGAAACAATGATAATCACATGCAATACATGGATCTAATAATTGAGGGGAAAAGGCCCAAATGGACATTTTTGAGATGTATGAAAAATTGGAATATAGACTAAACATTAAATCAATGTTAAATTTATTGAACCTGATAACTGTATTTAAGGTAATTACATAAGTGAATATCCTTGTTCATAGAGGATGTACATGGAAATATCCTGGGATATGCCATTCAAAAGGCATGTTAAATACAATATGCTCTCAAATGTTTAGAAAATAGAGAGGGGGCAGAAAGAGAGAGAATGAAACATAAATGTGGCAAAATGTTAAAAGTTGGATGATCTGTATATCTCAGTAGGGTGTATGTTGAAGTTCCCTCTATAGATTTCTGCAAAATTTTTGCCACTCTCCTGTAAGTTTGAAATTATTTTGAAATAAAAAGTTATTTAAAAAGATAAAGTAAATCCATAATTTACATTGATTAGTTATCATATATATCATGTAACACACACCTTGAACAAGAAAAATTATACAACTTACTAAAAATCTTAACATTAAACAGATTGGGCAGAGTAGTTTTAGATAACAATAACGCCATGCATAAAATGATGAAGTCAACATCTATTTGACCCAAGCTCAAAGAAAACTAATTGATTGATCATAGACATTGTCACAATTTCAAAAATTGTGAAAAAGTGATAGAAATAGATAGATAGAGGTAGATAGAGATTAGATAAATAGATGCATAGATTAATGAGGTAATGGATGGATGGATGGATGGATGGACAGAGGACAGACTGAACAGACTGATAGAGAAATAAAGAGATGAATAGATAGGTAGATTTCCATGCTAAGGCCAACTTAATAGAAAGCTTGAGTCCAATGTAATTGAGACAAACAAGGCTTAGTATCCATAGGCCAAATCCAGGAGACAAATTTTCTAAGGTTCTCCCTCTTACTTCCTTTTCTACCATGCATCAATATCTCTATATTATACTTACTTATTCATCTTCTGTTTACTTCTGTTTTACCACCCTCTTCATCTTTTCTCCAGGTTTTCAATCTTACACGCTTTTTCTCATTCAGACAAAACATGCATTTAGTTATTCATACCAGGGCTTAAATAGAAGAAGAGTTATATATTTTACAATACCTTTAAAAGTTTGAGTTCATCAACTCTATTTGAATACAAGATTTCATATGCCTGAGTCTATGGTTTCAGCAAATTCCAAGGCTGTAATCTACAACTTTTCATCAATTTCCCATAAACATTTACTGGAATATAATCCAATTACAAAGGAACTTGCTAGGGAGTTAATGTGATAATTCAATGCAATGTCATAATCAGTAATTGATTTTATATTACAAAACGGTAAATTTAGGCAAAAATAGATTTGAAAAATTTACATTTTATAATAAATAACAGAATTTTTCAATATTAGTAATAAAGCAATGAACATAAAACCTATATCAACATGCAAATAAAGCATTTTGTCTCAATGGAATAAAAGTAGGAAAAGGTAACTTATCTTTTTGTATGAGAAAGTTTTCCAAACCACAAAAAGAGGGAAAAAATAGCATCCAGTAATGCTTCTGTGCTCAGAGCAATGGGGTCTGAATTGTTTCACTTTTCAAATTAATTTATGAACTATTAAAGATAAAGACCAATGCACAAGAAAACTGTGCTTTTTGTACTTGGAAGGCATACAGTTCATGAAAATAGCCCACAAATGAACTATTAAATATGTAATTATATAAATCATTATTTACTTTGAATAAAACTATCCAAGATTTTCTGACCTCCTGAAATTAGAACAATTAGCTAACATGGTTCATTAAGAGGTTCTGTATATTAAATACCTTAATTATCTGTCATGTGAGTTCCACTATTTATAATTATATAAACATTTGTCTTAAAGTGGTTGGAATACACACAATGCAACATCTATTCACACTAGTTATTGGGCGTATCTTCCTCAAATTCAAGAGTTGACAACTCAGTCCCTTCATTGCCATTTTCATGTCCTTGTTTCTCAAAGTGTAAATGGCAGGATTCAGGATGGGTATAATCATGAAGTCCAAAATGGCAAGAAACTTATCCACCAGCACTGTAGGAAATGGCCACACATAGACAAAGATGCATGGTCCAAAGAACAAAACCACCACAGTGATGTGAGTAGACAAAGTAGAGAAAGCCTTGGACAAGCCAGCTGAAGAGCATTTCCATACACTGAGTAGGATGAAGACATAGGAGATAATCAATAATAAGAAGGTGCCCATGGAAATGAACCCACTGTTGGCAGCAACCATGAACTCCAGTGTGTAGGTGTCTGTGCAGGCAAGTTTGATAAACCTAGGAAGATCACAGTAAAAGCTGTCTATCTCATTAGGGCCACAAAAAAGGCAAATGAACAACAAAAGCTAACTGTGCCACAGAGTGAATGAGACCAACAGCCCAAGCACCAGACAGAAGCAAAATGCACATCCTTGGACTCATGATAGTCAGGTAGTGGAGGGGCTTACAGATGGCCACATAACGGTCCAAAGCCATGGCTATGAGCAGGACCATCTCAGACCCACCCAGGGCATGAAGAACAAATATCTGCATGATGCACCCCTGGAAGGATATGGTTCTGTGCCCAGAGGACAAGTCAGAAATCATCTTAGGAACTGTTAGGGTAGAGAGACACAAGTCAATAAATGAGAGGTTGGCTAACAGGAAGTACATGGGAGTATGTAAATGAGGATCAAATGTCACTGTAAGCACAACCATGAGGTTTCCCAGAACAATTGTTACATAAAACATTGCAGAGAAGGCAAGAAGTAAATGCTGCATTGGTCTATAAGAAGAAAGACCCAGGAACACAAGTTCAGACACCTCAGAGTAATTTTGTTTGTTCATTGACTTTGTATTACCTGAATAGAACGAAGAAAATAATTTTAAAGATGTGCACGGGAGCCATTGAAAGATGTGGATGTCATTTGGTTTAAAATTCTTATATTAAAGAAAAATCTTCACCTTTAATCATGAGTCCTTTGCAATATTAATGTATTGGTTTGCTCATTTAGGAAATATTTATGGAATAGCTACCAGGTACTGTGTCATATTCTGGGATGAAACACAGACCCTGCCTTCCTAAAGAAGTTTGCAGTCTAGTAGTAAAGGAAGGCATTAAATACCTAATCTTATAGTTAGAAGATTCTTATGGTGATAAGTGTTGTAACAAAAACAAAGGGTTGTGTGAATGATGAGTTCATAACATTGTCACCTGTCCTAGGCTGCAAGATGACATCTGTGCTAAAAACCAAATGATGAATAGGAATTAATAAATGGGGCAGGTAGGACTAGTGATACTGACAGTGGAAACAACATGGGAAATCACTGAAGCATAGCAGGAGAGTTAGGAATAAATAAAAGAAGGCCAGTGAGGGTCTGGAGAAGATGGGGTCTTGTAGTGATTGTTAAGAATTTAGTCTTTATCTTAGAAATCGCAGAAAGTAATTGAAACATTACAGTGAAATAATTATATTTGTGCTGTAAAAAGTTTATAGTATCTGTAAAGAATGCAGTAGAGGGATCCAGAGGGAAGGAAAAAAGACCAAAAAACTTTTCTTAATGTAACAACCATAGATAAGCTAAAATGTTTAGCTACTGGGGCAATTGATGCAAAATTGTTTTTAAAAAAAAGGAAAAAAAATGGAAATAACTTAAATGCCAATAATAGGGAATTAAATTATTCATGGTATGTCTAACTGGGATCACACTTGACCTTATATGTAAAGAAATAATACTGTGGAATAGATGTTCATAAGGTACCTTTAATTTTAAAAAGCAGTTTATGACAGATAATGTATAGAAAACACATTTTAAAAATTAACCCTAGAAAATAAAAATAAAAGTTAAGCAACAAATTTTTGCTCTTTGGGCTTATATTTATTCATTTGATTGGACCTTATGAAATTGTTATTTCAAAAGTTCAGAAAGTGGTCAAATATAATTTCACAGAGTTCAATCTAGCATATTGATGTAATTTTTTTCAACATGATTTTCTAAAGAAGAGACTTGAGGGCAGCCGGGAGCCTGCATGTTGTGGACATGAGTGGAGTTTACAATCAGAAGGAAAACTGAAAGCCGTGATGCCGGGAGACCCCACCACAGTGGCACTGGTTGAAAAATTTTATATCCAGAAACCAGGGAGAAAAATAGAACTAAGCAACAGAGAATGGGAAATCACCGAAAAGAATGGCAATGGATGTGATATTGCAAGGAAATATAACCAAGTACATAGAAGATTTTGAAAATGCAATCTGTGGATTTTAAGAAATGCATATTCTGAAATGCAAAATGTTATTCAGTATGATCACAAGTATAGATTTTAGGTATAGATTTAGCTATAGATTTTATCTTGAAGCCTACAAAAGTATACAGGAAAAAGAAATTACTAATCACTTTTTCTGAGTTATAGAAAATATGCATGATTTTGTTGCTTCCTTCTCTTTTTCTTTGATTTCCAAAGAGTAAGGATTTCATAATTTCTATCACTGCCTTCTGTTGATACAGTACAATGAGAGAAAATATCATCAAGTAGGTATACACATGATTTTAGTTAAAATAAATTATAGTGTACTAACTCCAAAATGTGGAGTTCTAAGTAAAATGAAAACAGCAACAACAAAAAAGAAAAGTATACAAACAGATAACACACAATTGTAAAAGTATAGGTAAATATTAAGCTCATCTTACACCCTAGAAACTCACCAATCATTAAGAAAATGAGATTTAGAGCAGCTTTGGTTTTGTTTTGTTTTTATTGTTTCTTTTTCCTAACAGTTTGAGAAAGACAAAAAAAAGAGAAATAGAGATAGAAATTAATCCTAATGTGTTGAAAGTTGCCTTCTTAATAAAAACTCTTATTATACATCATGGTGGAGGTAGAAAGAAGTAATATTTAATAGAATTTAAAATGTACAAATTTAGTCAATATCATAGGGCCTTGAGGATAAGATTTACATATATTCATATACATGTATATATATACTTATGCTTATTGCACCCTTATTTCAACACCAATACAAAAGAATTGTAAAGAACCAATATATGCATTAGCATATAATTTTTAATCAAATTACACTGCATATATATAATGAAATATTATGCAGCCATTTAAACAAAACTTGCAGAAGAGAATCAGTAATATTCTTATATATGGATATACACATAAATATCATCAAGAACAAATGCCAATTTTTAAGAATTATTTATAAAGTAAAATGTGATTATAAGTGTTTTAAACTTCCTGAAATCTTAGTCTCTGTATATTAGATACCTTTTAAAAATAAGTAATATTTGTTAATTAAAATATGAATTTTCAAAATACGGAAGGAGATAGCAAGATGGGCAGTGTGTTACCTGAAGAAACACCACACACACTGAAGAAAAATGAAATGAAACTTTACTTAAAAGTAGCAGAATAATTCTTCTCTCAACAAAAATCAAGACATTCAGTATAGAAAAAAAATCTCAGCAAGAGGTTGATCCTGAGGTACCACCTTTATATTTCTAATACAATCCTTTTCTGGTTTTATATACTGAAGTGAGAGAGATAAAATTAAACAAACCAAAAAAAAACAAAAAAACAAAAAAACAGGTTAAAACAGAGGCAAGAAGGCAAGCAGTCTCTGAGAGTGACAGGATTAGTTACAACTCTGCCTAAAGTCCCTAGACGACTTCTATCCCTGAATCCAAAGTTTCAGACTCCTAATAGAGATGATCCGATCCCTGTCTTTGCCCTGTTTCATATCTTGACTCTTCCCTACACTGACAAACAGCCCTCCAAGTATCATTGACTACTTGGTTATCCCTGTTTTTGTTTGTTGGTTAGTTGATTGATTAGCTGATTGGTGTGTGCATCTTTCCTGTCCTGCTGACTGCTTCTAATTCTCCAATCCCAGTTGATGTATTACTTCCTGAAGGACAGCTTCCTTCTGCTTTGAGAATGCATTAAACTTATTCCTTTAGTTCTCATGCCATGTTGTGAAAACAAGTGCCATAATATGTATGATACTGTTTATAATTGACATTTGACTATATGTCTATCACTCCTACTGAATCTATTGCTCCACTAGGACAGAAATAGTATTTATATACAAATTCTGAAAAATATTAAGTGTACAATAAACAGATGGGTAGATTTATGGATGGTTATTTGATAATAATAGTTTCTGGTATTTAATATGTTATCCTGGTTTTTGATGCTATCCATACAATGGGTTATTAGATTTTCAATTTGAAAAATTGTTTCAAGCATCTGGCAAGGAAGAATGAATCCCTCACAACCTCACAGTAATTAGTCCAAATCCAAAAATGTGATTCCAAAAACTTTACCGGAGGCTCACCCAAAGGATAATATAAATGCAGAATTTGCTTTTGAGACACATATGTATTTCTTTTTTATTGCTTTTGATTAGCAAAGACATACTGGGCAGATTTTACTTAACAGTATTTCCCACTGAATCGCAAGCAGCAGTAAATTAGAGAAGAGCAAGATATAACAAATGTGCAGAACTGTGGAAACACACTGTGCTAAGGGAGATGCCGTCAGGGTCCACTTTCTGACTTCTTGTGTCTTGGAGTAGGAGTTGCCAGGGCTAGTGGAGTCAGATATCTGAGCTTTGTTGCTGATATTCCTCCCAGGCACCTTGTCATCCTGGAGAGCTTTATTCTATCATTTGTCAGGTAAATTGTTTGTTTACCTAAATATCTGTGTCCCAAGGCTTTTCTTAGGGAGTATACTTTATTACATTTCAGAATTTTCCACCACAAGTTTTATTCTTACAATTTTTTTAAATCCTAATTTAAATGACATACTGTACCCCAGGAAAATGAGGCCAAGTCACTGATATATAATTAACTCATCTAAAAATTGTATTTTTATTAAGTGAGAATACTGCCCCTAATAAAATATTTTTTTCAGAGGATTATTTGCAAAACTTACAATGTCTATTAGTGTTATAATGCCTCTTGATTTGTTCACCCATCCATATACTTTCCTTTCCCACAAGCATGAATCCAGTAATAGCTGTAGAATAACACTTACACAGTCATGTTTTTCATGGGAATTATAATAATAGCAAGCCTGCTGTAGGAAATTAAGTACTCTGTTGGTACCCCCTTGAGCAATTATCTTATAAACAACCAGCAGAATTCATCTAACTCAACTGTGTGGGAAGTAGAAGGAAAGAAACAGAGCAAGAACTAATGCGTTTTCAAAAAACATCAAGGCATCTTCAAAGAAGTATACTTACTACTCAGTTCTTCAAAACTTTCCAGTCCTTCCTGGATCAAGGTATGATCCAGATGCAAAAATTTCTTCATGAATAGGGATATAATGCAGATTGAAGAACAAACCATGGAGGCTGAATCAAAACTTCTAACTTCCGTTTGCCTAAAGTTAGCATCAGAAAGTATTCAGTAAATGTCTTTTCAACTGAACAAGAGAGAAAACTTTATACTACTGTCACTTTAATTTCACCTTAGCCACTCACCTGACCAAAAAAAAAAAAAAAAAGAGAGAAAAGGATATCAGAAAGAAATAGTTCAGCTATGCCACAATCACACAAACGTTTCCATTCTGATGACCCGTTGTTATTATTTGGACATAACTAAGGGAAATAATTCATGCTCCAGCACTAACATCAGTTCTCAGTGTCCACTTGGAGCCTCAGTGACCCAATGGTCCTCAGGATATTTATCTGGGGAATACCATCTTGGAATTCCCATGACCTGAAGAAGAAAGGAATATCAGAAGTTTGGTTCAGAACAAAATTTAGGTGAATGAAAACAACAGAAAACCTTTACAATAAAGAAAATTAAAGAAATGTTTTCAATGAGAATCAATATATCTAGGTGGTGGGATGCCATTGTGAAGTTCCATTCCTTTAGAACTAAATCAGTGAAGGCAAAGCAGCTATTAACACATACATTAATTAAGCACGGTTTAAAATTCTACTGTGAAGCACATTCATGCAAATGCTTAAGTAAACTCTCCACAGTGGTTCCCATTTCAATGAAGTTACGTCTAAGATCAAATAAGTAACTTGCCCAATGTTACCCTGCTGATCATGGAACCAAGACTCAAACCCAAATCTGTCTGACTTCATACCCCATTTCATTAACCACTATAATATACTATCTCTCTTTTATGTGACTATTATAGCATATTAACAAGGCTTTTAAGGGTGTCATAGTATCAGAATGTCCACTTTAACCTACCTAAATTAGTTAAGCCTGTCGTGATATGCTGGACTGTGAAGCATTCCGGTTTCATATCTGGAAGTCTGGTTGTGTCAATTGTATTCTATTCCAAGTCATTGATTGATCAATGAATGCAGGAGCATTTCCTCTCTGGAATTTAGACAAACTTCATAATTATAACTTTGTTGCACTGAAAGATGACATTAAATTAATAACAATATGAATGATCTTTATTATTGTTGCAGCTACAAAGACAACTATCCGATGTTAAAAATTTTCTATTATGCTAGGCAGTCTTTCAGCTAAGTATATCACATAGACCTTCTATTCAAATTTTCAGTATGACACAGAATATGATATCTTTATTTTTACAAATGGCTACATTTGTTTTTCAAGTGCTTAGAAGTCTAGCCAACTTGTCTGGTGATTCAGTTTTGAAGGTAATTTTTAAACCTTCTACATTCTGAAAAAAAAAACTATATCATAATCATAATCTGTCAGTTGATCCCCATTTTATGTCTTGGCCATTTTTTGAAAGATTATAAATCTTCAGAAAATATATATTTACTTTTGAGATCATGGATGTATCTTTGAGATTTTGCTTCTGCTCCTTCTACTAATAGATTAGTTGGTAAGTTCTTTATTCTTGCTAAGAATAGGGGAAAATGCATTGTGAAGGTAAAGCAAGAAAGTTAATTCTAAAGCAATAAACTGTTCAATAATACACTGTAGTGCTCAGATGGACTGCAAGTGACTAAATTATGTGCACTGTTTAGGAAATTTTCATTACTATATATAATCTCTCTTTAGGAATTCTTCTTAATTTATATTCTAAAAGGTATACAAATTCACATTCACTGACTTGAAATACATGGAGTCAGATATGCTACAATTTTGATACTGTTTTTTTTTTTTTGCAGATACAATGGGAATTTTTATTTTTTTATGCTTTTACAATAGGAATTTATTAGTTTACAAGCTTAGAGTTCTAAAACCTTGAAAATGTCCAAATTAAGGCACCATCAAAGCATCATCAAGGCAATACTTCCTTCCTATAGACCAACTGCTGGTGATCTTGGACTCCTCTGTCACATGGCAAGGCACATGGCAGCATCTGCTGGTCTCATGAAGCTCTTTGGTATATTAAAGGTTCTGAGAAGTTCCTCAGCAAAGAAACCTATTATTTACAAAGAGTTTTCCAAATTTATTTGAGCATGAGCTCCTTTTCAACACCTGTGATCACCGTAGAAAGCTGTATTGTTTCCCAGGCTGATGTAACAGATTATCAGAAATTTGGTTGCGTAAAACAACAGAAACATATTGTCTTATAGTTCTGGAGGCCAGAGGTCTGAAATAAGGTGTCAGTAGGGTTGGTTCCTTCAGAGGCTGTGAGGGACAATCTGTTCCATGCCTCTCTCCTTGCTTCTGGTGGCTTCTAGTGACCCTTGGCATTCCTTGGCTTGTAGCTGCATCACTCCAATCCCTGCCTGTGTCTTCACTGGCCTTCCTCTCTGTGTCTCAGTCTCAGATCTCCTTCCTATCTTGCTTACAAGAACACTAGACATGGGGTTTAGGGCCCACCCTAAATCTCAGATGATGTCATTTCGAGATCCCTAACCTAAGTATATCTGCAAAGACCCTTATTCCAAATAAGGACACATTCTGAAGTTCCAGGTGGCCATATCGTTTGGGGGCCACAGTTCATTGGACAACAGAAGCTAAGGGTCAATCAAGGTTGTTGGCTGAGTGAGGATGAGAGCTGGGGGTGAGCAGGACCCTCCAGAGTTGGTGTCTACAAGCCGAGGGTCTGTCCCCTCTCCTGGTAACCTGGCCTGGCAGACAAGGGAGAGCGCTCACTCCCCTTGATGATGTCAGCTTCCCAGCTCCTCATTTCCCGAAAGCCTTGCTGATGGTTCCCCACAAACACTTCTTTTTTTTTTTTTTAATTCAGTTTTATTGAAATATATTCATAAACCATACAGTCATCCATTGTATACAATCAACTGCTCACAGTATGATCATATAGTTATGCGTTCATCACCACAATCTATTTCTGAACATTTTCCTTACATCAGAAAGAATCAGAATAAGAATAAAAAATAAAAGTGAAAAGAGAATACCCAAACCATCCCCCATCCCACCCTATTTGTCATTTAGTTTTTACTCCCATTTTTCTACTGATTTTTTTCAATTTTTTAACTTTGTTTATCAAAAAATTAAAAACAAACAGGCAAACAACAACCAAAAAAACCCCACAACATTTCAAACAAAGCAATGGATTAAGGAAAACAAATAACCTAAAATAATTACTTTGCTTCCAATATGTTCCTACCATACCCCAAGAAAATTAATAAACCATGTCCAAACAGGGGAGTAAGAAAAACAAATAATCTAAAATAACTACATTGCTTCCAACATGTTCCTACCATACCCCAAGAAAATTAACAACCCCTAAGAAAACAATGGAATAAGAGAAAAAAAAAACCTAAAATAACTCTATTGCTTCCAACATGATCTTACTATATCCAAGAAAGTTTACAAACCATAATCATTCCTGAGCATTCCCATAACATTGAGATTACCCTCCATAGTTTATCTGTTCTTATTAGATTATCATTCCCCCTCCACTAATTGGTATCTCTAGGTCCCCTACATTCTACACTATAAAACATTGTACATTTTTCACAGAATTCACATTAGTGGCAACATACAATATGTCTCTTTTTGTGCCTGGCTTATTTTGCTCAGCATTATGTCTTTTTTTTTTTTTTTTTTTTTTTAATCTTCATTTTATTGAGATATATTCATATACCACGCAGTCATACAAAACAAATCGTACTTTCGATTGTTCACAGTACCATTACATAGTTGTACATTCATCACCCAAATCAATCCCTGACACCTTCATTAGCACACACACAAGAATAACAAGAATAATAATTAGAGTGAAAAAGAGCAATTGAAGTAAAAAAGAACACTGGGTACCTTTGTCTGTTTGTTTCCTTCCCCTATTTTTCTACTCATCCATCCATAAACTAGACAAAGTGGAGTGTGGTCCTTATGGCTTTCCCAATCCCCTTGTCACCCCTCATAAGCTACATTTTTATACAACTGTCTTCGAGATTCATGGGTTCTGGGTTGTAGTTTGATAGTTTCAGGTATCCACCACCAGCTACCCCAATTCTTTAGAACCTAAAAAGGGTTGTCTAAAGTGTGCGTAAGAGTGCCCACCAGAGTGACCTCTCGGCTCCTTTTGGAATGTCTCTGCCACTGAAGCTTATTTCATTTCCTTTCACATCCCCCTTTTGGTCAAGAAGATGTTCTCCGTCCCACGATGCCAGGTCTACATTCCTCCCCGGGAGTCATATTCCACGTTGCCAGGGAGATTCACTCCCCTGGGTGTCTGATCCCACGTAGGGGGGAGGGCAGTGAATTCACCTTTCAAGTTGGCTTAGCTAGAGAGACAGGGCCACATCTGAGCAACAAAGAGGCATTCGGGAGGAGGCTCTTAGGCACGGATACTATTTTTATAAAGACAGCATATAGTTCTCTATAAGCGCAAAACTCCTAACAGAGTATGTAGAATACATCCTAAATTAAAACTATGATTATCTATGTAGTAAAATAGATAAATATTCACACTCTAATGCAATAAAGACCATGAATATCAGCTTCACATGACTTCAGATCACTGCTTCCTACTGTATAAGTTTGATAAGGTTAAGTTGAACCACCATGTAAGTGACACAAACACACAGAAAAAAATATTAGTTTTCAGGGCTGTTTTGAATGTCCAAATTGTGAATGTATATAGTATTGCATGGAAGGCCAATGAAGCATGCTAAAAAGTATGGTTCCATTTCAGGATGTCCTCGGTGCTAGGGTTACCACATGTGGGACTGGGAAGTGTTCTCTGTCCATTGTAGACCTTGGGATATTAAATGGCCTTACAGTCCTAAGTAATCTATTCTCTAAATCACACAAACTGAAATGTTGAATAAAGCTGAATTGTAATATCTTAGCAATATCTGAATATTTACGTTCCATCCATGATGCCAGGAAAACCCTGGTTTTCTGGAGTAAGGATCCCAATAATTAACTTACACAAAGGAAAAGCTTATTGTCTCTGTCACTTTAATAAAATAATTTTCCTACTGTGGAAAATTAAGTATGAAAGTCCCAAGTAATGTCAGTTGGGAAGAGTCTGAAGTAAGACACTTTCAAAGCATCTGCTCATCCTATGTTCACACCCATCATAGTCAAAATAAGATTGAATATCTCAAAATGTGGAATTAATAATCCAGAGATAATTTAGGACTGTGATCCTTTTTGGTCTCAGGTCCCTTTATACTTTAAAAATTATTGAGGACCCCAAAGAACTTATATTTCTCTTGGTTATATCTATTAAAACTTAACATTTTAGAAATTGAAATTGAAAAATAATTTAAATTCATCTTCCTTAACTCATTTAAAAATAACAATAACAAATCCATTAGAGGTCAAGTAAATAATATAGCTTAAAAACATATTTCAAAAGCAAAATAAAGAATGCCTGCAAAGAATGGTTTATTTTACATTTTTCAAATAAATTTAACACACTACTTACAGAAATAATTGGAGTTCTCTTATCTTTCCCAGCATTCAGTCAATTGTAATATTTTGTTTTGATATAACTATATGAAGACTATTTGGACTTAAGAGGATGTATAGATGGATAAAGTATGAGTATTTTGATTTTGGTGAAATAGCAATGGCAAATAAAACTGCAGGAACTCATTAGCACTAAGCAAGACAGTGCTATCAAATGGGTTCAATTATGATATTCTTCACAGTTACACTCATACAAAAAATGAAAAAAATAAAAACATTATTAATTTTATTAAATCATTAGTACAAATATTAAAACACCACAAGATATTGTCATTTTTATTGCTACTATATATGTGATTTTTAACAGTCAGTATTCATTTGTATTTATTTTTTCTGGACATAATTCTTTTTGGGTAATTTTTTTTCCAGGTTGAAGAGCTTATTCTGGATTTCTCATGGCAACGATACTCTCATTTGTTGTTTATATTTTAAAAAATATTCATTTTTCTTCACATTTGAATGAAGTTTTCATGGATATAGACTTCCAGGATGGCAGATTTTTCTCAGAAATTTACTGTTATTCTATTGTTTTGCTGGCTTTCACATTTTCGGTTGCTTAGTCTGGCATCAGCCATGACATCTGTTAAGGATAATTTTCTTCTCTATGGCTGCATTAATGATATTCTCTTTGTCATTCAGCAAAATGACGATGATATATATATGATGTGGATGTGGCCTTCTCTGTGTTTATCCCTTACTGTTTACTGCATTTTGAGAACTCCTGATTTGATGCCTTGCAAAAATTTTAGAAAATACTCAAAAACTATTCTTCAAATAATGCTCCAATTCTCTTTCTTGGGGTTCATTTATACAGGTTTTCCAGAAGTTCATATTGTCTCATCTGTCTCTCACACTCACATTCTGTTATTTATTTATCATTATGAATATTATAATAATCAATATTATTTTATATTTCTATGCTTCCTTTTTGATAATTTTTATAGTTCTGTCTTTTCAGCCCACCAATCCTTTCTTCGGCTGTGTCCAGTCTGCTTTTAAGTCTGTCTCAAACTCATAATTTCATATTGAAAAGTATGAATATAAAAAATAACTTGGTTCTTTTTTAGATTTTCCTTTTATCCTGTTAAAACTCTTCCGCATTTCTTCCATGTGTTTAACTTTTCTCTTAATGACTTTTAAAATGTATAATGTTATTTTAAACTCTTTGTTAATTTTACAGATGGGTTCCCTGTGATCTACCTTCATTAACTATTTTCCTCTTAATTGTTGGTCACATATCCCAGCTTCTTACCAGGTTCCATAACAATATTATGTGTTAGACATTGTGTATAAAGAAAATATGACCTGATCTCTATTTCTCCAGAAACCATTTCCTCTTCCTATTAAGCATATAGGTTAAGGAATGATCACCTCAATCCAATCAGATGCTGAGTCTGCATTGTAGTTTCATAAAAATCAGTTATGGTTGGACTGCTCTATGATTCCAACCATTCCAGGTTTTGATTGTGACACTGACTATCTCTTTCTCCTCAGTCTGAAAAACCAGGGAATTTAATTTTGTCCTTCAGATATTTTGAGCTTAAAATTTTAATGTTCTCTTTCCACAGCTTCAGAAATATGGCATATTTCTCAAGTGGAAAACGTGTTTATGGTAATGTGATAATCAAATGTTACATCATAATAAATAATCTATTCTGCATACTGCAAAAAGTTAAAATTAGATGAAACATAGTTAAACCAACAATAGTTAATCTTTACAATAACACCTCAGAGAATTACTAAACATAATTAAAAAGGCAATGACCAAAAAAATGAATCAACTTGGAGCATGAGCAACATTGTTTCAAAGGGAAAGCAATGGAGAGCTAATTCATCTTTTTATATGAAAAATTGTCCAATGCATTTATGAAGAAAATATCAACTCCCATAAAATTCTGTGATAAGAGTACTTTAGTCTTGGGATCTTAATCCTTTTTGAGATAATCTATGGATGATTAAAAGTACATACCACATAAATTATGTTGATTTGCTGTATTTAATGTCCAATAACAAATTAAAATAGCCTGGAAATGAGCAATTAAATTTGAAATTCTATAAATCATTACTCACTTTGGGTAAAGTTGTCCGAGATATTTGACTTACTAAATTAGAACACTTAGCATACTGAGCCAATAAGATGTTTGCACATTAAACACCTTAAGTATCTATGGGGTAATCTCTCTTGAATATAATTACTATTTAAGAATTTGTCCTATTTGGAATGGTTCAAATATGTACAATGAAATATTGGTGAAGTCATTTAGGAGATCTTCCTTAAACTCAAGATTTGTATACACAGTCCCTTCATTGCCATCTTCATGTCCTTGTTCCTCAACATGTAAATGGAAGGATTCAGGATGGGTATAATCATAAAGTCTGAAATGGCGAGAAACTTATCCACTGGCACTGCAGGAAATGGCCACATATAGATAAAGAAGCATGGTCCAAAGAACAAAACCACCACAGTGATGTGAGCTGACAAAGTAGAGAAAGCCTTGGACAAGCCAGCTGAGGAGCGTTTCCATACACTGAGTAGGATGAAGACATAGGAGATAATCAATAATAAGAAGGTGCCCATGGAAATGAACCCACTGTTGGCAGTAACCATGAACTCCAATGTGTAGGTGTCTGTGCAGGCAAGTTTGATAAACCTAGGAAGATCACAGTAAAAGCTATCTCATTAGGGCCACAAAAAGGCAAATGAACAACAAAAGCTAACTGTGCCACAGAGTGATTGAGACCAATACCCAAGCACCA
The DNA here is from genome assembly GCF_015220235.1 of Choloepus didactylus. NCBI lineage: Eukaryota > Metazoa > Chordata > Mammalia > Pilosa > Megalonychidae > Choloepus > Choloepus didactylus. The sequence goes on along the minus strand of NC_051310.1, from coordinate 150,201,117 downwards.
GACAGAAGCAAAATGCACATCGATGGGCTCATGATAGGTAGTGGAGGGGCTTACAGATGGCCACATAACAATCCAAGGCCATGGCTACGAGCAGCACCATCTCAGACCCACCCAGGACATGAAGAACAAATATCTGCATGATGCACCCCTGGAAGGATATGGTTCTGTGCTCAGAGGACAAGTCAGAAATCATCTTAGGAACTGTTAAAGTAGACAGACACAAGTCAATAAATGAGAGGCTGGCTAACAAGAAGTACATGGGAGTATGTAAATGAGGATCAGTGGTCACTGTAAGCACAACCATGAGGTTTCCCAAAACAATTGTTACATAAAATGTTGAAGAGAAGGCAAGGAGTAAATGCTGCATTGGTCTATAGGAAGAAATTCCCAAGAACACAAATTCAGACACCTCAGAGTAATTTTGTTTGTTCATTGACTTTGTATTACCTGAGTAGAAAAAAGAAAATAATTTTAAAGGAGTGCACCAGAGCTATCAAAAGATCCAAATGTCATTTGGTTTGTAATTCTGATATTAAAGAAAAATCTTCACCTTTAATCACAAGTCCTTTGCAATATTAATACATTGGTTTGCTCATTTAGCAAATATTTATGGAACATCTACCATACTGTGTCATATTCTGGGATAAAACACAGACCCTGTCTCTATGAAGTTTGCAGTCTTAGTAGTAAAGCAAGGCATTAAATACCTAATCATATAGCTAGATGATTCTTACGGTGAAAAGTGTTGTAAAGAAAATAAAGGTTTGTGTGAACTATAAAAGCTCATAACATTGTCACCTGTCCTGGGCTGCAAGATGACATCTGTGCTAAAAACAAATGATGAATACTAATTAATAAGTGGGGCAGGATAGGACTAGTGATACTGACAATGGAAATGATGTGGGAAATTACTGAAACATAGCAGAGCAATTAGGAATAAATAAAAGAAGGCCAGTAAGGGTCTGGAGAAGATGGGATTTTGTAGTGATTGTGAAGAATTTTGTCTTTCTTTATCTTAGAAATCATAGAAAGTCATTGAATCATAACAGTGAAATAATATTTGTGCCATAAAACATTTATAGCAGCAGTAAAGAATGTAGTAGAGGATGCAGAGGGAAGGAAAAGAGACCAAGAAACTTTTCTTGGTGTAATAACAATAGATAAGCTAACATATTTAGCTATTGCAGCAATAGTTACAAAATTCTTTATAGAAAGGAAAATAATTGGAAATAACCTAAATGCTGGTAATAGAGAGAAATTATTCATGGTATGTCTAACTGGGAATGGCACTTGACCTTATACATATTTTAAAAAACATTACTGTGGAAAAGATGTTCATAATGTTCCTTTAATTTTAAAAAGGAGTTTACAACAGATGACTTATAGAAAACACATTCTAAAAATTAACCCTAGAAAATAAAAATAGAATTTAAGTAACAAATTTTTGCTCTTTGGGCTTACATTTATTCATTTGGTTGAACCTTATAAAACTGCTATTTCAATAGTTCAGAAAATAGTAAAATATCATAATTTCACAGAGTTCAATCTAACATATTGATGTAACTTTTTTCAACATGATTTCCTAAGCCACTTTACCTTTGTGCAACCAGACATTAGTGATGATTGTTCCACACCTGAACTAAATACCATCTGTCCCCCAATTGCATGGCCACCACCAAGCTGTTGTCCAGGCCCCACACCACCCATGACCATTCTGCTCATGTTTCCATCCTCCCTGTGCCACTCCACACCACATCCAGGTTCCACCTTAGGTGCGGCCCTGCCCCTCCTCAGCAGGAGAGCAGCATGAGCTGTGGGAGCAGCAAGGACCATTAGTCACGGAGAGACTTGAGGGCAGCCAGGCAACCTCATCATTTTGGATGTGGCATGGGCTTTACGGCCAGAAGGAAAACTGAAAGCCATGTTGCCGGGAAGCCCCACCACAGTGGCAATGGGTGAAGAATTTTATATCCAGTAACTAGAAGGAAAAATAGAACTAAACAACTGTGAATGGGAAATCACTGAAAAGAATGGCAATGGATGCGATATTGCAAGGAAATACAGTCAAGTATCCAGAAGATTTCAAAAATGCAATCTGTGGATTTTAAGAATCGCATATCCTGAAATGCAAAATGTTATTCAATATGATCACAACTATAGATTTTAGGTATAGATTTAACTATAGATTTTATCTTGAAGTCTGCAAAATTATGCAGTAAAAAGAAATTACTAATCACTTTTTCTGAGTTGTAGAAAATATGTGTAATTTTGTTGCCTCCTTCTCCTTTTCTTTGTTTGACAAATATTAAGGATTTTATGCCTTCTATCAATTGCCTTCTGTTGATACAGTGCAATGAGAGAAAATATCATCAAGTAGGAATACAGATGATTTTAGCATATTATTGTGAAAGAAGGGAGCCAACCCCGTCTCTGTGTTCATGCAAGAGAAAGTTTTATTCTACTCATTTCTACAGGTTTTTGTAGCATACAAGTTAGTTTCCTACATGACTGTTTTCAGGTATTTCAGGGAGGGTACATTTTTTCTAAAGCCATAAGGTGTGACTGCATGTCTTTGATCTCAAGGGACAATGTCTTTGGGGCTAGACAGGAGACAGCAGGAGCAGGAGACAGAAGCACAGAAGGAGCCGGTGACTATACCCTTATCTAAATTGCTGTCTGCCTTCAGGCATGCAAATCTTTGGCCTTCTCCCAGCCTGGTGTCCACCTTCAGGGTTCTGAGGCTAGGAAGTGGCCCCACTGTATAACCTATCAAGCCAGGGAAACTTCCATGTCTCCACATCTCCCCCCTTTTTATTATGATTACAATTTGGTGTAGTGACATAAAGCTCATTTATAGGGATATCATGGGGGTTCCGGGAACGGGTGCCATGTCTTCTTAGGCTGTTCCCCTCACACTGGAGTTAGCTTTGGAAGGTATCTTCTTGGTACAGTTGTTATAGAGCAGCATCGTTGGTTCTCTGGGAAACCGGATGGTGGGCACCAGGGTTCCACTGGGCTGTTTTGTGACAGATAACCTTTTAAAAATTACTGAAATTATAATTATTAGTATTACATTGTTGTTTGTTGTTATGCACATTAGTAAGTAAAAGAAGGTTAGAAGTTTTTAATTTTTATAACATTGTTTAAACATTTTATTCTGTAATTTATAACATATTACATGAATTTAAACATTTTTAGTAGTTTATTTATTTTCCAAGGTGAAAGAACAAATTCTTTGTAACTGTTGGGAATAAAAAGATATTCTTTAGCGTTTGACCTTGAGAAAGTAAAATGTTAAAAGTTATTAGGTTTGAAACAGTATATACATATTTTTTATTTAGTTAAAGTTAAGGAAAAGACTTAGCTCTTTTAATAGTGAGAAGACAATATTTTTAAACAACCAAGGACATGATAAATTTAACATATGTTGAGTGCAAGAAGTTATTTTGGTAAAAGAGACTCTTTGCATTTTACACTGATTACTCAGAAAAACACTTCTACAACTTTTTATCAAGAAATAATACCCTAATAATGTAAGGAAACTTTTTTCTTAATAAAAACAGCAGGAGACCTTAATGTGAGGACCTTGCAGTATGGTGAGGAATGTTTATATTTTGTGAATTATTAGGCACATACTCACAGCATTGAATATTAATTACTGCTTTGTGTAGTGGTTAAAATATTTAATGCTATTTTGTTTTATAAAACCACTTTTTTTTTTTTTAGTTGTGAGGTTCTATTGTTAAGCAGTGTTATTACTAGTTTTTATCATTTTTTAACTTCGACCACAGAAATAATTGTTTTCACAAACTTTTTACAGCTTTTTGTATTTATTTTTCAACCTTGACTACAGAAATAAATTTTCCACTTTACAAACCTTCTGCAACTTTCTGTATTCATCTAGCTTTATCCCACATTTCTTACATCCCTAAATAATCAGTCATTTAGGATAAAGCTACTTTCTTTTTTCCCTTAATTAGAAAAATATTCTTTATACCTTTTATACAACATGCTCTTACCACCAAAATTAAACTTGTTAGAATGATGCTAAATATTTAAAACAAAACATTCTTTATAGAGAGAGAGAGTTAAAGTTTTCATTATGAGATTTCTTAGTAGAGATATTATTTTATGACATTTGTTTTCACACAAATGCAAACTGTGCAAACCATACAAAATTTAAAAGGAGAATTACAAATCTGGGGTTATGGTTAGTGGGGCCCAAACCCACTGAGTTTGCATGCATGACTCTTGGATTAACTTAATTAGCTTTACTACACAATAGACTAATTGAAACAAAAGAAAGCAAAGTGAAGACAATAAACAAAAAATTACACACTTACCCAGCACAGGGAAAGTTTGAATTGCAAAGCTACCTTAATTCAGATGTGTTTGGTGTTTGTGGCAAGCACTTTCATCTGGACTTTCCAGTCCTGGTATTCTAGGAAAAATTTCTGGGCAATTGGTTAAGCATAATGGGGTAAACAAGATCTCTGGCTAATGTCGCCTTGTGAAGACAGCATTGCAAAATCGGCGCGGCACCTCTAGGGAGGGAAGGCGGCTGTGGTGGCGATAAAAGAGAAAGGGGAAGGAGCGAGGCTATGGTTGTTTCCCCGCCACTTTTATCGGCTGGCAGTATGGGTGCCGAGGGTTTGGGTGGCAGGAGGGATTCATCGGGGAGAGCAGTGGTTTCTTTTATAGGGACCTCAGTTTCAGAACTCTCAGTCTCGGCAATATGAAGAGGGGCCAGGGAAGTACGAATAAGAGCTCACATAGTAAATGTTTTAGAGGAAACGTTCTAGCCTCGCTCAAAGTGGTGCTTTAAATTTTGTCCAATGCACTCCCACACATCTAAGTTTTATGTGCCTTCCTCAGGAAACCAAGGGTTATGTTGAACAACATTATGCAACAAAGTATCTTCTGAAACAGAAGCTCCACTAGCCTGCAGCAGCCGTTGTAAAATTAACACATACCAGCACTGGGGAACACTGAGAGACTGACCCATGAAGTTGAGTGGCTGAAACTTCTGACCCACCACGAGACAACTCACTTGTACTTACTGCTCAGCTTCCAAACATCATGGACAGGACTGGAACTCCTCACATGGGGTACCAATTGTGGAAGAAGGGAGCCAACCCAGTCTCTGTGTTCATGCAAGAGAAAGTTTTATTCTACTCACTTCTACAGGTTTTTATAGCATACAAGGTAGCTTCCTATGTGACTGTTTTCAAGTATTTCAGGGAGGGTACATTTTGTTCTAAAGCCATAAGGTGTGACTGCATGTCTTTGATCTCAAAGGACAATGTCTTTGGGGCTAGATGGGAGACAGCAGGAGCAGGAGACAGGAGCACAGAAGGAGCCCGGTGACTATACCTTTATCTAAATTGCTGCCTGCCTTCAGGCTTGCAAAGCTTTGGCCTTCTCCCAGCCTGGTGTCTGCCTTCAGGCTCTGGAGGCTAGGAAGTGGCCCCACTGTATAACCTATCAAGCCAGGGAACCTTCCATGTCTCCACACATTATATACTGTACTAACTCCAAAATGTGGAGTTCTAATAAAATAAGATGAAATAAAAGTACAGTACATAAGCAGGTAACCCACAATCAAAAAAAAAAATACATGAAAATTAAGCTCATCTTACATTATACAATCTCACCAATCATTCAAGAAAATGCAATTTATAACACAGCTTTGGTATGGTTTTATTTTTATTGTTTTTTTCCTAACAGTTTGAGAAAGACAAAAAATGAGAAATAGAGATAGAAATTAATTCCAGTGTATTCAAGGGTGTCTTCTTAATAGGAACTCTTTAAGCATGCTAGTAGGAGTAGAAACAAGTAATATAGAAATAAATAGAATACAGAATTAAAATAGACTTCAAAATTTTCAAATTCAGACAATAACAGAAGTCCCTGAGGGTTAGATTGTGTGTATTCATGTACGTACAAATAGTTATGTTTATTGAACCCTTATGTCAACAGCCATGATGAAGAATTGTATAGAACAAAAATGTGCATTAACATAAAAATTTTAATCAAGCTTTTTAGCATCTATATAATGAAATAATATGCAGCCATTAAAACAAAACTTTCCAAAGAGAATCAATAGTATTACTCTATGTGGCTATACATAAACGTGTCATAAAAAAGAAATGCCAAACTTTTGAGGATTGTTCTTCAAGTAAAACGTGACTGTAGGTGACTTTAACTTCCTGAAATCCTAGTGTCTGCATTTTAGATGCCTCTTAAAGATAGTTAACATTTGTTAATTAAAATATGTATTTTCAAAACACAAAGGGGGTGTAAAGATGGACAGCAGGTTACATTAAGAAATGCCACACACATACACAGAAGAAAAATAAAATTAAGTTTTACTGGGAGAACAATTCTCTCATTAAAAATCAAGACATTCAGTGTAGAAAAAGATCCCAGCAAGGGGTCCATCCTGAGTTTCAACTTTTATATTTCTAATACAATCTCTTTCTGTTATAGATGGAAATGAGAGAGATAGTATTTTTTAAAAAACAGGAGAAAAGAGAAATAGAAGCAAGCAAAAGAGAGGTTAAGACAGAGGCAAGAAGGCAAGCAGGCTCTGAGAGTCACAGGAGTAGTTACAACTCGGCTTGAACTCCCTCAAAGACCTCAACCCCTGAATCCAAAGATTCAGGCTCCTAAAATAGGTGATCCAATCCCTGTCTACTCCCAGTTTCATATCTTGCCTCTTCCTTACACCCACAAACAGCCCCCCAAGTATCATCAACTACTTGGGTAACCCTGTCTTGGTTGGTTGGTTGCTTAGTTAGTTTATTGGTGTGAGCCTTCTTTGTGTTCTGATGACTGATTCTAATTCTACAAGTCCCAATTCATATATTACTTCCTGAAGGACAGCTTCCTCCTCTTTTGTGCATGCACTAAACCTTTCATTTATGTTCTCTTGTCATGTTGTGAAAACAAGGGCCATAATATGTATGATACATTTGTAATTGACATCTGACTATACATCTATCACTCCTACCTAATCTATGAGCTCCACAAGAACAGAGATAGCATTTATTTACAAATTCTGAAAAATTGTAAGCATCCAATAAATGGATATAGGGGTGAATGGATGGTTATCTGATGATAATACTTTTTGGCATTTAATGTGTTATCCTCTTTTTTGATGCTATCCATAGAATGGCTTATTAAATTTTCAATTTAAAAATTGTTTTAAACATCTTGCAAGGAGAATGAATCCCTCACAACCTAATTGTCATTAGTCCAAATCCAAAAATGTGAATCCAAAACTCTAAGGGAGCGGAAGTGTCACTCAAAGGATATTCTAAACCGAGAATTTACTTTTCAGGCACATAGGTGTATCTTTTTTATTGCTTTTTATTAGCAAATGTGTGATGGGGCAGATTTTAGTTACAGCATTTCTCACTGAATAGCAAGCAGCAGTAAATTAGAAAAGAAAAAGATGTAACAAGTGCACAGACTGTGAAAACACACTGTGCTATCAGAGATGCCCTCAGGGTCCAATTCCTGACTCCTTGTGTCTTGGAGGTAGGAGTGCCAGGGCTACTGGAGTCAGATTTCTGAATTTGTTGCTAATATTACCTCCAGGCACCTTGTCATCCCTTGTCATTTGTTAGCTAAATGTTTGTTTAACTAAACATCTGTGTCCCAAGACTTTTCTTAGAGAGTGCACTTCATTATCTTTCAGAATCTTCCAAAAAAAGTTTTATTCATGTAATTTTAAAAATTCCCATTTCAAATGACATACTGTACCCCAGGAAAATGAGGTCAAGTCACTGATAGCTAATTAACTCATCTAAAAACTAAATTTCTATCAAGTAAGAATACTGCCCATAACAATATATTTTTTCCAGAGGATTATTTGCACAATTGCAAAGTCTATTAGTGTTATTATCCCTCTTGATTTGTTCACCTATCCATATACCTTCTTTTCACAAACATGAAACCTGGAATAGCTGTAGAATAACACTTACACAGTCATGTTTTTCATTGGAATTATAATAATAGCAAGGCTGCTGTAGGAAATTAAGTACTCTGTTGATATCCCTTGAACAATTGTCTTATAAACAAGCAGCAAAATTCATCTAACTCAATTGTGTGGGAGGTAGAAGGAAAGAAACAGAGCAAGAACTAATGAGTTTTCAAAAAACATCAAGGCATCTTCAAAGAATTATACTTACTCAGTTCTTCAAAACTTTTCAGTCCTTCCTGGATCATGCTATGATCCAGATGAAAAATTTCTTCATGAATAGGGATATAATGCAGATTGAAGAGCAAACCCTGGAGCCTGAATCAAAACTTCTAACTTCCATTTGCCAGAAGACTTAATGAGTTTTTCAAAAACATCAAGGGATTTTCAAATAAGTACACATAATACTCAATTATTACAAATTTTCCATGGATCATGGATCATGCTAAGATCCATATGCAAATATTATTCCATGAATCAGGATAGAATCCAGATTTAAGAACAACTCATGAAGCCTAAATCAAAGTCCCAACTTCCCCTCGCTATAGATTAACACCAAGGGCTATTCAATAAACATCTCCTCAATAGGAAAAGAGAGATAAAAGCCTTATACTGCTGGCATTTCTGCAGACCACCAAATTTAATTTCACCTTATCTACTCACCTGACATAAAAAAGGAGAAAAGAATATCAGAAAGAAATAGTTCAGCTATGCCGTGATCACATAAAACATGTTTCCATGCTGATTCCCTATTGTAATTATTTGGACACCACTAGAGGTAATAATTCATGCTCCAGCACTAACACCAGTTCTCAGTGTCCACTTGGAGCCTCAGTGACCCAATAGTCCTCAGTATATTTATCTGGGGAATACCATCCTGGAATCCTCATGGCCTGAAGAAAGGAATATCAGAAGTTTGGTTCAGAGTAAAATTTAGGTGAAGGAAAACAAAAGAAAACATTTACAATAAAGCAAATTAAAGAAATGTTTTCAAGGAGAATCAATATGTGGTGGGAATGCCCTTGTGCAGTTCCACGCCTGTAGAACTAAATGAGGGAAGGCAAAATAGCTATTAACACATACATTAAATAAGCACAATTTAAAATTCTATTGTGAAGTACACTCATGAAAATGCTCAAGTAACTGCACAGTCATTACCATTTTAATGACGTTATGACTAAGATCAAATACGTAACTTGCCCAGTTTTACCCTGCTGATAGTGGAGCCAAGTCTCAAACCCAGATCTCTCTGATTTCATAGCCCATTTCATTAACCACTATAATATACCACCTATCTTTTATATCATTAGTATAGTGTATTAATAATGGTTTTAAGGGTGTCACATTATCAGAATGTCCTCTGTAAGCTCCCTACATGAGTCAAATCTTTCCTGATATTCTGGACCAGGAAGCATTTCAATTTCACTTATGGAAGTCTGGTTGTGTCAATTGTATTCTATTCCACAGTCGTTTGATTGATCAGTGAATGTAGGAGTGTTTCATATTGGAAATTTAGAAAAATTTCAAAATGATCATTTTATTTTGCTGAAAGATGACAGTAAATTAATAACAATATGAATGATACTTATTGTGCAGCTACAAAGACAACCATCAAATGTTGAAACTTATGTTAAGCAGTCTTTCAGCTAAGCATTTCACATAGATCTTCTATTCAAGTTTTCAGTAAGACAGTGAATTGTATATGCTATCTTCATTTTTACAAATGGATACATTTGTCTCTCAAGTGCTTAGCACTCTAGCCAACTTGTTTAGTGATTCAGTTTTGAAGGTAATTTTTAAGCATTCTTCTACATTTAGAAAAAAAAACTAAATCATAATCATAATCTGTCAGTTGATCACTATTTCATGTCTTGGCTATTTTTGAAAGGGTATAAATCTCCAGAAAATATATATTTAGAAAACCATGGATGTACCTTTGAGATTTTGCTTGTGCTCCTTCTACTAATAAATGAGTTAGTAAGTTCTTTACTCTCCTAAGAACAGGGGAATATGTGTTGTGAAGGTAAAGAAAGAAAATTAATTCTAAAGCAATAAACTGTTCATTAATATAGTGTAATTCTCAGATGGACTGCGAGTAACTAAATTATGTGCACTGTTTAGGAATTTTTCATTACTATATGTACTAAATCTCTCTTTATTAGGATTTCTTCCTATTTATGTATCAAAAAGTTATACAACTTCACATTCCCTGACCTGAAATACATGGAGTCAGATATGTTTTAAATTTCATACTATTATAAAAATATATAAAATGAAGCATCTGAGGTAAGACACTTTCAAATGGTCCTCTATACATACACTTTCCTATGGTCCTCTATAATTGCAAAACTCCTAATAGAATCTGTAGCATAAACCCTAAATTAAAACTATGATTATTTATGTAGTGAAATAGATAAATATTCACACTCTAATACAATAAGGAAAGACCATAAATATCAGCTTCACATGACTTCAGATGACTGCTGCTAAATAAGTTTAGTCAGGTTAAGTTGAACCACTGCATGTGACACACAAAAAAATACAGTTTTTGTCTTTTACATGCAGAAGAAATGTAGTTTCCAGATCTGTTTGAATTTCCAAATTGTGAAAGTAGGTAATATTGAATGGAAAGTTAATGGAGCACGTGAAAAAGCATGATTCAATTTTAGGACGTCCTTGGTGCTTGGATTACCACATGTGGGACTGGGAAGGGTTCTCTATCCTTTGTGGACTTTGGGATGTTAACTGGCCTTCACAGTCCTATGTAATACATTCTCTCAGTCACAAGTAAAATACTGAATAAAGCTGAATTGTAATATCTTTGCAATATCTGAATATTTATGTTCCATCCATGATGCCAGGAAAACCCTGGTTTTCTGGAATAAGGATCCCAATAATTAACCTACACAATGGAAAGCTTTTTGTCTTTGTGACTTTAATAAAATGATCTTCCTACTGTGGAAAATGAAGTATAAAAGTACCAAGTAATGTCAGTTGGTAAGAGTCTGAGGTAAGAGACTTTCAAAGCATCTGTTCATCCTATGTTCACACACATCATAGTCAAATAAGATCATATATCTCAAAACGAGGAATTAATAAAACAGAGGTAATTTAGGACTGTTGTTCTCAAACCCTTCTGGTCCCAGGACCCTTTACACTATTAAAAAATATAAAGGACACTAAAGAACTTCTATTTACTGTGGTTCTATCTATTAACACTTACCCTTTTAGAAATTGAAACTGAAAAAGAACTTAAATACATATTCATTGACTCATTTAAAAATAACAATAACAAATCCATTGGAGGTTAAGTAAAGAATATAGCTTATAAAAATAAATATGTTTTGGAAGCAAAATGAATGCAGTGAAAGGAATGGTTTATTTTACATTTTCAAATTAACTTAACATGTTGCTTAATAGAAACAGTTTGAGTTCTCTTATCTATCCCAGCATTCAGTCTTTTGCAATATTTTGTTTTGATGTAAGTTTATTAAGAATATTTGGACTTAAATGGATATGTAGATGGATAAAGTATGAGTATTTTTTTATTTTGGTGAAATAGCAACAGCAAATAAAACTGCAGGAACTCCTTAGCACAAAGCAAGACAGTGACATCAAACAGGTACACTTATGATATTCATCACTAATACACACTCATAGGAAGAATGAAAAAAAAGCATTATTAATATTAAATCATTACTACAACTATTAAAACACCATGAGGTATTGTCATTTTATTATTATATATGTTGTTTTTAACAGTCAATATTCATTTGTAGTTCTCTTTTCTAGAGATCTTCATTCTTTCTTTGTCGCAAGCTGTGATCATTTTTTTCCAGGCTGAGGAAATTTCCCCAAATTTCTCATGGTAAAAATACTCTCATCTGTTGTTTACCTTTTAAATAACTTCATTTTTCTTCCCAGTTGACTGAAGTTTTTGCTGAATATAGAATCTGAAGGTAGAAGATTTTTCTCAGAATTTTAAATTTCTGTTCTACTGTTTCCTGGCTTTCACATTTTTGGTTGATTAGTCAGGAATCAGCCTTGGTGTTCTTTGAGGATAATTTTCTTCTTTCTGGCTGCATTGACAATATTCTCCTTGTCATTCAGCAAAATGAATATGATGTATCTATGATGTGGTTGTGGCTTTCTGTGTTTATCCCTTTGCTTTTATCTGCATTTTGTGAATCCCTGGGTTGATGCCTTTTGATAATTTTGGAAAATCCTCAAACCCTATTCTTCAAATAGTGCTCCTATTAGCTTTCTTTGTGATTTATTTACACGTGTTCCAGAAATTCATAACGTCCCATCTGTCTCTCACACTCACATTCTGTTTATTTATTATCAATAATATTATTATGGTTAACACAATTATCATTGTATATTTCTATGCTTCTGTTTTGATAATTTTTATTGATCTGTCTTTTCAGTCCACCAATCCTTTCTGATGCGGTGTCCAGTCTGCTTTAAGTCTATCTTAAATTCATAATTTCATATTTTTCAGTTATAGAATATTACTTGGTTCTTTCTTAGACTTTCCATTTCTCATGTTAAATCTATTCCCATTTATTCAATGTGTTTAAGTTTTCTCTTAATGCCTTTTACAATGTATAATAGTTATTTTAAAACTTTGTTAATTTCATAAATGGGTCATCTATGATCTGCTTCTGGTAATATTTTCCTCTTAATTGTTGTTCACATGTCCCAGCTTCTTACTGGTTTCACAATAATTTTATGTGTGTTAGACATTGTGTATGAAGAAAATCTGACCTGATCTATTTCTCCGGAAACCATTTCCTCTTACTATTAATCATTTAGATTATGGAGTAATTACCTCACTCCAATCAGATGCTGAACAGATTTGAGTCTGCATTGTAGTTTGTGTAAGATTCAGACCATCTCTGGTTTGTGCCTGCTCTCTGATAATATTCCAGGTTTGATTGTGATTCGACTGTCTCTTTCTTCTCAACCTGAAAAACCAGGGAAGTTAGTTTTGTCCTTCAGAATTTTTGAGCCTAGAATATTATCCTTCTTTTCTCCTGTTCCCACAGTTTCAGAAATATGGCATGTTTCTCATAGAAAAGTGGTTTTATGGTTCTTAACGATACTTCAAAGCAGATAATTAAAACCTATTATATACATATAAAGGAACAAAATAATCATGAGCTGGAAAATATAAAATATCACTGATGTATAAGTAAGAAAGAATTTTGGTTCACAGATATTCAGGCCAAAGAGTTATCTCAAGGTTGAACAATGAATTTTGTTCAATTTTCTAACTACAAAGCAAAGATATATAAAAAAAATTTTCACAATTTATGAGAATGAATTATCACATATATTATATAACAAAAATTTGAAACTTATGCCATGAAAAAGAAGAGAGTACACAACATGGTAGAGAAAACTAGTCAGCAGGTGGTTGAGCAGTAGAGTTTCTGGATAATAATAATACCATGAAATGATCAGAGAAACATCTGAACCTAAGTTCAAAAAATATTCATGAATTGATTGATTCATAAACATTTAGGCACAATTTCAAAGGCTAGCTGGGTAAAGTTCTTGAGTCAAATAGAAATAAAACAAAGCAAATGTAAGAGCAGTAGGCATAGATGAAATACAGAAAACGCACTATCTCTTCAGCTCTCCCTCTTGTTTCTTCTCCTACCATTAGTCAATCTGCTCCTATTGTATTTCCCTATAAATCTTTCATTTACTCCCCTGCGACTGCTCTGTTCTTCCTTCCTTCAAGTTTTAAGTTCCTTTCTTACAAATATTTTTCTTTCAGACACAATATACGTTTGATTAGTGATACATGGGTTTAAATAGAAGGACAGTTGTATATTTCATAGTGCTTTCTAAGTTGGGAATAGTTTACTTCTATGTTAATTAATTTGAATCCAGGCTTTCTGATTTCCAAGGCCATATTTAAAACATATTCAAAGGCTGTAATCTATGCATTTTCTCACTTCCCATGAACATTTACTGGGACTTCTTTGCAGCTACAAAATCTTTTTAGAGAGAGAGATAATGTGATAATCCAATGTATCATCATAATAAATTATCTATTCCAAATATTTCAAAAAGTTGAATTAGAAGAAATAGTTAAACCAACAGTAGTTAAACTTTTACAACACATACTTGGAGAATTTTTCAATATAATTAATAATGAAATGAACGAAAAAATAAATCAACATGGAGCATGAGCAAATTGTTTCAAGGGCAAACCAATGAGCTAATTTATCTTTTTATATGAAAAGTTTTCCAAGTAATTTATGAGGAAAATATCAAGACCAATAGTTGATAGATCACTCCAATAGTTTTCTGTGGCAAGAGTACTTTGGTCTGAGGATCCTACTCCTTTTAGAGGTTATCTGTGGATTATTAAAAGTATACAGCACTTAAATAATGTCCAATTTCTTTATTTAATGTCCTAAATAGCCTGGAAAAGAGCAATCAACTATGAAATCAAATAAATCATTACTCACTTTGGGTAAAGTTTTCCAGGCTATTTGACTTCCTAAATTAGAACAACTACCATATTAGTCCAATAAGATGACTTATGCATTAAACACCTTAATTACCTGTGAGGTAAACTCCCACTTGAAAATAATTATTATTTAAGAATTTTTCTTCTTTGGAGAGGTTGGGATATGTACACTGTAACTTGGGTTCACTTTAGTTATTTAGGAGATCTTCAAACTCAGCAGTTGACTACTCAGACCCTTCATGGCCATCTTCATGTCTTGGTTCCTCAATGTGTAAATGGCAGGATTCAGGATGGGTGTAATCATAAAGTCCAAAATGGCAAGAAACTTATCCACTGGCACTGTAGGAAATGGCCACACATAGACAAAGATGCATGGTCCAAAGAATAAAACCACCACAGTGATGTGAGCTGACAGAGTAGAGAATGCCCTTGACAAGCCAGCTGAAGAGCATTTCCATACACTGAGCAGGATGAAGACATGGGAGATAATCAATAATAAGAAGGTGCCCATGGAAATGAACCCACTGTTGGCAGTAACCATGAACTCCAATGTGTAGGTGTCTGTGCAGGCAAGTTTGATAAACCAAGGAAGATCGCAGTAAAAGCTGTCTATCTCATTAGGGCCACAAAAAGGCAAATGAACAACAAAAGCTAACTGTGCCACAGAATGAATGAGCCCAATAGCCCATGCACCAGATAGAAGCAAAATGCACACCCGTGGGCTCATGATGGTCAGGTAGTGGAGGGGCTTACAGATGGCCACATAACGGTCCAAGGCCATGGCTATGAGCAGTACCATCTCAGACCCAGCCAGGACATGAAGGAAAAATATCTGCATTATACACCCTCGGAATGATATAGTCTTGTGCCCAGAGGACAAGTCAGAAATCAACTTCGGAACTGCTGAAGTAGAAAAACACAAGTCAATAAATGAGAGGTTGGCTAACAAGAAGTACATGGGAGTATGTAAATGAGGATCAAATGTCACTGTAAGCACAACCATGAGGTTTCCCAGAACAATTGTTACATAAAACATTGTAGAGAAGGCAAGGAGTAAATGCTGCATTGGTCTATAGGAAGAAATTCCCAAGAACACAAATTCAGGCACCTCAGAGTAATTTGCTTCATACATTGGATTTGTGTTACCTGCAGAAGGAAGAAAGGAAAATAATTTTAAAGGAATGCACCTCAGATGTGAAATGCAAACATCTGCAGAACAGAATCAGTAGTATGATTTGGTATATACATATTTAATAACATCACAAAGAATAACGGCCACACTTTGAGAACTATTAATCTAGTAAAATGGGATTATAAGTAACTTAAACTTCCTAAAATCCCTATATTTCCATTTTAATACATTTTATAAATTATTAACATTCATTAATAAATACATGGATTTTCATTAAAAACATTACATTCAAGATGGACATATATTACATTATGAAATACCAAACAAGCCTGAAGAAAATGAAATGAAGACATAATAACAAGAGAATAGCTCTTCTCTAAACAAAAATGAAAACTATCAGAATAGAAAAATCCCAAGCAAGGGGTCTACTTCTGGAACAACCTTTATATTTCTACTACCATCCTTTTTCTGAAGTTATATATAAATTGATTGATATATTCCTTGATTGATTAGGATGGAGCTGATAAAAAAGAGGAAAGAGGAAGGAGGTGGCAGAAATAAAATAAAAATAAAAGAGACAAATAAGCAAACAATTTGGAGGCTTAGCAAGTAGAAAAGGGAGGCAGATCTTGTGTAAATTACCAGATTAGTTACAACCCTCTTTAAACTCCCTCAATGACCTCTACACCTTGACAACAAAAGTTCACACCCTTTACTATTGATAATCTGACCCCAGTCTATTTCCCTAGACTCATTTCTTGCCTATATTCATCCCCTGCCATAACCCTATAACTATTATCAACTACTTAGGTAAATAAATATTTGGTTTTTTTGGTTGTTAAGTTGGTTGGTTGTTTTTAAAGCCTGAATCAAATTGTGCATTCTTTATGTTATGCTGATGTCTCTGTTTTTCTACATTACAAATCATGTACCAATTTCATGTATCACTTCCTCAAAGATAGCTTCCTCTTTTTTCCAGTCTTTTTTTTTTACCTTATTCTAAGAAGCTCTCAAGACATGTTCTGCAAAAAAGTGTCATTAAACTTATGACACTACTATATAATTTACATTTGACTACACTGTCTATAACTTCTACTGCATTTATGAGCTCCATAAGGACAAAAATAGTATTTTATTCACAAATTCTGGCAAATTGTAAGTGTTCAACAAATAGATGGATGGATGACTGGTTGGTTAATTGACGATAATACTTTCTTGGTATTTAATTTTTTTTTTTTAATGTTTTACACAGTCATAGAATGGCAAATTAGATTTTAAATAAAAAAAAAAAAAATAAGCACTTGACAAAGGTAAATCCAGAAAAAAGGTAAATCCAGAAATTTAAGGGAGTTTCATCCAAAGGACAATATGAATTCAGATTTTACTTTTGAGGAACTTATGTATCTTTTTGTAAATTTCTTTTGAATAGCAGATAATGACTAATAGCACTTCCCATTGAATAATATGCAGCAGTAAGTTAGAAAAGAGAGAGATTAACAATTGTGCAGGCTTCTTGAAACCTGCTCTGTTAAGGTGGCTGCTGTCAGGATCCACTGGATAATTTTATGCATCCTGGAAGTATGGGGGGGCAAGGGGAACGGGGTTGGACTTCGGAGCTTCGTTACTGGTATTCCATAAGGAACCACCTCATCTCAGAGAGTTCTATTCAATTATATATCAGATAATTATTTGTATCAATTGTCCATGAGCTTCTAGTTCCTCCTGGAAATGCTATGTCCAGACACAAATTATCCCCATCCATTGGAAAGATAAAACAATCCATGAGGTCTGAATCAGAAGTTCTAAACTCCCCTTGCTGAAAATTAACACAAGGAGGTAGTCAATAAACATCTGCTCAATTGGGCAGGAGAGATAAAGCCTTACACTACTGGCATTTCTGCAGACCACCAACTTTAGTTTCACTGTATCCACTTACCTGACCTCAAAAGAAGAGGAGAAAAGGATATCAGAAAGAAATAATTCAGCGATGCCTTGATTGCATAAAAAATGTTTCCATTCTGATTCTCTGTTGTTACTTGGTCATAACTGGAAGAAATAACTCACGCTCCAGTACTAGCATCAGTTCTCTGTGACCTAATAGTCATCAGTGTATTTATCTTGGGAATAGTGTGTTGGAATCCCCATGGTCTGAAGGAGAAAGGAATATTAGAAGTTTGCTTCAGAGTAAAATTTAGGCAAAGTAAAACAAAAGAAAATATTTACAATAAAGAAAATCAGAGAAATCTCTTCAAGGAGAATCAATATACCTAGATGGTGGAAAATTATTTTTAAGTTCCATGCCTATAGAATTCAATCAGTGAAGGCAAAGTTGCTATTAACAAATACATTAAATAAGCACAGTTTAAAATTCAGTTGTGAAGCACACTCACGAAAATGCTTAAGTAAGAAACTGCACAGTTATTCCCATTTTAATGAAGCTAAGTCTAAAATGAAATAAGTCACTTGCTCCATGTTACCTTGCTGATTGTTAAGCCAAGATGCCAACCAAAATCTGTCTGATTTCATAGACCATTTCATTAACCCCTATAATATACCACTTTTCTTTCATATCATTATTATAACATATTAATAGGGGTGCCCAGTTCCATGTAGATTTTAACTTTCACAACCATTGTGACAAATGTAACATGCCATATTTATATAAAGACCTTATGCAAAAAAGGTCTTTAATTTTACTTAATGGGTTATAAATGAGATATTATAGCATGTGACTCACTTAAGCTGAGTGGTAGGGACTGGAATTCACACAACCTTCAGATTCAGCCCTGAAGTCAGACAAAGTAAATGCCAGGATGCTGCTCACAAAAGAATTTAATCAAATACAAATTCCAATATCACATACCTTAATCATAGGCATTCAAATTTATAATAAGAATTCCATCCAAACATATTATTTTAGATTAACTAGAACTGTATTCTTGATTGCTGTTAATAAAATTGCTATTAGCCATTTCTAATTAAATATTAAGCCACGTTCTTCATAAAAACTAATCTAGGAGCTTACAAGTAGTTGGAAAATTTCGTGAGACAATTGTTTAAAATGTAGTAGGCACAAATAGGAGTCCAAAGTTAAGAGGGATTTTTAAAATCATGCTCATTCACAAGAATGACTGATTGCTTTATTAACAACAGAAAATAGTCCATCAAAAATGTTTGAATTCTGTTTAAATGTTAAATAAATAAATAGTAAATTAAAATGATGAATGAAAGAAAAGGGTCTACATATTTCAACTTAAAAAAATGATAATTTAACAACTGCACTATTAAAGAATGAGCTTTCTGCCACTAGAAATTAAAGCAAAAATAATAATCATTTCTCTGATATAATCTCTAAATTCTTCTCATATGGAAGAGTTTATAATTCATTGATATATTTTCTTTTGGAGCCTAATTTGGAATATGCATTACATGTTGGAAAGAGAGCTGAAAAATAAAAGAATGTACACATAATTACTGTTCAGCTACAAGTACATTTCAATACTCACTGATTTTAACATTACTTTGTTAAACTCCTCTCTCTTTTCCCTGCTTCCCAAAACTATTCACTATTAAATATTATCATATGCATCTATTGAAAATGTCCTATGCATATGCAGTGTACTCCTTATTTAAACAGAAAGAGCATAACTCAATATACAGTGAAGAATTTACTTTCAGAATTTTTTTAAGAGAGTAAGCATTTTGAAGTTGGGAAACCAGAGAAGCAAGACATTAACTCCGAGTTTCATTGTCTATTATACGAAACCTTCCCATTTTAATAGGCCTCAGAATCCAAGTCAGGAACTGTGGTAAGGGTATAGACAATTTTTAAATATAAAGGCCACTCAGAAATATTTAAAACCTATGCAAATTCCAATCTAATTAACTATATAGCAACAGACACAGAGGAATAAATGAAAGATTGCAAACATACAGCTGTAACTTTGAAAGACAGGAACTTGATTTATCAATAAAGTCATTCAGAAATGAAGTTGCACCATATGTTCTTCAAATGCCTTCAGACATCTGTCTATTCCCCAAATCAAAGGACCACTGTCCCACTCACAATTATGGTCCTCTTGCAACTCAGGAATGCCTTGACTTGAAGAGGTTCTAGTTACACACACAAAAAACTGGTTTTGTTAATGCTGCTTTTTTTCTATGGTAACTGGTCTGCTTAGAATTTTTTTTTTTAAACAACTTCTAGAGGCAGTTTTGATAACAAATATTTCCTTGAATTTGATCAATATGTTTTGTGTTTAAATTAATTTCGTGTAGTTGAACTTCATTTGTTGTAATTGAATAACATGCTATTATGTGAATATACCAAAACTGATTAATTTTTAATTTATACTTAGATATGTGAATTTCATCCTTATAAATTTATCTTCTTAGACATATGTAGATGTTTACCTTCAGTATGTACATATGAGTGAAATTGCTGCATCATAAACCTAAGAATGGTGAACTTTACAATATAAGGTCAAGTGTTGTCAGAAGTAGTATATTAGCATACACTTCCATTTCATATGTATCTATATTTATACCTGTATCTATATCTAATCTTCTTGACTTGCACTAATTCTTCATTAAATTTAATTTCTTGTCTTTCTCTTCAGATGAATTTAGAACAAACTGGACTAAATGGAATAAATAAACCAGAGCATGGGATCTGGCTTTATCATTCTTATATTTTGTGATTCATCAGGATTCTAGGACTTCCTCTTATCTGTACTTCATTTTATTTGTTCACCATTTTAGGCAACATCTTTATTGTGCTCTTAGTAACTGATGACCTCCATCTCCACTCCCCCTTTCTCTTCTTGGAAGCCAAACCCTCTCTGACTTCTGCCTTAACTCTATTAATAACCCTGAAACAAACACAGGCATTCCCAAGAAAACCAAGACCATCTCCTTTGGAGGCTGTAAATGCCAGGTTTTCTTTGCTTTTTTTCTTTGGACAGGGAGAGATTGTTCTGCTTGTGTCAATGACATGAGACCATTGTGTGACCATCTGCAATCTACTCCATTATTGAAACATCATGAACAGTCAACTGTGCATTGTGTTATTGATGATACCGTGAATCATGGCTTTGTGCATTCAAGAAGCCAACTAACTATGATTGTAAAGCTACCCATCTGTGGATCTAGGGAACTGGATAGCTTTTTATGCCAAATTCCATTGGTGGTCAAGCTAGCCTTCATGGACTCTTATATTCTCAAAATGTTGCTAAATGCTGCTGGGGGTGGGGAGTAGTGGTGGTGCTGGTGAATATCTGCTTCATTCTCTTGCTGATCTCTGACTGTTACATTCTCTTTATTGTCTGCCTTCACTCTAAGGATGGGACAACCAATGTACTCTGCATGTTCACTGTCCACATTATGGTGGTGGTATTATTTTTTGACCTTGCATCTCCATCTAACTGTGGTCACTCAGAATCATTTGGGTGGACATGTTTCTTGTATTAAACTAATAACAAGATGAATGACATGTTACTATCGTTGCAGCTACTACAACAACCAATACCACATGTTGAGACTTTCTATACCCTAAGCAGTCTTTGAGCTAAGGATTTCACATAGATCTTCTATTTAAATTTTCAGAAAGATTGTGAATTGAATATTTTAATCTTTATTTTTACAAAAGAACACATTTGTTTTTCAAGTGCTTAGTATTCTAGCTAACTTGTCTGGTGATTCCATTTTGAAGGTAATTGCTAATCATTCCCCTCCACTAAGAAAAAAATAAAATCATAATTTGCCAGTTGATCCCAATTTCATGTTTTGGCCATTTTGGACACACTGTACCTCTTTAGAAAATATACATTTAGAACAATGATGAATGTAGTAATATCTTTGAGGATTTTGCTTCTTCTCTTTCTAACAAAGAGGATAGGATATTCATTATCCATATTTGAAAAGAGTAGGAAAAAAAGTGTTATGAAGATAATTAAGAAAGTTAATTCTAGATCAATAAACTCTTCATTAATTATTAGCTGCAATGTTCAGATGGGTGGCAAATAACTGAATTATGTGCAAAGTTTAGGAATGTTTCATAACTCCATGTAATAAATGTTTCACTATGTTAGGAATTCTTCTTATTTTATGCCTCATAAAGGTATACAACTTCAGGTCCCTCAACCTGAAATCCATGGAGAGAGATATACTTCAAATATCATATTGTCTTTCTTGAAATAACATGATCCTCTATATTTTGTAGTATTCCTTTACTAGAGTCTTGGGCATAAACCTAAATTAAAACTATTACTATTTAAAAGTAAAATAGATAAATATTCACACTCTAAAGCAATAGATATCAACTATCCACTACTTCGGTCCAGGATTTGCTGTTAAATAAGTTAGGACAGGTTAGGTTGAACCGTAACATAAGTTACAATGACTGAAAAGAAAATTAGTTTTCAGGTGGTTTGAATTTCAGAATTGTGGAAATATGTATATTGGATAAAATAGAAAGTTGAGGCATGTTTAAAAACATGCTTCAATTTTAAGATATATTTGGTGTTAGGGCTACCACAGTTGGGACTAGGAAGTGGCTCTCTGCCCCTGTGGTGTTTGGTATGTCAAGTAGCCTACAACCCCTAAGGAAATCTCCTCTCTGAGGCACAAAAAAGAAAATGTTGAATAAAGCTGAGCTGCTGTATCTTTATAATATCTGTATTTCTTGTTACTTCCATGACTCCAAGAAAACCATGGCTTTCTGTAGTGAGGATTGCAAAAGAATAGGTTATTGTCTTCATGACAATAATAAAATAATCTTCCCAATGTGGAAAATAAATATGAAACTCCCAAGTAATATCAGTTTGGAAGAGTCTGGGTTAAGGCACTTTCAAAGGATCTGCTAATCCAGTACTTGCACCCATCACAGTCAAATGAGGTTATATATCTAAAAATGTGGAATTAATAATCTAGAGGTAATCTAGGGCTTTGATTCTCAAACTTTTTGGTCTCAGGAACCTTTACATTTTTAAAATTGTTAAAGAACCCAAAGAGCTTCTATTTAGCTAGGTTATATTTATTAACACTATTTTAGAAGCTAGAAC
The DNA here is from genome assembly GCF_015220235.1 of Choloepus didactylus. Lineage (NCBI taxonomy): Eukaryota > Metazoa > Chordata > Mammalia > Pilosa > Megalonychidae > Choloepus > Choloepus didactylus. The sequence goes on along the minus strand of NC_051310.1, from coordinate 150,178,450 downwards.
TGAAAAATATTTAAAATACGTCTTCATTAGGTCTTTTAAAAATAGAAATAACAAACTCATTGGAGGTTAAATTTAATATTATATTATATGAAAATAACTATATTTTGAAAGCAAAATAAATAGTGCAGTAAAAAGAATGGTTTATTTCACATTTTTGCAAATTAACATATGGCTTAGTATTTATTAAATATAAGTATCAGTGGTGCATTGAAGGTGAACATGTCTGTAAATGGTTTGTTTAAAGGCATGTAATCAACAGAGTAGCACCACAAACCTAAATAAGTGTTAGCATGATATACTTATATGGTATGACACTGGTGAAGAGGGTTGACAACAGAGTGGTATATGGAAAAAATACCCATTACATACTAAAGACTATGTTTAATAGGACTATCTTACCAACACTACACTAATGCTAGGGATGAATAATTAGCAGCTTATAAGAGCTCTGGGATATATTATGTTATGATAAATGTTTCAAGTTGAGAGTAATGATGATTATACAACTAATTGAAGATAATGTAAGCAAGTAACCATTTATCTTGGGATAGAATATATATTAAGTGAAATTAGCAACCTACTTAATAAATTGAGCCCTCAAATTGAGGCTTGCTCGTGTGAAATTTAGGGTTGTAAATGAGAGGCTGAGCCTTCCTATAATTATGACTAAGAGGCACCTCCAGTCATAGGAGAAACATAATTCTTTTGTTGCTCAGATGTGACCTTTCTCTCTCTAAGCCCAACTCAGCAAATAAATAAATTCACTACCCCCCCACCCCGCCACAAGGGCTATGACTCCCAGGGGAATAAATCTCCCTGGTAACATGGGACGTGACTCCCAGAAATGAGCCTGGCCCTGGCAGCAAGTAATTGAAAATGCCTACTTGACCAAAAAGGGGAAAAAAGAAAGATAACAAGCTGAGGTCACAGTGGCTGAGAAATCCCAGATAGAGTCGAGAGGCTATCCTGGAAGTTTCTCTTATGCAAACTACAGCTAGACATCCAAAATGGCCACAATATCTCCTGCCCTTACCAAAAGTAGTCCCCAAGTATCTAGATCCCTACCTGACACTCTATAAAAGATTCACTCATTAAATCTTATCTGTCAGAAACTTAAATCCACCAGAGTGTTCCTATGCCAGACAAGTCCTAAAACCCAGAGGCAACAGCCTCTTTGAGAACAAGAATCAGATCCAGCCCCCTTCCCCATGCTGTTGACACCCTCTTTCTATATGAACAAGTTAGGGTGCTCACTGCCTAGACACCACTGAACATGGAGAAAGAGATTAAGTGAGAGGAAGGGGTAGCAACAAACAAGGTAAGATTTAACAGAAGTCAATGAATACTGAAACTTTATATAAATATATATATATTTTGGATGCTGGAGTGTTGGAATAGCTGGAAGGAGGTAGATGACATGGTGTAACCATAACCTATACCATCCTTTGAAATTTGCTCTACAGCTCTCTCTCTCTCATTCCTATATTGCCTAATTAGGAGAGAATTTAAATGGTGGAACTGTAACCCATAACAATTTTTGAAATTACCTATATAACTTCTCATTGAACTGTACATCAAAAGTTAACACCTTTCTATATGTATGTTGTATTTTACAATAATGGAAACAGCTGAAGTTGTGGAACTGTGACCCATGACATTCTTTGAAATTTACTTTCTAACTACTTGTTAAATCATATTTTGAAAGTTATCACTGTTATGTATACATGTTAAAGTTCACACGAAAAAATGCATTAAAAACAGTTTGACAGATTGTCTTTCATATTTTCTTCTAGGAATATATATGTTGTCTTTATATGAACATGGTAATTAAAAAAAAGATATGGCTTAACAGAGGCAGTTGAATTCTCTTAATCTATTCGAACAGCAATCTGTTACATAATGTTGTCTTAATGGAAGTATATGAAGACTATCTGGGGCTTAAAAATATATATAGATGACTAAGGTATGAGTATTTTGATTTTGGTGCAACAGCAATGGCAATAGAACTGTGGAAACTCCTTAGCACGAAGCAAGACAGTGCCATCAAATGGATGTAGTTATCATGATATAAGTTATCACTACAAATTCACACAACAAAATGAAAAAATAAAAAATTACTAACTTTTTCAGTTATTTCCACAAACATCAAAACACCACGAGGTATTGTCTTTTTTGTTGTGATTGTATGTGTCATTCGAAATTGTCGGAATCCTTTTATATTTATGTTTTCTGGAAATTTTCATTCTTTCTTTATTCAATCTGGAATAATTTTTTTTCCAGGCTGAAGATCTTTCCCTGGATTTCTCTTGGTAACAATACTCTCAGCTGTCATTTACCTGCAAACAACTTCATTTTTTCTTCATATTAGAATGAGGTTTTTGCTGACTATGCAATTCTAGGTGGCAGATTTGTCTCAGTACTTTAAGCTATTATGCTACTGTCTTCTGGTTTTCACATTATCTGTTGATTATTCAGGCATCAGTCATGTTGTTCCTTTGAGGATAATGTTTCTTTTCTCTGGCTGCATTGTTGATACTCTCTTTATTGTTCAGCAAAATCGTTATGATTTATCTGTGATCAGGCTTTCTCTTTGTTCATTCCTTTTGCTGATAGCTGCATTTTGTGAATTACTGGGTTGATGCCTTCCCACAATTTTGGGAAATCCTCAAATGCTATTCTTCATATAGTGCTCCATTCTCTTTCTTTGTAGTGCTCCAATTCTCTTTCTTTGGTGTTCATTTACACATGTTCCAGAATTTCATATTGCCCCACCTGTCTCACACACATTCCATTCTGTTTATTATTATTACTATTATTATTACTATTGCAATATGGTTTTATATCTCTGTGCTTCAATTTTTATATTTTTATACAAATAGTTTGAGATATATTCACACATCATATAATCTATCAAAAATATGCACTCAGTGCCTCACAGTATATCATATAGTTCTGTATTCATCACCACAATCAATTTTAGAATATTTTCATTATTCAAAAAAAGAAATAAAAAGAAAAAAGAAACTCCAAAACATCCCATATCCCTTATTCAACCCCTATTATTTTAAATAGTTTTATTTGTACACCATACAGTCCATCCTAAGAGTACATTCAATGGCTGCTGGTATAATAACATAGTTATGCATTCACCACTACAGTATGAGAACATTCTCATTTATTCCAAAGAAAAAAATCCCATACCCCTATATCCCTCCATTATTGAAATTTAACTTTGATATAGTGCCTTTGTTACCATTAATGCAAGAATATTACAATGTTACTGTTAACTATACACCTTAGTTTACATTAATTGCATTATTTCCCATATACCACCCTATTATTAACAACTTGTAAAAGTGATGTGTATTTGTTCTAATTCATGTAAGAACTTTCTTATATTTATACAATTAACCATCATCATTGTCCACTCTAGGTTTTGCTAAGTTATACAGTCCAAGTTTTTATCCTCCAACTTTCCTACTGGTGACATGTATGAATCTAGCCTTCCTCTTTCAATCATGCTCATGCTCAGCTTTCTTAATTACACTTACAGAACTGTGCTACCGTCACACAGTATCTTGCTATCCATTTCTGAACCTTTACAATCAACTGTATTGGACATTCTGTACTACATAAGCATCAATTGCCCAATCTGCCCCCTCTCTATCTCCTGATAATCAGTGCTCTCTAATTTAACTCTCAGAGTCTGCTCATTATCGTTAGTTCATGTTAGTGAGGCCATACGGTATTTTCCTTTTGTTCCTGACTTATTTTGCTTGACATAATGTCCTCAAGGTTCATCCACATTGTTGCATGCATCAGGACTTTATTCTAACAGCTGTATTATATATATATATATATATATATATATATATATATATATATATATATATATATAACATTTGTTTATTCACTCGTCCATTGATGGACATTTGGGCTGTTTCCATCTCTTGGCAATTGTGAATAATGCCAATATAAACACCAGTATGCAAATGTGCGTTTGTGTCCCTGCTTTCAGCTCTTCTGAGCATATACCTAGCAATGGGATTGCTGGATCATATGGCAGTTTTACACTTAGCTTCCCGAGAAACTGCCAAACTGACTTCCAGAGCAGCTGCACCATTCTACATTCCCACCAACAGTGAATAAGTGTACCTATTTCTCTACATCCTCTCCAGCACTTGTAGTTTTCAGTTTTTTTTTTCTTTTGTATAATGGCTATTTTGGTAGATGTGAGATGTTATTGTGGTTTTGATTTGCATTTCCCTGAGAACTAGTGAAGTCAAACATCTTTTCATATACCTTTGAATCATTTGTATTTCCTCTTTTGAAAATTGTCTGTACATGTCTTTGCCTGTTTTTTGTTTGTTTGTTTGTTTGTTTGTTTTAATTGTGTTGTCTTTTTGTTGTAGAGTTGTAGGATCTAGTTTTATATTCTGGATATTAAACCCTTATCAAATATGTGGTTTCCAAGTATTGTCTCCCATTGTGTAGGCTGCCTTTTTACTTTCTTGACAAAGTTCTTTTAATGCACAAAAGTATTTTTTTATGAGACCCCACTTATCTAATTCTTCTTCCATTGTTTTTGCTTTGGGTCTAAGGTCTAGGAAACCACCTTCTGTCACAAGATCTGTAAGATACTTCTCTACATTTTCTTCTAAGTTTTATGGGTTTAGCTCTAATGTTTAGGTCTTCACTATATTTTGAGTTAATTTTTGTATAATTTTTTTTGTATAATGTTTTTTGTAGTATCTTTCTTCAACTTTGGTATTAGGATTTTTCACCTATATTCATTGAAGAGATTGGTCTGTAATTTTCTTTTTGTAGTATCTTTATCTGACTTTGGTATTGGGGTGATGTTGGCTTGAAATATGGGTTCCTCTTTCATTCTTTTGGATATGGATATCCAGTTCGTCAAGCACCATTTGTCGAACAGGCTGTTCTGTCCCAATTGAGTAGACTTGACCACCTGTCAAAAATCCATTGTCCATAGATGAGAGGATCCTATTTCTGAACTCTATTTGATTCCACTCATTGGTATACCTATCTTTATGCCAGTGCCATTTTCTTTTGCCCACCATAGCTTTTTAATATGCTTTAAAGTCAGGTAATGTGAGATCTCCAATTTCATTTTTCTTTCTCAAGATATTTTTAGCTATTTGGGGCACACCAACCTTCCAAATAAATTTGGTTATTGGTTTTTCTATTTCTGAAAAGTAAGTTGCTGGAATTTTTGTTGGTGTTGAATTGTGAATCTAGAAATCAATTTGGACAGACTTGTCATCTTAACCATATTTAGTCTTCCAATCCATGAACATTGAATGTACTTTCATTTATTTAGGTCTTCTGTGATTCTTTATCAATGTTTTGTAGTTTTCTGTGTACTGGTCCTTTATGTCCATGGTTAAATTTATTTCTAGATATTTGATTCTTTTGGTTGTTATTATACAGGGAATTTTTTTTTTCTTGCTTTCCTCCTTATGTTGCTCGTTACTAGTGTATAGAAACACTACAGATTTTGCCTGTTGATCTTGTACCTTGCCACTTTGCTCTATTCATTTATTACATCTAGTAGCATTGCTGTAGATTTTTCAGGAGTTTCTACATATAAGATCATGTCATCTGCAAACAGTGAAAGTTTTACTTCTCTAGTTTGGTTGCCTGTTATTTCTTTTACTTGCTTAATTGCTCTAGTTAGAACTTTCAGCTCAATGTTGAACAACAATGGTGACAGTGGGCACCCTTGCCTTATTCCTGATCTTAGAGGGAAAACTTTCAGTCTTTCTCCATTGAGTATGATGCTAGCTGTGTGGTTTTCATATATTGCCTTTAGCATATTGAGAAGATCCTCTTTATTCATATACATTTGAGTGTTTTTATCAAGAAAGGATGTTGAATTTTATCAAATGCCTTTTCTGCATCAATTGAAATGAGCATGTGGTTTCACCATTTTGATTTATTGGTGCGGTGTATTATGTTAATTGATTTTCTTGTTAAACCAGGCTTGCATACCTGGAATAAATCCCACTTGGTTAGGATGCATAATTCTTTTAATGTGCTTTGATTTGAAAGTATTTTGTTGAGGATTTTTGCATCTATATTCATTAAAGAGATTGGTCTCTAATTTTCTTTTATATAGTATCTTTAATTGGCTTTGGTATTAGGGTGATGTTGGTTTCATAGAATAAATTATTTAGCTTTCCCTCCTTTTCAATTTTTTTGAAGAGTTTCAGCAGGAGTGATACTAATTCTTCCTGGAATACTTGGTAGAATTCATATGTGAAGCCATCTGGTCCAGGACATTTCTTTTTTGGGAAGTTTCTAATGATTGATTTAATCCCTTTACATGTGATTGGTTTGTTGAGGTCCTCTATTTCTTCTAGAGGCACTGTAGTTTGTTCATGTGTTTCTAGGAAGTTGTCCATTTCAATTAGGTTGTCTAGATTGTTGGCATACAGTTGCTTATAGCATCCTCTTATTATCTCTTTTATTTCTGCAAGATCAGTAGTAATGCCCCCTTCCCATTTCTGATTTTATTTGCATCCTCTGATATTTTTTTCATTTTCATTCTATCTAAATGTCCATTGATTTCAATTTTCTCAAGAATCAACTTCTATTGTTTTATGTTCTCAATTTCATTTATTTCTGATCTAATCTTTATTATTACTTTCCTTCTGTTTGCTTTGGTTTTAGTTTGCTATTGTTTTTCTACTTCCTCCAAGTGTGCAGTTAAGTCCTTCATTTTTGCTCTTTCTTCTTTTTTTAATATAGATATTTATGGCAATAAGTTTCCCTCTCTGCACTGCCTTCATGACATCCCATATGTTTTGATATGTTGTATTCTCATTTTCTTTTGCCTCAAGATATTTATTTCTCTTGTAATTTCTTCCTTGACCCACTGGTTGTTTAAGAGTTTCTGATTTAGCCTCCATATATTTATGAATTTTTCAGTCCTTTGCCTGTTATTGAATTTCAGCTTCATTCCATTGTGATCCAAGAAAGTGTTTCATATAATATGAATCTTTTTAAATATATTGAGACCTGCTTTGTGACCCAACATGTGATATATCCTGGAGAATTATTCATGAGCACTTGAGAAGAATGTATATACTGCTGTTGTGGGGTGTAATGTTTTGTAAATGTCTATTAAGTCTAGCTCATTTATCATGTTTTTCAGTATCACTTTTTTTTTTATGTTCCTCCATCTAGATTTTCTATCCATTGATGAGAGTGATATATTGAAGTCTCCAACCATTATTGTAGAGGGGTTTATTACTTCCTTCAGTGTTGTCAATATTTGCTTCATATATTTTTGGGCACTCTGGATAGGTGCATAAATATTTATGATTGCTATTTTTTTCTTGATGAATTGTCTTTTTCATTAATACTTAGTGTCCTTCTTTGTCTCTTAACTATTTTACATTTAATGTCTGATTTGTCTGATAGCAGTATACCTACACACACTCTTTACTGGTTGCTGTTTCCAAGGAATATCTTTTTCCCATCTTTCACTTTCAACCTAGTTTTGTCCTTTGGTCTAAAATGAGTCTCTTGTAGACAGTATGTAGATGGATCCTGTTTTTTCATTTGTTTGTTTTTGTTTGCTTGTTGTTGTTTTTTTAAAATCAATTCTGCCAGTCTATGTCTTTTGATTGGGGAGTTTAATCCATTAACATTCAATTTTATTACTGTTAACTTTCTTCAACCATTTTGTCCTTTGGAGTTTATATGTCATATTTTATATTTTTCCTCTCTTTTTCCCCTTTTTGTTACCCTTACTGATAATCTTCATTTCTACACTCTCCTCTAATCTTCTCTTTCTTGTCTTTTCCTATCAGCCTGTATCACTCCTTTTTATTATTTCTTGTAGAGCAGGTTTGTTCATGAACTCTCTCACTGTCTGTTTATCAGTAAATAATTTAATCTCTCCCTCATTTGTGAAGGACAGTTTTTCTGAATACAGAATTCTTGGCTGCCAGTTGCTCTCCTTCAGTATCTTAAATATATCATACCACTGCCTTCTCAACCTCCATCATTTCTGCTGAGAGACCCATACTTGGTTTTACTGAGCTTCCCTTGTATGTGATGGATCACTTTTCTCTTGCTGCTTTCAGAATTCTCTCTTTGCCTTTGGCATTTAACAATCTGATTACTAGGTGCCTTGGAGTAGGTCTATTTGTATATTTTCTGTTTGGGTTATGTTGTGCTTCTTGGACCTGTATTTTATGTCTTTCGTAAAAGTTGTGAAACTTTTGACAATTATCTCAAGTATTCCTTTTTGCCCCATTTCTCTTCTCCTTCTGTGATACCCATAACTTGTACATTCATGCACTTCAGGTTGTCATTCAATTCCCTAAGACCCTGCTCAAATGTTTCCATTCTTTTCTCTATCTGTTCTTTTGTGTGTAAGATTTCAGATACCTTGTCCTCTAATTCCTGAATCCTTTCTTCTGCCTCTTCTAATCTGTTGTTGTATGTCTCCATTGGATTTTTTGTCTCTTATATTGTGCCTTTAATTTTCATAAGTTCTCTTATTTCCTTGCAAGTTTCCAAGTTCTCCTTTATGATCACCCAGTGTCTTCTTTATATTCTTCATCTCTGTTGTCACATTTTCCTCCTACTCATAGAATTGATTTAGAAGGTTTGTTTGAACATCCATAATTAGCTTTTCAGCTCTTGTATATCAGCTTGCATTTTACTTTTTTTCCTTTGGGCAATATCTTCATGCTTCCTAGTGTGACTCATAATTTTTTGTTTGTGACTAGGCATCTGATTTTCTTAATTTATTCTGGAGGTTGTTTTCTATCTCTTACCAAGGGTTTCTTTTCAATTGTCTTTGTGCTCTTTCTTTGACATTTGGTTCAACTTATTCTAGACCTCTAGCATAGCTTCTGTTTATCTGATCAGAATTTTGTCAGTTCTTATTTTTCTGATTCTTTCCCAGCATAGATAGAATGATTTTTGAGATTGCCCTTTTTGTATGCAGTTGTTTCACCCCTTCAGGAAAAAGCCTTCTCTTCCCTCTTCCTCTTCAGAGAATGTTGATCTGCTGGGGTTATTTTGTTTGTTTTGTTTTGCTTTTTTTCTCTCTCTGTTTTTAATCCTCTTTTCATTACTTCTAGCAACTTTTACCTGGAGGGCTGATTCTGGGAAGAAAGTCCCCCAGAGAGGAGGTGCCCCATTCAATCTTTACCAAACAGGTCCAGAACTTATGAAGACAGTGCCATTCAGTATCAAGGTTCTCTGGAGATGAGACCAGCACAGTGATAGTCTTTCCTGTGAAGCCTACTGATTCTGTGCTTTTCCTGTTCTGCCCAGCAGATGGTGCTTTTCAGCCTGCTGATCTCCACAGGCCTAGGGTGGTACTGTGCGTTTAATTCTCAGCCAGCCTTGCTTCTGCTGGGAGTACAGTTGAGAGAGAGGATGCAGGGGGAAGCTATTTGAAACTGTTGCTGTTTTCCCAGCCCCTGGGTTCTCAGTTCTCTAAATCACAGCCGTCTCCTGTGCTAGGCCTTGTCCTCTCCCTTTTTCTTGGTTAGGAGCCACTCTTTAGCCCCCCGTTTCCTGTTGGCTGAAAAAGTTAAAGGACTCTCAAACAGCCCCACTTCCACCCCTGCCAGATTGTGTTTTAGATAAAGGTCAGGCTCTACTTTCTTTAGGTTGAAACTGTTGCTTATATCCCAGCCCCTACAACCTAAATTCTCTGAATGACAGCCAACACTTGTGCTGGGCCCTGCCCTCCCTTTCTTTGGGGAAAACCCATCCTTTAGTTATCTCCTCTACCTGATTAGTTACTTTGTCTCTGAGTCAACCCTTCTTCCTCTATTGACTGGGGCAAGGCTGAAGATGGAGGATGGTGACTGCTTAAAAATATTAGCTGTTCTCAGAGCTGGACCCTAACACCCCAGCTTCACCAATCAAGAGCCAGTGTTGGTATCCAGCTCTATGTGCAACTTTTCTTGGGGCACAGCCCTTTTCCTGCACTCTGAGCTCAGACAACTCCAGAACCCTCTGTTTTTATTTATCATATGCTCTACCTCCTCCCTGCTGGGAGTGGGGCTGAAACAGAACTCCTGGTTTCTTCTTGTTTGTGTTGTACATGTAGCTGTGCTTGGATCTGGTATTCAACAGTCCAAATTTATTAGTAAAATCTGCAGTTGGTGTGTGGCTGAGTTCCTCTTCCTTGCTACTAGGAGAAAGGGCTTCTGTTTCCCATGAGGGAGTGATTCCAAGTCAACCTGTCGTGACAGTGGGGGCAGAGCACCCACTTCCACAGCATGGAAGGATTTGCTTATGGCTCTTTCCTGTGATTTCTCAATCCAGCATTTCCACTCATTCCTAGCTGATGTATAATGTGTGTGGTCTCTATAGTTTGTTTTTAGCAGACAAGGTGCATAGATGATGTGCATAGTCTATTTTTATTGTAGACAATATGTGTCTGATCTCCCCAAAACCAAATTTGATAATTTTTAATGATCTGCATTTTCAGTCCACAGATGCTTTCTTCTGCTGTCTCCAGTCTGCCTTTAAGCCTATCCTAAATTGATAATTTCATATTTTTCAGTTATAAAATATTACCTCACTCTTTCTTTGAGTTTCCATTTCCCTGTTAAAGTATTTCACCTTTACATCCATTATTCAACTTTTCCTCTTAAAATATCTTTTCCTTTTTTAAAAATCTATACTTATTTCAACTCTTTGTTAGTTTCAAAAATGAGCCAGCTGTGATTTGTTTCTATCATGATTGTAATTGTTGGTCATATATTCCTGATTATTATCACATCTTCTATTTTATACACATTATGTATTGTGCATAAAGAAGATTTGACTTGATATATTCCTTCAGAAAGCATTTCCTCTTTCTTATTAAGCAGGTAGCTTAAGGAGTGATCACCAATCCAGTAAGATGCAGGCTGATTTGAATCTGGATTGTAGTTTTTATAAAACTCCACTCTGTTTAGTGGCTGCTCTCTGATTGTATCTATTCTAGGTTTTGATTGTGACTCTGACAGCTGTCTTTCTTCTGAGACTGAAAGAACAGGGACTTTAATTTTGTCATTCAGAACTATTGAGCCTGGAACTTCAAGTATTTCATTTCCTCTTTCTTACCCTACTTGCAAAAATATGGCATATTTCTCAAGTAGAAAACTTGTGTTATATTTGTGGTTGATAATTTAATGCAGTAACTAAAATCCTTTTCAATTACAAATATCAAGCACAAAATAATCATAAGCTAGAAAAGTATAAAATATTGCTGAACATAAAATCCAGAAATAATTTTGGGTCATGGATACTCAGGCCAGAGTCAAGTCAAAGTTAGGCAGCAATTTGTCCCGGTTTTCCAGTTACAAAGCAAAAAATAAGTTAAATCAATTTCCCAATTTATATAAATGAACTATTATCATGTACAGGCATACTTCATTTCATTGTCCTTTGCTTTATTGCACTTTGAAGATATTGTGTGTTTTACAAATTGAAGATTTTGTGGCACCTTGCATTAAGCAAGTCTTTGGCACCATTTTTCCAACATGTGTTCACTTCATGTCTCTATGTCACATTTTGGTAATGCTCACAGTATTTCAAAGCTTTTAATTACTATTATATTTGTTATGGTGATCTGTGATCTTTGATGTTACTTTCCTTTGGGGTACAATGAACTTTGCCCATATATAGGACAGCAAACTTAATCAATAAATGCTGACTGCCCCACCAACCAGCCATTCCCCCATCTCTCTCCCTTTCCTCAAGCCTCCCTATTCCCTGAAATACAATATTGAAATTAAGCCAATTAATAGCCCTACAATGGCCTCTAAGTGTTCAAGTGAAGGGATGAGTCATGTATTTCTCTCTTTAAATCAAAAGCAAGAAATGATTAAGCTTAGGAGGAAGTCAGGTCAAAAAGATAGGCAAAACTAGGCCTCTTGTACCAAAGAGTTAGCCAAGATGTGAATGCAAAGGAAAAGTTCTTGAAGGAAATTAAAAGTACTGTTCTAGTGAACACATAAATGTTAAGAAAGCAAAACAGCCTGGTTGCTGATATGGAGAAAGTTTTTATAGTCTAGATAGATCAAACCAGGCACAACATCCCCTTAAGGCAAAGCTTAATCCATAGCAAGGCCCCAACCCTCTTCAATTTTATGAAGTCTGAGAGAAGTGAGAAAGCTGCATAAGAAAAGCCTGAAGCTAGCAGAGGTTTCTTCATGAGGATTTTGGAAAAACACTATCTCCATAACATAAAAATGCAAGGTGAAGCAGCTAGTGCCATTGTAGAAGTTTCAGCAAGTTATCCAGAAGATCTAGCTAAGATAATTGATAAAAGTGGCTACACTAAACAACACACTTTCAATGTTGACAAAACAGCCTTCTTTGGAAGAAGAAGCCATCTGGGACTTTCACAGCTAGAGAGGGGAAGTCAATGCCTGGCATCAAATCTTCAAAGGACAGGCTGACTCTCTTGTTAGGGGATAATGCAGCTGGTAACTTTAAGTTGAAGCCAATACTCATTTACCACTCCAAAACTCCTATGGCCCTTAAAATCATGCTAAATCTACTTGTGCTCTATAAATGGAACAACAAAGCCTGGATGACAGCACATCTACTTACATCATGGTTTACTGAATATTTTAAGCCCATTGTTGAGATCTGCTTAGGAAAAAAAAAAAAAAAGATTCCTTTCAAAAGATTACTGCCCATTGACAATGCACCTTGTCACCCAAGATGTACAATGGCATGAATGCTGTTTTTATGCCTAGTAACACTACATCCATTATGCAGCCCATGGATCAAGTAGTCATTTTTACTTCCACATATGATTATTTAAGAAATAGATTTTGTAAGGCTATAGCTAACATAAATAGTGATTCCTCTGATGGATTCTGGAAAAGTAAATTGAAAACCTTCTGGAAAAGATTCACTTTTCTAGATGCCATTCAGAACATTCATAATTCATGGGACTAGGTCAAATTATCAACATTAACAGGAGTTTGGAAGAAATTGATTCCAACCATCATGGATGACTTCAGGTGCTTCAAGACTTCTGTGGAGGAATTAACTGCAGGTGTGGTTTAAATAGCAGGGGAACTAGGATAAGAAGTGGATTCTGAAGATATGAGTGAATTCCTGCAATCTCTTGATAAAACTTTCACAGATAAGGAGTTGCTTCTTATGGATGAGCAAAGAAAGGTTTCTTGAGAAGGAAATTACTCCTGGTGAAGATGCTGTGAACACTGTTGAAATGACAACAAAGAATTTAGAATATTACTTAAACTTAGTTGTTAAAGCAGCAGCAGAGTTTGAGGGGATTGAATCCAATTTTGGAAAAAGTTATACTATGGGTAAAATGCTATCAAACAGCAATGCATGCTACAGAGAAATCTTTTATTAAATATTCAATTGAAAATCAATTGATGAGGCAAGCTTCATTGTTGCCTTATTTTATGAAATAGCCATAGCTACCCAAACCTTCAGCAAGAACCACTGTCAGTCAGCAGTCATCAACATCAAAGCAAGACCTGCCACTAGCAAAAAGGTTATGACTTGCTGAAGGTTCAGATGATGGCTAGTGTTTTTAAGCAATAAAATATTTTTAATTGAGGTATGTACATTGCTTTTAAGACATAATACTTTTGTACACTTAAAAGACTACAGTATGGTGTAAACATAATTTTTATATGCACTGGGAAATCAAAAAAATCATGTAACCCAATTTATTGTGAGATCTGCTTTACTTGGTAGTCAAGAACTGAACCCACAAAATCTCTGAGGTATGACATATCATATAATAAATGTTTGGAACACATATCATGAGAGAGAAAGGAGTTATACAATGTAGTTGAGAAAACTTGTCAGTAAAGAGTTGGGTAGCGTGGTTGCAGGATAATAATACCATGAGATGATCAGATAAAGAAATGAACCCAAGTTCAAAAAATATTCATTAATTAAATGATTCATAAATATTTGGCCACAATTTCAAAAGCTGTGAAACAAGCCACAGAAATATAAATGTATACACCCCTGCCCTAGTTTAACTAGGTAGAAGGATTGAGACAATTAGAAATAAAGCAAGCAAAAGTGAGAGCAATAGTCACAGATCAATTCCAGGAAACACACTGTCTCTGCAGGTCTTCTTGTTTCTTCTCCTACCATTAGTCAAACTCCCCTTATTACCCATCCCTATCGGTTCTGTTTACTCCTCTCCAACTGAGCCCTGTTCTTCCTTCCTCCCAGTTTTAAGTCCCTGTCTTCCAATTCTTTTTTTTTTTTACCTCAGAGAAAATATATGATTAAATTATTCATACATGGGTTTAAACAGGACAGTTGAATATTTTATAGAGTCTTCTAAGATTTAGTGTATTACTTCTAAGTTAATAAATTTGGATCCAAGTTTTCTGATCTCTGGTGCCATGTTTACAACAGATTCAACAGCTGTGAAATCTAGATATTTTGTCAATTTTCCACAAACAATTATTAGGACTGTAATGCAGTTGCCAAAATCTTTTTAGAGGTTAATCTCATAATTTTGAAAATTGCAAACAGTTGAAATTTAACCAAAAATATATAAACTAAAAAAATTAGTCCTTCACATAATTGATTTAAAGAATGGTTCAATATAAGTAATAGGCAAAGAACATACAAAACTAAATTAAAATGGAGCATGAAGCTATATTGGCGCAAACATATCAAAAATTAATTTCTCTTTATTTATCATACAGTTTTCTAACATATAAATAGAGGAATGCATATGATATTGTTCTGTGATTAGAGTAATTTGGTCCGTAGTTCTGAAAATCTGTGAAAGACTTTATGAATTTTTGAAATTCTAACCCACACAAATAAAGTATACTTTAAGAATTTAAACTCCTAAGTACATTGAAATAGTCCAGAAATGAGCAATTAAATTACATTATCTTATTAATCATTATTCACTTTCAATGACATTATGCAAGACTTTCTGACTTTCCAAAATTAGAACTATTATCACACTTAATCCAACAAGATCGTCTATACTTCAAGCTCCTTGATTATTTCTGGGGTAAACTCCCACTTTTGTATAATTATTTAAGAAATTGTCTTACTTGAAGTGGTTGGGTTGTGCACAATGAAACTTGTGTCCATATTAGTTATTTAGGAGATCTTCCTCAAACTCAGGAGTTGACTACTCAGACCCTTCATGGCCATCTTCATGTCTTGGTTCCTCAATGTGTAAATGGCAGGATTCAGGATGGGTATAATCATAAAGTCCAAAATGGCAAGAAACTTATCCACTGGCACTGTAGGAAATGGCCACATATAGGTAAAGATGCATGGTCCAAAGAACAAAACCACCACAGTGATGTGAACTGACAGAGTAGAGAGGGCCTTGGACAAGCCAGATGAAGAGCATTTCCATACACTGAGCAGGATGAAGACATAGGAGGTTATCAATAAGAAGAAGGTGCCCATGGAAATGAACCCACTGTTGGCAGTAACCATGAACTCCAATGTGTAGGTGTCTGTGCAGGCAAGTTTGATAAACCAAGGAAGATTGCAGTAAAAGCTGTCTATCTCATTAGGGACACAAAAAGGCAAATGAACAACAAAAGCTAACTGTACCACAGAGTGAATGAGACCAATAGCCCAAGCACCAGATAGAAGCAAAAGGCACATCCGTGGGATCATGATGGTCAGGTAGTGGAGGGGCTTACAGACGGCCACATAACGGTCCAAGGCCATGGCTATGAGCAGCACCATCTCAGACCCAGCCAGGACATGAAGGAAAAATATCTGCATTATACACCCTCGGAATGATATAGTCTTGTGCCCAGAGTGAAAGTCAGAAATCAATTTTGGAACTGCTAAAGTAGAAAAACACAAGTCAATAAATGAGAGATTGGCTAACAGGAAGTACATGGGAGTATATAAATGAGGATCAAATGTCACTGTAAGCACAGCCATGAGGTTTCCCAGAACAATTGTTACATAAAACATTGCAGAGAAGGCAAGGAGTAAATGCTGCATTGGTCGATAGGAAGAAATTCCCAAGAACACAAATTCAGGCACCTCAGAGTAATTTGCTTCATACATTGGATTTGTGTTATCTGCAGAAGGAACAAAGAAAAACAATTTTAAATGAATGTACCACAGATCTGAAATGAAAAACAACATATGCAGAACAGAATCAGTAGCATGATTTGGTGTGTATATGTGTGTGTGTGTATATACATATATATATATACATAATTCATAAAGAAAAATGGCCAAGTTTTGAGAATTATTATTCTAGTAAAATGTGATAACAGATAATTTAAACTTCCTCAAGTCATTATTTTTTTATTTTAATGCATTTTAAAAATTATTAACATTTATTAATAATATATGTGGATTTTCACAAAGAAAAGGACACATTCAAGATGAACAGCATTTGCATTAATAAATACCATACAAGCCTGAAGAAAATAAAATGAAGATGTAGTAGCAGGAGAATAATTCTTCTTTAAACAAAAATTAAAACTGTCAGAATAGAAAAAATTCCCAGCAAGGTGTCTATCTGAAGGTACAACCTTTATATTTCAATTACCGTCTTTTTCTTCTTTTATACCTAAATTGATTGGTATATTTCTTGGTTGATTAAAGATGGGAGGATTAAAAAAGAGTAGAGGAAAATGGAGAGAAGAGACAGATAAAATAAAAACAGGAGAAAAGAAAAATAGAGTAAGCAGCTGACAGGTTCAAAGAAAGGAGAGAAGGCAAGCAGTCTCTGTGAGAGCTACCATATTAGTTACAACCTTCTTTAAACCCCCTTAATGACCTCTACACCTTCACAAAAGTTCACACTCCTTACTATGTATAGGTAATCTGACCTCTGTCTATTTCCCTAGCCTCAGGTCTTGCCTCTACCTCACACCCACAATAGCCCTCCAAATTGTAAGTGGGTAACCAAGCATCTGTGTTTTTGCTTATGTGGAGTTTTCTGCTTGTTTTCTTTTTATGACTGAACCAAACTGTGCATTATTTATGTTCTGAGAATGCTTCTATTTCTAAGGACAATATGTAACCAGAATTTAATTTTGAAGAACATGTGCATCTTCTTTAAAATTTCTTTTGAGTAGGAGACAATGGCTAAGTGCATTTCTCACTGAATAACATGCAGTGATAAATTGGAAAATAGAGAGTGTGCAGAGCTCTTGAAACACACTCTGCTAAGACAGCTGCCTTCAGGGTCCACTGGATAATTTCATGTGTCTCAGAGGTATAGGGGGAAAAGGGAACAGGGTTGGAGCTTTGTTACTGAAATTCCATCCAGGGACCTCACTGTCTAGGAGGGCTCTATTCTATTCTTTATCAGCTACCTATTTGTTTAAGTAAACATCCAAGTTTTTCCCAAAATTTTTTCTTAGAGCATACATTTCATTAACTTTCAGATCCCTCCACAACAAGTAGAATTCTTATTCCTATTTTACTTCCTAATACAAGTGCCATTCTGTACACTAGAAAACAAGACTGTTGAAGCATGAAGGGTGGCTTACTCATCTAAAAAACATATTTCTTTCAAGTGAGAATCATGCTGATAACACATTGTTTCTTTATTTCCAGAGAACTATTTGCTAAACCTGCAAAATCAGTATTATCCCTTTTTACTCCTTCACCCATTCCCTTACCTACTGCTCATCTACCAAGTCTGAAATCTAGATTAGTTCTAGAATCACTCTTAAACTGCCCTTTTTGAAGGGCAATATAATATCAAGCCTGCTATAGAAATTGAAGGACTAAGTTGAAACCTCCTTAAACAAATATCTTACAAACAAACCACAGAAATCATTTAAATCAAATGGGTGTAAGATGAAGGAAAGAAAAACCTCTACATTTAATGAGTTTTTGAAAACATTCAAGGCACAGTCCAATGAAGTACACTTCGTAATCAATAGCGCATGTCTTTCTAGTTCCTCCTAGAACATGCTATGTTCAGACACAGTTTTTCCCCATGAATCAGGATACAACCCAGACATATAAAACAACCCATGAGATCTGAATCAAAAGTTCTAACTTCCCTTTGCCAAAAGTTAGCTCCAGAAGGCATTCAGTAAATGTCTGTTTAATTGAACAAGAGAGAAAACTTTATGCTACTGTCTCTTTAGTTTCACCTTATCCACTTACCTGAGCTAAAAAGAAGAGGGTAAGATAATACCAGAAAGAAGTAATTCAGCAATGCCTGGATTAATTAAAAAATGTTTCCATTCTGATGCTCTGTTGCTGTTATTTGGACATAACTAGAGGAAATTATTCATGCACCAGCTCGAACATCAGTTCTCAGTGTCCACTTGGAGTATCAGTGACCTAACAGTCCTCAGTATGTTTATTTTGGGAATACTGTCTTAGAATCCCCATGGTCTGAACAATAAAGGAATATTAGAAATTTTTTCATAATAAAATTCAAGTAAAAGAAAACATTTACAATAAAGGAATTTAGAGAAATGTCTTCAAGGAGAATCAATGTGTCTAGGTGGTGGAATGCCATTGTTAAGTTCCTTGCCTTTAGAACTAAATCAGTGAAGGCAAAGTATCTATTAACATATACATTAAATAAGCACAGTTTAAAATTCTATTGTGAAGAACACTCATGAACATGCTTAAGTAAGAAACTCTGCACATTCACTCCTATTTTGATGAAGTTACGCCGAAGATCAAATAAATAATTTGCCAATGTTATCCTGCTGATTGTGGAGCCAAGAAGCAAACCCAAATCTGTCTGATTTCATATCCCATTTCATTAGCCATTATAATATACTACCTCTCTTTTATATCATTATTATAGCATTTTAATAGATAAGCTAGGTAGCTTTTAACCTTCACAATTACTGTGATGAATATGTCATGCCATCATTATAACAAGACCTTAGGTAAAAGAGCAAAATATTTTTTACTTAATAGTTAAAAAATGAGAACCTGTCGCATGTGACTTAAGTCAAATGGTATGATAGGGATAAGGATCACAAAACTCTTAACTCAGCACTGATGCCTGATACATAAACCTGAGCAATGCCACTCACGAAAGAGTTTTAAACAAAACAAACAAACACTAAAACAACAGAGGGTTAAACAAATACAGAATCCAATCTAATGTATACTTTAACTATGGGCAATCAAATTTATAAAAAGAATTTCTTTTAAATATGTTGCTTTAGATTAAATGCAAACACAATCTTGATTGTTGTTAATGAAATTGCTATTAGTTATGTCCACTTTATTAAATAGTAAGTCAAGTTCTTTATAAAGCTTAACCTGCCAGCTTAAATGTTGCTGAGAAATTTGGGGAGACAATGGTTTAAAATGTAATAGGCACAAAGCGAATACAAAGTGGAATTTTAAAAATCAAGCTCATGAAGATTGATGACTATATGCATAACTGATAATTGAAAATATTGCCTCTACATATTTGAAATATTTTTAAAAATGAAATAAGTATATAAGTGATGAATGAATGAATAATAGGGTCTACATATTTCAGCTGTGATCATGTAACAATCACACTGTTAGGAGAGAGTATATATCACTAGAAATTATAACAAAAATGGGTGACCATCTCTCAGAATCACCATAGGATAAAATTATATTGTATAATTTCTAAACTTTTTTCATATGGAAGAGTTTATCCTCATTAATATAACTCCTCCTTTTGAAATCTAATTTAGAGTATTTGTTAAATGGTGATGAAGTAGTTGGAAACTAAAAAAAATTAACATTATTCATTGCTGTTGAGCTATAGAGTATATTTCAACACTTACTGATTTTCATAGTACTTTGTCAAATTAACCTAATTGGCACAATTTTAAAATGCATCTATTCAGTACTAATGGGAACAAGGGAAAAGGGGAGAATCTATTCAACAAAGTAAGTCTGATTTCTGTGACATTAAAACAGATTTTTTACTATCTGGATTAGCTGGTATTAGATTCTGAAAGTGACTCTAAACATAATGCTTACTTTACAACTATGAATTTTGAGTGAGAAATGCCAAAGCAATGACTAATCCTGAGCAATAATCAAATCTATATTGGAGAGGGCAACATGAGTTTGTTCTTTTGTATTGTTTTAAATTGGTAAACTTTTTTCATTGTCTATATTTTCAGTATTTTCTAATTTAGATTCATGACTTTTAAAGGATGTGACCTACAGTGTTTCTACATTTTGACATTTTTGAGGATGTGGTAAATTAGACATTTATCACTTTGAGACTCTGATAACTGTATTATATACATTATATGGTACATAATTCATGACAAATCTATATTGTAGATAGTGCCTTCCATCACAGCAAAATGCCTTTCCTGTTCCCCTATAGTGCATTTTAGATTTTTAAATATTAAATGTTGATTCAATTTCTGTAGGGATATTTGGGTTATCAATATCTCCTTGTGTGAGCTTCTATGGTTTGTATCTTTCAAGAAACTGGTCCATTTTGACTAAGTCATCAAATTTGTGTGCATAGAGTGGGTTGTGGTATTCCTTTATTTCCTTTAAACCTTTATGAGATCATTAGTAATGATGACTCCTTTATTTCTGATATTGTGTCTTCTTTCTGCATTAGTTTGGCTACGGTTTATATATTTTCTTGAACTATTTAAATAATCACTCTTAGGTTTCATTGGTTTCCTCTATTATTGTTTTGAATTTCACTGATTTCTGCTCTACTTCTATTAGTTCTTTTCTTTTGTTTTCTTTAGGATTAATATGCTCTTCTCTCTAGTGCACTAAGGTGAAATTTAGTTACAGATTTTAGTCTTTCTTTTTCTCTCAAATGTTTAGCTGAATCTAACTAATTTGACAAGTTTTATTTCTATTTTCATTTAATGTAAAATATGTTTTAATATCTCTTGAACTTGTTTGGCCAATGAATTACTTAGAAGGATATTGCTTACTTTCCAATTATTTGGGGTTTTCAAATTATCATTTGGAATGGGATTTTTAGTTTAATGTCATAATGGTCTGATTGTATACTTTGTATCCATTTCTATTCTTCTGAATTTGTCAAGGTGTGTTTTATTGCTCAGAATGTAGTCTTTCTTGGTAAATGTGACATGTGACCTTGGGAAGAATGTGCATCTTGCTGTTTTGGATGGAGTATTGTATAAATGCCAGTTAGGCCCAGTTGACTGAGGATGCTGTTCAGTTCAACTATATCTCTACTGATATTCTGCTCACTTGCTCTGCCACTTATTGACAAAAGGGCTTTGAAATCGTCTCTTTGTTGTGACAGGTTTTGTTCATGCGTATTGGTGCTCAGTTGTGAGGTGCACACTCACATAAGATTGTTATGTTTTCTTGGAATATGAACCCCTTTATCATTATGTAATGTCTCTCATAACCCCTCATAATTTTCCTTTTTCTGAATCCTATCTTGTCTAAAATCAATATTGCTATACCCGCTTTCACTTGATTAATGTTATCATGTTATATCTTCCTCTATATTTTTACTTTTAACCTCTCTGATATTTTTATATGTGAAGTGTGTTTCTGCAGACAACATATAGCCAGGTCTTGTTTTATATATCCACTCTGACAATCTGTCTTTTAATTTAGACCAATCACATTTCAAGGAATTATTGATACAGTTGAATATGGCTGGATTAATGTCTATCTCTGACTTTGCTCTTTTTTTTACTGCTTTCTCTGGTTTTCATTAAGAATTTTATATGATGCATTTAATCTCTTCTCTAAATATACCAATTATACATTTTAAATGTTTTCAATGGTTTCTCTTAACTTTTCAATTCACTTATCCAATATGCTATGGTCACCCACACAATATTACATTATTTTTTAAGCAGTTATCTTTTAAATAATTTATAAATAATAAAGACATATTGTGCCAGTTTGAATGTATCATGTCCCCGAAAATGCCATTATCTTGATGCAATCTTGTGTGGGCAGACTTATTAGTGTTGATTAGATTGTAATTCTTTGATTGAGTGTTTCCATGGAGATATGACCCACCCATCTGTAGATGATAATTCTGATTGGATAATTTCCATGAAGGTGTGGCCCTGCCCATTCAGTGTGGGCCTTGATTAGTTCACTGGAGCCCTATAAAAGCTCTGACAGAAGGAGCGAGCCTGCTACAGCCAAGAGGGACACTTTGAAGAATGCACAGGAGCTGAGAGAGGAATGTTCTGGGAGAAAGTCATTCTGAAACCAGAACTCTGGAACAGATGGCAGACACATGCCTTCCCAGCTAACAGAAGTTTTCTGGATACCATTGACCATCCATCAGTGAAGGTACCCAATTGTTGATGCATTACCTTGGACAATTTATGGCCTAAAGACTGTAACTGTGTAACCAAACAAACTCCCTTTTACAAAAGCCAATCCATTTCTGTTGTTTTGCAAAAAGGCAGCAACAGCAAACCAGAGCACATATTTTCCTTCACTTATTGTTTCTTGGATGTTCTTTCTTTCAATATATAGATCCTGGGATCTGACCTTTGTACTTTCCCTTATCCTGTATGCCTTCTATTAAAATTTCTTTCAGGACAGTTCTGGTGGCTATGAATTCCTCTGCTTGGTTTTCTTGAAGATTTCATATCTCCTTCACTTATGAAAGATACTTTAACTAGAAACAGAGTTCCCAATTGGTGCCTTTTATTTTTTCTTTCAAAACTTTAGATATTTCAATCCACTCACTTCTTGCTTGCAGGGTTTCTGAAAAGATGTCCATTATAATTGTTATCCTTGTTCAGCTATAGATCAAAGTGAGAATATTTACCCTCTGTTTTTTATCAAGAATTTATCTTTGTCTATGATTTTCTTCAGTTTGAATATGATAAACATTCAAGTAAGTTGATTTGTTTTGCCTTATTTTGTTTTCCTGCTTGATATTCTCTGTGCTTCCTGGTTCATCTGTGGTTTGCTCCCTTTCATTAAGCTTGGACAATGCTTAACCATTATTACTTCAAATATTTCTTTGTTGCTGTTCTCTCTTCATTCACTTTCTTGTATATCAATTACACATATGTTTCATAATTTTCCTTGTTCTGAACCCTATCTTGTCTAAAATCATCTTTTCATATTATGCCGCAGTTCAAGTCTGTTCTGTTTGTACCTTCCATTGTTTTCTTCTTTGCAGTGGTTTGAGAAGTTTCTATTAATAAATACTAAAGGTGACTGATTCTCTTTCATGATAAGCTCTTCAAGACTCATTCTCCATTTCTGTTACACTGTTTTGGATTTCTAGCATTTTCTTTTGTGTCATTCTTAGAATTTCCTTCTCTGTCCTTCCAATATACACCTACTGTTGCATGTGTATTTTTTCCATAAGAGCCCTTCACATATAGTTATTTTAGTTACTTTTGAATTCTATATTGGATAATTGCACAATCTGTATTATATTTGAGTATAGTTCTAATGCTTGCTTTGTCTCTTCAGACTATGGTTTTTCTTGTCTTTAGGTATGCCTTGTAATTTTTTGTTGCTAGCATATGTGCCAGTTTGGATTTATTATGTCCTGCAAAATGCCTTGTTCTTTGATGCAATCTTATGGGAGCAGATGTATTAGTGTTGGTTAGGTTGGAATCCTTTGACTGTTTCCACGGAGATGTGACTCAGTCAACTGTGGGCAAGACCTTTGGATAATTTCCATGGAGATGTTACCCTACCCATTCAGAGTGTGTCTTAATCACATCACTGCAGCCATGTAACAGAGCTAACAAACAGAAGGAACTTAGTGCTGCCATTGATGAAGATATTTTGAAGATGGCCATTGAAAGCTGATGCTTTAGAGAACACCATTTTGAAACACAACCTGGGAGCAAGTAGACACCAGCTACGTGCCTTCCCAGCTAACAGAGGTTATCTGGATGCCAACAGCCTTTCTCCAGTGAAGGTACCCTACTGTTGATGCCTTACCTTAGACACTTTATGTCCTTAAGACTGTAACTCTGTAACCAAATAAACCCCCTTTATAAAAACCAATCCATTTCTGGTGTTTTGCAAAATGGCAGCATTAGCAAACTGGAATGATACACAAGATGCATTGGGTAATAGGAATTAAGGAAAATAGGCTTTTACTATGCTGCTTTATGGCTAAGATGTTCTATGTTTAGTGTTTGCTGTAGCAGTAGTAACAAAGGCTCAGTTTTTTGGGGGTTCCTTTTGTTTTGACTCCTGTGATTTGTTTGTTTTTCCCTAAGAACTTCAATAGAGTTTGTGTCTTGCAGCTCTTTTCATTGTTACAGACTGTTATCCTGGATCTGTGATAACGTACTGGTAAGGTATGTGTGGGGTGGTGGTGGGGTATAATCTCATGATTAAATCTCAGTCCTTTAGTGGAACTGAGTCCCTGGACTATAATCTTTAGAAGTGTTTTCCAGCTTTTGTTTTACTTTATTCTCTTTAGGGCAAAAGGAAGTTTATAGGGACCTAGAGTTGGATAATTGCTTTTCTACCAGGTAGAATAAAGTTATGGAAAAGTACTTTCTGTTGGAGAGAAGGCTTTTATTATGGAGTGAGTCCTGGGTATCTTTCACAAGGGTTACTTTTCCCCGCTCCATGCCAGAAATACAGAAAAAAATTTTTTTTTCAGATCTTCACTATGAGACCTGGTAGTGTTCCTGGAAATAAACACATGAAAGAATAAGAATATCTCTGAAGACTGAGCCTCAGTACTTTCTTATTCTAAAGTTAGTGCACATTCATCCTCTAGCAATTCACCAAAATTGCCATTTATGTGCCCCTACCAGGCTATTGCTTAGGGGATCTGATCTAAATAGGCTTATATAAGCTCTGATTAAAACCATGGGTGAGATAGCCAGGAGTCCTAACTAAAAATCTAGATTCAGACCCAAACCTGCTTATTGGGATTTCCTCCTCTCTCATGACTAAAGTTCTTTCCTGAGATTGTTTTGTTTCCATCCTATAAATCTCCCTTAATTGTTGGATTGAGGACACAGATTTGAGCATACTTCCTGTCAACCTTACAATAAAACTCTTTCTTTTCTCAAAATCCTGGTGCCATGAGGTTGGCTTCTGTGCAAATCAGGCAGCAAGGCCATTGCTCAGTAACATGAATTTCTTTGTCTGCCAGTCTCCCAAGATTTTTCCTGTGACCTCAATTCTCTAAGGCATCAAAGGAAAGTCATTTATTTTCAATTTTCTCAGCTTTTTTTCTTGTTGCTGTGATAGGATTGATCATTTAGAAACTGTTTACATGTCTGAGATGAAATCACAAGAATATGTTCATAGCTACCCTTCCTTAACAAAATCATGTAGAGTTGAAATGAAGATATGTGACTCTGGCTTCTACATATTCAAGGTTGTTTTAGTGTAATAGTGATATGTAAGTATGACTGTATTCCTCCCATTGCTTAGTATATTCATACTATGCAACTTAGATAGTTACCTACTGGTTTTGTCATGCTTTCCATTCCTTAAACAAAATCAATGATACTTTTTATTAAAGAGGTTTATTCCTGCTCCTTAGCCTAGTCAACCAATGGACCCAGTGACACTACCACATAGATTATATAAAGCCTAATAATTCCTGCCTTGTGCCTCACTGTCTTCTCACATTTGCTTTCTAGATCCAGGTACCATTCCTTCTCAGTGTGCCTGGTCTTTGAACATACTCCCAGCTTTTGTGACTTTACCATAATCATTCCTCTTGGGCACTCTTCCTTAATGAGAAAGTTGAGAAAGTTACCCAAATATGAGGGAAAGGGTGTGAGTATTGGAAGTGCTGGAAAGAAAAATTGTCTTAACATTGTAAAATAAAAGAGGTATGCCTAAAACATATTTTCTCTTAATTATTTTTCCTTTCTTTAAAAAGAGTCATTTCACTGAATGAAAAATATTTAAGCAAATACAAATTTAGTATTAAATAAATTTGCACTAAAATAGTCTTCCATTTACGATAGACTATATATATATATATATACACACAATAAACAAGACTGCTCCAAATATAACTATTGAAAATGTGCACAAATAATTATGGCACTACATGGAAAGGAAACTGGAACAATAAAGTGGACAAATATTTTTGATGAGAAAAGTAAAAATAGCGAAGGCCAGTATAGACAAACTTTTATATTACCTCCGCAAACTTCTGAATTGTTGGAATCTTTGTAAATAAAAATAAAATATAAGGTAAACTTCCATTATTGCTTCATTGTTTAGAAGAGTATTAATGCTATTTTTTACATAATATGTTAAACCTAAAACTTTGCAGAAGGAAACACAGAGATTTTTGTGCCCTCAGAATGTTGCTCTATGCTCCATTACGGCCCCTCAAAGCCCGCAGTTACAGTTGGCCGTTCAATCATAGGCACAGTTGTCAGCATCAGTGACTAGCTCACTAGACCATCTCCCACAGCTTGTTGTCCCCTGCCTATTACACAAGTTATCTGAATTCTGCTGGGACTGGGAGAGCTTAGTTTTGAAATAAAGTAATGTGTTCTTTGAAGAAAAGTTAAATGCAGAGTATTTTTAAACATCTGCTTATCTTCCCTCCTTAGAATCTTTGTACTTAAATTCACCAGATCTCAGTGATTTTAACTTTCATAAAAGACACACTGTCCCTATCAATTCAGGGAAAGTCAGAAACTAAGAGGTCCCCAAGGAACGTGGCATAGTTAGCTTGACAGTTTCCCAACCCAAAGGCTACTCTCTCTGCAAATAAATCCCCAATGAGGAGGACAGACTCCTGTGAACTCTGATCACAGAGAAAATGAATTATTTACTTTGTTGCAATATGATTTTATTTCAGATTAGTCTGAAATAAATTAGTTATTTCAGACGTTAATCGCACTGAATGATTTACTTGGGAGTGGTTGAGATGGGAAAGTTTATGTTGTATTTATGTTTTCACAATTTATAAAAAAACTAAAATGCCCAATGTCTGGAGTATGCTTTTGAGCTAAGGACCCAAAATAACTGAAATTAAAGAGATTGAAAAATGATCTTGAGGAAGGACTTACTTGTTTGAGCTTTGTGGCTGATTTGACTATTTTATGTAACTGAGCTTTGACTTTTCCAGAGGAGTTTAAGTATCGTAGGTGGCATTGATGACAACTTAAACTCCTTGCTCAGCCAGCAAGTGGTCAAGCACAAATTCATTATCTAAAACAATTCTTTGGCTGTGCAGCAATAGCTTTTGCAGTGAACTCAGCAATTTTTCCTACTGTTATAGATAAGTTTCTGATCATATTTGCATTTACGTTCACCCCTAATCAAGGAAATAAGAGTCCCATGAAAGAGGCCCCTTCAGCATCAGTGACATCCCAGGGCAACTCACGCTTGGCTTGGGAGTGCAAATTAAGTAAGGTAGACACTGAGGTGGTCCAGTGTGAAGTTTCACATCTGTCATAAATCTCAAAGGGAAATACTAAGAGACCCTATACATATTGCCCTGACATATGCCAACCATCTATACACTGAAATGTTTGAGACTAACTGATATCATAAATCATCTTAACTTGGTTTTTTACAAAATATTCAGGTTATTTATCACTGTGCCAAACTTACTAACATAAATGTAGTATTGTTCATGGGCAGTCAGGGTATCTAGAACACTGATGCTAAGATATTAAGTTCATCCTGGAGGGCCTGAAGAACACTTAGGGTGGTGTTAAAGCTCTGTTTCATAGCCTTAGATATATTTATAACTGCTAGCTTTAGGTCATGTGTTCCTAGGGATGACATGATGATGCACATTTAAGAGTGGAACCCTGTATTACAGCAGGTTAAGGGATTGGGGGTAATAACTTTCTTTTGTCAGGGTGAAGTGTGGTATACGAAAGACACAAAATTAGCTTTCTGACTGGCATTTAGGGTAGACAATATATGCAAGATCACAGGATCTAGTCCAAAATACAGTTTGGAAACAAAACCATGTAGTTATCTGCAGTTTACAAAGGGGGTGCAAAATAGCTCAGGCAATGAACAGGAGCAAAATCTGATAACCCACAGGAATGTGCTATAGTTTTCCATCTAAACAAAGTTTCTATGCATTCACCCTTCTTTTGATTAAAGATAACCTTAAAAAGATTAATTTGAATTATAAAATTGGGCTGGTTTTATTAGATTTGGCCTGATTATTCAGGTGCAGCAAGAATGAAAAATGTAACATATAATGTTTGGTCATTGTCTGTTTGTTTCCTTTAGTTTGCTTTGCTGGTAGTTTTCATAAGCCATCTCCATTTGGACTTTCAAAAGCCTCTCAAGGCTAGGAAGCAAAGCCAAGAACTTGGCATCAGATTTCATCTGCATTCCAGAAAGTAATTTTCTTCACTGACCGGTAAGTCTGGGAACCCTGGAGACTAGTACTAGATCAGTTTTTCAAAAGGGTTTTGTAAACATTGGCTCCATAAAGTTAACCTTAATTTCTTCAAAGCGTCTGGTCACATCTGATTAAATGAGCATAATTCTCAAATATGACATTCTAGTCAAAGCCTTGTACCTCTAATTATGTCTTGTTAATAAGGAGGACAGATTCTGATTGAACCCATGCAAATAATTATTTTGCTATAAAAATAAGAGTTTCCAAATTCAGGAGGTCCAGGCAGGGAGAAAAAGATGAATGTTTCATGAATTATAGATAGCTTAAGGGAAAAGAATAAGGGATTTTGTGCTTCTAGAAAATGGTGTATGAAACTGTCAGCAATAATGCAAACAAAAGTATACTTATTCTTTATCAGTTCATTCAGTCCTAGGTAATTAGACCTTGCTGCATCAATCTTGTGTTAGCAATCTTGTGACCATTGGCTTCTTAGCTAGAATTCTGGGATTTTGACTCAGTCCAATGGTATGGTCGCAGAGATATTTAAGCAATGTCAATAAAAGCCTGTGCCCTGAGCACCTGGCATAGTCCTTTCCATGGGTTTCTGAGACAGGCCTTTTTGTTGAAGACAAAGCACCTGGCCTGTAGCTGATTGCAAGTGTTTCCAGGGGGAAGCATCAGAGTAAAAATTGTCTGTAGATGACAAAAGACTTCAAAAGGCCATAGTTAACTCATCACTATTTTACAAAAATGAAGGTTCTGATGAAAGTTCATTATAAAATTGTACTTGATAACTGAAAAGGAAATTTGGTTGTTTCTATGACATGTAACATTTGTAAAAAATAACTGAAATCATGATCAATAATATTACTGTTGTCTAATATCAAACAAATCAGTAATAGGACATCTCATGGGCAGTGAGGACATTAACAAATCTCTAGAAATTTTATGTGATTTCTGAAATATTTATATTAATAGCATTTTACCCATAAAAATTTAATCAAATTTAGAAAGTTAGGAAATCCTAATTAATTTGACAACACTCCACATGCAGCCCTTAATATATTAAGTTGACCTATTTCTAGCACCTCTCTTTTTATAAGGTGTAAGAACAAATCTTTTGCAATTTCCCAGGGGCCATTAAAAAAATCCCAAAGGCAGTCTGAGATGAATAAGACATCATTTAGGGTTGATTCTGGGAAAGTAAAATGTCAAAAAGTTGTCAGGTTTGAACATTTTATTAATAAGAAAATGGGTCACAGTGAAAGGATATTTGGTTCCCTATTTAACCAAAGTGACAACAAAGGAGTAAATGGGAGTTAGTAACATTCTAAAAAAAAAAAAAAACTTAGTTCATTTAAACATGAAAAGACTTGTTTTCTAAAACAATAAAGGATGATAGGGTCAATATAAATATCAATAAGGATATTATTCTGATAAGACATAGAATCTTTGCCTTTTAGGCAGATTACTCAGATGGTTAAGAAAAACCTTTTATAACCAATTACTGAGAGCAAGCCAATAATCCAATAAAACTTTTAAATGGAAAGAAAATTAAATTCTGGTTTATATGAGGATTTTGACTGACAAGAAAACTTTTAAAAATCTTATAAACCTATCAAATCTTAGCCACTTTGACTATCTATCACAAACAGTATTACTTTTCCACAAGCAACCTTTTATAATTTTCTATATCCATTCATGGTTTTATTTATTTATTTATTTATTTATTTTTGTTTGTTTGTTTATAAATTCCTGCTTCTCCTTCTGAGACAATCAGTCATTTTACTTTAGGACGAAACTACTCTCTTTTTCCTTAACAAAGCACATCCTGTATACTTCACAAACCTTCATACCTTAGGTTACCAAAAAGATCTTTGAAACATCCTATACAGCACAATTATTCTTAAAATAAGCTTTGTCAAAATAATAACTCAGTTTGGTTAAACACAAACTTAAATTTTTCATTGTTTTAAAGATCTAGTAGATATAATACTAACTTATTTCAGTAAACTTATCTAAATTTAGGTAAACATGCCCAAATACAATAAAATTGTGATTGTATTGTATTTAACATTGGTAATTCAGAAGGCACAGCTGTTTTTGCATAACTAACAATATTAAACTAGTACCTTTTGTCAAAGTTTATTGTGAATTATGTGAACTTAAATTTCTTTCAACATTTAATTTTAGTTCTACAAATGCTCTATTTTCATTGAAAATGAAAGTTTGGCTTCCTTAATTTCTAGAAATTAAGGAGTATTAATTTACCTATAAACACGTATTTATCTTTAAGCCAATTTCAGTAGAGCTCTTTTAAGGAGTTGTATAAGTTAATTTAGTAATATCATTCTGAGGTAAGAAAATATTATACATTAAGCCTGTAGTTAATAGAAGAAGGTGATGTATCCGTGTCTGCATTCAGTCTATTGCAATATGTTGTTTTGATGGAAGTATTTGAAGACCTTTTGGACTTAAAAAGATATGTGCTTGAGTAAGGGATGATTATTATCATTTTGCTGTAGAATTAGCGGCAAATAAAACTGCAGTTGCTTCTAAGCAAAAAGCAAAGCAATGGCATCAAATGGTACTAGTTATCATATTTCTCACCACCACACTGGGCTATTGAGGGAATGAGACCAATAACCCAGGCACCAGATAGAAGCAAAATGCACATCCTTGGGCTCATGATGGTCAGTTTCTAGAGGGGATTACAAGTTACAAGTGGTCACCTAATGGTCCAAAGCCATGGGTATGGGCAGCACCATCTCAGACCCACTCAGGACATAAAGTATCTGGATGACTTACCATGCAATTATGACTTGGCTCCCAGACTACAGGTCAGAAATCATCTTAGGAATGGTGCTGGTAGAAAGACACAAATCAATATGTGAAAGTCTGAGTAACAGGAAGTACATGGGAGTATGGAGATGAGCATCAAATTTACTGTAAACATAATAGGAAAGTTTCATACAACAATTGTTGCATATAAAATGGCAGATAATGCCAGGAGAAAGTGCTGCCTTGGTCTATGGGAAGAAAGTTCTGAGAACACAAATTCACATACCTCAGAGAAAATTTGCTTTATATATTGACTTTGTGTTATCTGAAAGGAACAAAGAAAGGTAATTTTAAAGGACTGTTCCAAAGATTGAAAGTGAAAAACAAAATATATAGATTGGAATCAGTAGTATGATTTGGCATGTGTATCAAAATTAACATTATACAAAAATTCCCATAATGGGTCCATCCTGAGTTACAAACTTTATATTTCTAACCACATCTTTTTTCAGTTGTATATGTATTAGGTGTTAGATATATTTCTTGGTTGAGGGATTATGGAAATGATGAAAAATGAGAGAAAAAGGGAAGGAAGTGACAGAAATAGAATAAAAACAGGGGAAAGTTGGAAATATAGTAAGCAGTTGAGAGGATAAATGAAAGGAGAGAAGGCAGGCAGTCTCTGAGAGATGCATCTGATTAGTTACAAGCTGCTTAAATTTGAATGTCCCCT
Source organism: Choloepus didactylus (assembly GCF_015220235.1). Taxonomy (NCBI): domain Eukaryota; kingdom Metazoa; phylum Chordata; class Mammalia; order Pilosa; family Megalonychidae; genus Choloepus; species Choloepus didactylus. The sequence goes on along the minus strand of NC_051310.1, from coordinate 150,146,690 downwards.
AATCCTTCACAACAGAAGTTCAGACTCCTTATTATACATGATCTGGCCCTGCTATTTCTTCAGCCTCAAACATAAAAAGTGCTGGAATCTTGAACGATAAAGCTAAATTCATATATATTTTTTAAATAAAAATAAATGAAAGGTAGGCTTCCATTACTGCTTTGTTTTAGAATAATAAGAACAATGCTGTTTTTCTTTTTTTACCTAATATGTTAAATCTAGAGCATGGCTCAAACAAGCACGGAGATGTCTAAGCCCCATCACAACACCACAAAATGAGCATTTTGCTTCTATCTGGTGCCATTCAAACATGGGCACTGTTGTTGGCATCAGTGATTAGCTTGCTAGACCATCTCCCAAAGCTGGTCACCTCTGATGACTACACAAGTCATCTGACTTCTGCTGGACAGGAAGTTAGAGCTTGGTTTTCAAATAGAGTCATATTTTCCATTTACAAAAAAAATAAAGTAATGGTTTAAATCTTCATTTAGTGCCTGTCATTAGAATCTTCTTGCTTATATTCATCAGTTCTCACTGTCTTTGTCTTTCACAAAAGGCATACTATCAGGTGATGCTCTCATTCAGAGAAACTCAGAAACTAAGAGGTCCCCAAGGAACATGGCATAGGCAGCTTGAAAGTTTTCCTCTCTAGAGGTTACTCTCTGGCAATGAATAAATTCTTCACTAAGGAGGATGTTTTCTCAAGAACTCTGGTCACAGCAGAAAATGGATTATTTCCTTTGCTGCAATATGATTTTATTTCAGGCTCTATTTAGAATATGGGAAGGAATCTGGTCAGATATGTCTCTCTGGTAAGAAATAGTCTATATTCTATGAATTTCTTAATTTCTCCCTTAATTCCCTTCCTCTATCACATTTAAGACAATTTCACAATATTTTACTACAACTTCCTCATGTATACATACAGGGATTGTTTGGAAATTCTGCATAACTTTTAGAAATAACAGTTTATTCTCCCAGCTATAGCCTGGGACTTCAGGACTCCCCACAGCACCAAAATGAATGCCTTTTATACATATCAGAGCCTCCTAGATGCCCTAATTAGGGAGGTCTCTTCTCAAAAATCCAGTCATCAAGATTCACAGTTCTCCTGGATTAAGGGACTACCCCAAGCACTGATATGTAACTTCCAAAGGGGGAGAAAATTGGATACTAAAAAATAGAAAAAAATTGGATATTAAAAAATCAGAAAGAAACTGACAGAAAATATAAATTTCCCAATAACAACAAGTGCCTGTGTCTTACCATGAAATGGAAAAGGCTCTTGGAACCTGAACAGAATGAAATGCAGGATGGTACCATAGAAGGACCAGGACTGGATTCAGAGACCATTGAGGCTGCACGCCAGTCACACTGCTTTTCAGCTCTGAGACTTCTACCAATTACAATGAGACCCACAAACATTGTGAGAAGTTTTAGACAATGTGGGTGAAAGTTCCCTAGCACATGGGAAGTATTCAATGAGAGAGGGAGTGGGAGAAAGAGAGAATTAGTTTGCTCATGACAGTAATACTAGCAGCTCAATAAAGGAAAATGAGGTGGCCTCATTCCTTTTTTTATTATTTCTTTTTATTTTCCTAAATTTTAATCTCCTTAGTGAGTTCTGTTTTGAGTCATTTTACTTACAAGTATATAATCTTGGAATCTAGAGAATTACCTTTCACACATAGTACCTGCTTGAAAATTATACATAATATTAATATGGTTAACATGAATTATTTTAGTATTAATACTTTCTATCTTGTAATTCAATTAAAAGGACAATAAAAACTTTTTAAAATGCAATGAGGTGAAAATGAAAGCAAAGGCTTTTACTTCCTTGGCATAACCCGCAGCACCCAGGGTTTGATTCTTTTTCACCCAAATTACTCAGTAGTGATTAGGGACCTTGGTAAGAAGATACTGCATAAATTCTTGTTGACTTGAGGAGAGAAAAAAACATTCTGTTTCTTAATCTATTTTCTAATTCTATTCTTATCTTCAGCCCTGGGTTATGACAACACTGATGAATTTTTAAAACCACGTCATTAATAATAACTTCAAGTATTTGCAATACTATGGGAAAGTCCAAACTAAATTAATGAAAATTTGAAACCATCAGTACCAAGAGCAATAATAATAGAATCATAGAATGTAGAAAATTTTTTCTAGAGCCATTGGACATTCATATGTCTTTTTATTTTAGTTGCCTTTTCATAGAGCATTTATTCTAAGGAAGAGTTTTATTATTTTTTCATGATTCATAGCAATAGTATTTCTATTCAGCAAACCAAATTCTTCTCTAAACCAACATTTTTTCCAAAAGCTATCTAGTAAATCTTCTCCTTATTATGTGTGCTACTTTGAGCCTTTGCCTTTGGTTTACTCAGTTTTTCAACTGTTCAATGTATCTAATGAGTTATCAAGATCATGAAGTAGTGATTAGAAGCATTTAGCATGGACCCGGACTATGTAGGAAATCCAAGAAAAAAAAAGAAAGTTCTATCTAGCTCGACCCATTTTGACAGCTTGCAATGATATTAGTCATCAGGAAATTGTGATTGCTGTTGAAGATAATTAGCCTATTGTGTGGCAAAGCCCTTAAAAAGACCCCAAAATAAAATAGTACTACCACTACTAATAACAATCATAAAAGAGCAATTTAGAGGGGAAAGACTAGTAAAGAGAGAAAATGAAAGCAAGAAGGAGAAAGAATAAATCTATTTTACAGCTTGAGAGAATCATCTTTTTTAAATAGATAATTTAAATAGCAAAAGTGAGCAGTTTAGAGACAAAGTTTCTATTTTCTGTAACATATCCAGAAGAAATCTAATTGGTTTGTGTATGTCGTTTAGTCCAGTATCAAAAAAGAAAGTCATTAATTAAAGATTTTGAGAAGAAATATATTTCAATAATCATGGCTTACAGGAGAAGACCCATGAGAATAAGTAGAAATAGTTTCCTAAGAAGATGTTGGACATGCAGGGAATTATCTAACTCTGAAAATGTGTAGCCAGAGTCTCAGTTCCAAGGACCTTCTCATTTATAACACAACATTCTTTCTCTCAAGTAACTTGAAGCAGATCCCTCTCCCAGAGTTTACTGCAGATTTGGTTCATTCTTGACCATGCAGAGATTTCCAGATTTTAGTTTGTCAGAAGCCATGTGTTGCGTTTCGAATCAGATATTCAAACCAGACTGTTTTTCATGACCCTGCATACATCTGGCAAAATAGGCTTCAGGTCACGTTTTAGAGCTTTGTACACAGGCTAAATCTCAAGATTTCCTTGTCGCTGAGTTTTACCTTGGCTTTGAAAATTTCTCAAAAAATATATAAGAATTGAGTTTTATTTTCAGAGAACATTGCTTTCTTACTGCAGTTTAATATTTTATGCCCAGAACGTTTATTCTGTCACTAATTATTAGCCACGTTCCCCTTGACTAGTTTGTCTGCCCTTTGTACTTAGTTAACGACATTTGTTAGTGAGAAAATGTTTGTGATTTGGCCATGATAATATTAATATCCCTACATTTTGCAGATGGATTAATTATATTAATATCCCTACATTTTGCAGATGGATTAATTTATTTATATGTTTATTAATGACATAATTATTGATCTTTAGCAATGTATTAAATATTGTTCCAGTGTTTCAAATTTATATATAAAACTATTTTTCTGCCATATAGCCCTAAACAATCAAATTTCCTATTTAAAAAAAATTATTATACTAAAAGTCCAGAGTATTGAAGCAATAATAATTCTTGATTTATAACATACTCTCATTTTTCTAGGCCCTTTTTGGGTTCATTTATTAAGTTAGTTATTCAATAATAAAGTTATACCTATGGATAAGTGGCCTAATACATGAACTACATAATAATAACATACACCTCCTCATGTTCTCCTCCTCATACTCACCCTTGGCCTCTTCTCACTTGGGATTATCTACATCTTACATATTGTCTTATTCATTTCCTATATAGTTTTTTCACATATCCAAGTTCCTGCAAAGTACACTGTTATTGTTCTATGGCTCTTCACTTTATAAAAAGTAATGTTAAGTGGATCTCTTTTGAATTTCTTTCCTTCATTATTATTTCCTACATCATTTCATGTAGCTTACCTCATTTTTGTGATTCTGAATAATATTCCATTGTATGAATATACCACAATTTATTCATAGTTTATTCTGACAATGGCATAAATTTCTCCTCATACACATATGCAAGAGTTTATCTTGGGCATATAAATATGCCCAAGTATGCCCAATGAAATTGCTGGGACACAGAACATGTGAATGTTGAACTTTATAGTACCAAACTATTGTCCAAAGTGATTGTATTAGGAAACACTCCCATTAGCATGTATAAGAAATTGTCTTGACTCACATGATTTTCATTCTGAAAAATTAATTTCATGCCTTTCATTTCAGATGAATTTAGAACAAACTGGAAAAAAATGGAAGAAGTCAACCAGTCTGTTGTGTCTGACTTTGTTATTCTTGGACTTTGTGAATCATGGAAGATACAGACCTTTCTTCTATTGATATTTTCTTCACTTTATTTGATCACCATTTTAGGCAACACCTTCATTGTTTTCTTAATCATTACTGATCTCAGCCTCCGTTCTCCTATGTACTTCCTGTTAGCCAATCTCTCTTTCATTGACTTCTGCCTCTCCTCAGTCACTACACCTAAAATGATCACAGATTTTCTCAAGGAAAACAAGTCCATCTCCTTTGGAGGCTGCATGTGCCAGATTTTCTTTGGGCATTTCTTTGGAGGAGGTGAGATGCTGCTGCTTGTGTCAATGGCATATGACCGTTATGTAGCTATATGCAAGCCACTCCATTACTCTAGCATCATGAACAGACGGATGTGCATTGGATTAGTGATGACATCATGGATCACTGGCTTTCTTCATTCAGTAAGTCAACTAGCTTTGATTGTAAAGCTGCCGTTCTGTGGACCCAGAGAATTGGATAGTTTTTTCTGTGATATTCCATTGGTTATCAAGCTAGCCTGCATGGACACCTATATTCCGGAAATGTTGATAAATGCTGACAGTGGGGTACTAGCAACCATCTGCTTCATTCTATTGCTGATCTCCTACTCACATATCCTACTTACTGTCTGCCTTCACTCTAAGGGTAGAGCATCCAAGGCTCTCTCTACATGTACTGCCCACATCACCGTGGTGGTATTATTCTTTGGGCCCTGTATTTTCATTTATCTGTGGCCACTCAGCATCATTTGGGTGGACAAGTTTCTTGCTGTATTTTATGCAGTCATTACACCTCTCCTGAATCCAGCTGTTTACACCCTAAGAAACAGATTAAAAATGCCATGAAGAGACTACGATTTTAGCACATGGATGGCAGTAGGTACTTTAGGGTCTCATATTATCAGAATGTCCACTGTAAGCTCCCTATCTTAACACTTTGTCATGTTTCTCTGGACTGTAAAGCATTTCCCAATTCACTTATGGAAATCTGTGTATCTCCAGATATATGGTTGTGTCAATTCTCTTCTTTTCCACAGTCATGGATTGACCATTAAATATAAACTATTTTCCTGTTTGGGAAATTTAGCCAGTCTTTACAACCATGATTTTGGTTGTGCTCAAAGATAACTTGAAATTGTTCCACCATATAGATTACAAAACTAATTTTTAAACATTTTATTCACAGCTGTTTGCATTTGAGAGATGTGGAAGTAAAACAGCTTACGGGAGCATATGAAGAATCATGTTTCAATTTTAGAATGTAGTTGGTGTTAGGGCAGCCACAGTTGGGACTGCAAAGAGCTCTGCCTTGTGTGTGTGTGGGATTGTAAGTGGCCTACACAGCCCTGCTCTCTGAGCCACATAAAGCAAAGTATTAAATTAAACTGAACTGTTACATGTTGGCAATATATGAATCTTTATGTCACTTCCATGACCCCAGGAATCTATGACTTCCTGGAGTGAGAGTTTCAATACTTACCCTACAAAGAGAAAGCAAAAACCAGCTACTGTCTTTATAGCATTAATAAAGTAATTAATTTTCCCATTGTGGAGAAAATGCTAAGAAGTTCCAAGTGAATTCAGATAGGAGAGTGAGGAAACACTATTTGAAGATGTCAGTTCATCATTTACTCACACTCGCCATAGTCAAGTAAGATTGTAAATTGCAAGGATGGAATTAATAATCCTCAGCTAATGTAGGTTTGCTTCTCAAATGTTTTTGTCTCAGGATTTCTGTAGACTTTTAAAATGGTTTGGACCCCCAAGATTATAACTCTTAATATTTGCCATTGTAGAAATTAAAACTAACTTTAAAAATGTTTATTTATTAATTTATTTAAAAGTAGTAATAAAAAGCCATTGCATGTTAAAGTAAATAATCTATTTAATGAAAAATAGCTCTAGTTTCCAAATCAAAACAAAGAATGCAGTGGGAAATATGGCATGGTTTTACATTTTTGCAAATTTATCTTACATGAGGCAGTTGAATTCTCTTTTCTGCCTCTGCATTCAATCTGCTGCAGTATTTGTTTTGGTAGGAATGTATCAATAGGAGCTGGACTTATACAGATATGTAACTAGGTAAGGGAGGACTATTTTGATTTTGGAGCAAAAGCAATAGTGAATGTAACTGCAGGTGTGCTTTAGGTGTGGTGTCAAATGATACTAGTTACCATGCTATTCCTCATTACCACACATAAAAAGGCTAATTTTATTATAACTATTCTTCAAATATTAAAACAGTAAAATGTATTTTTGCTATAGCTATTGTGGTTGTTGTTTTAAACAGTCAATAGTCTTCTATATTCATCCCTTCTAGTAAATTTAATTCCTTTCTTACTTCGATCTGGACTGAAGTTTTATCCAGTCCTTAAAAAATTTCCTTGGATTTTTTTCTGGTAACAATTTCTCAGTTGTTGTTTATCCAAAAATGTCTTTATTTTTTCTTAATTTTATGCTAACATTTTCTCTAGAGATAGAATTTAGA